>NC_040086.1:45416666-45738543 GCF_003369695.1 Bos indicus x Bos taurus
CACTGTCTATAAACCCTGCAGGGGATGAACCTCAATGGGTGAGGGAAGGGAGGCGCCAGGAGGATCTGGAGAAGGCGCCGACAGGCAGGCCTGGGAAGTGGGCGGAGTCGGGTCAGCTGTGCCTGAAGCTGCTGGGAGCTCAGACTGGGACTTGAGCAAGGGGTGTGGGGTCCTCGGAGAAGGGGGCCGGACAGGTGTGAGGGTGCCCTGGCCAGTGCTGGGCTTGGCTTTGCTGTCCTCCCCACCTCCACTGCATCAAGCACTTACATGGCAGCCAGAGCTCAGGTGGCCAGTGGATTGCCCTTGGCTCCACGGAGCAGGAAGCCCCTGTGTGCCTGGAGCACCTGGGGGGTCTTTCTCCAGGAGGGGGAGTGGGGGTCACAGAACTAACAGTGTGGAATTCTCATCCACCCCCTGGGCATCTCCCACTGGCCTGCCTTTGTTTGGTGTTTGCAAAGGGAACTGACGTCTTGAGAGTCTGGAAGTGCTTATGGGAGAATCACGTGCCCTGTCAGAAGCCTCCCGCCCCCGCCATGCCCAACTCCCAGCCCCAGGGTCTGTCCGAGGACCTGTCCTGCTGTGTCCAATTCCACCAGCACAGGGAAGATGTGTTCCATATCTTGGGTGTGCTGGGGAGGTGGAGGGGATGGAGACTGGGCCCCCGCCCAGCGTCTCTCCAATTAAAATAATGACTCCAGAGCTGGTCTGTCCACGTTTCTTTAAAGTGCTTTTGTTTCTGACCGAGTCACTTTAAGGGGATATTTCCAATCTGCATGTATTGACTCTCATTTGATACTTTCTGTGCTCTTTGTGCTGTACAGGTCCTGGGACATCCGTATGGGTTGGGGGATCAGTGGTGCCTTCACGGGGGTGGGAGGCATTCAAACATAAGACGAGACTCAAGACCGGATCATATGGACCCCAGGGGGTAGGAAGGACTGATTCCCAGTCACTTTGTCCCGGGGCCTCTGGGCAGGGGAGGCTGGAATCGTGAAGCTGCCCAGTCAGGGGATAGGCAGACAGAGTTGTGGTCAGCACCTTCCTCTCTTCCTCTCAGAGGCACAGTCGGCCGGGCTGCGTCTGTGACCCCACACAGCCAGCATCTCCCTCCCTGTCCTGGGCCCAGCATCTCAATGCCATGATCTCCGGTTTGTGTTTAGCTCTGGCTGCCAGTGGCTGGTTCATCCTTCAATTTTCCCCGCCCAGGGATAACATCTCTTGTTACACCTATTTGATCCTAGACAGGGAGCAGGTTCATCTTGAACTCAAATTAGTCAGTGAGAGCTTAGTTCCTACAGCACTCATTTGGAAAGGAGAGGGGAGCAAACAGTAGCAGTTCTCACGTCCGCGTTTGTTTTGGGGCCAGGTGAAGAAAAGACTCAAATAGATGTTTGACTTTTTCTTTTATAATCTCTTTATGCTCTACAGCTTCACTCAGAAATACCCACCAGTAAAATTTTTATCAGAAAAGGACCGTAAAAGAATTTTGGTAAGTTTACACATCTAATTTATGTTTGTGATATCAAGGAATTTGCTTTTTAAATGGAAGTGTAATTTGCAACCCATGAAAGTCACTGGTACAGTGTATACAGTTCAGTGGTTTATGGTTTGTTTGCATCCTGATTTCAGAGAAACCCCACACCCATCAGCAGTCATCTCCTAACCCACCCCCCTGTCCCCAAAGCTCCTAGCAAGCACGGGAATGACTTTCTGTCTCTTTGGATTTGCCTGTTTTGTGTATTTCAAATGTTGCAATATGTGGTCTTTTTCTTAAGCTGAATAATGTTTCCGGAGTTCATCCATACTGTAGACAGTCCAGGCTCCATTCCTCTTTCTGGCTGAATAGTATTCCATCGTGAGGCTGGGCCACGTTTTGGTTATCCAGTCATCATTTGATGGGCATTTAGGATTGTTTCTGCTTTAAGGTTACTGTGAACATAAGATACAAGGCTCTGTGGACATAGCTTTCTTGTTCCTCTAGGCATATATACACCTGGGAAAGGATTTACCGGGTTGTGTGGTGACCCTGTGTTTAACTTTTTGAAGAAATGTGAAACGGCTCCCAGAACAGTGGTCTTAAAAAACCTTTTCTGGTTCACAGACCACCTTGCTGAATATGTCGGGGGCTTTCCCAGCTAGTGGTTGCCTTGTTAAACATGAACACGAATTCACCAGTGAAAGAACCCCATGTGGGTGTTGTGTAGGAAAGTGTGTTCCCAGAGACTGGCACCTTTGCCTTTTGAGCCAGTGCCAGCCGTGTTGAGATGTGATATGCCCTGAGGTGTATATTTCAGTAGTTCAAGCATGTCCACAGTTGTGCAGCCATCACCGGCTTCAGAACATCTTGTCCCCAAAGACAGGACACCCCAAGCCCATGAGCAGTCACTCCCCGTTCCCCCAGCCCTGCCACCCCAAGGCAACCACTGGGTTACTTTCTGTCTGTGGACATTTGTCAACTCTGGGTGCTTATACAGGTGGAATAATGCACAATTTGGCCTTTTGTGACTGATTTCTTTCACTTAGTGTGTTTTTAAGATTTATTCATGTTGCAGTGGGCTTCCGAGGTGGCTCAGTTTTAAAGATTCCGCCTGCCAATGCAGGAGACACAGGTTCAATCCCTGGGTTGATTGAAAAGATCCCTTGGAGAAGGAAACGCCAACCCACTCCAGTGTTCTTGTCTTGGAAATCCCATGGACAGAGGAGCGTGGTGGGCTACCGTCCATGGGGCTGCAAAGAGTCAGACACGACTGAGCACATGCAGACATTGCAGTATTTATCTGTACTTCATATCTTTTTATTACAAGTAATATTTCATTGTATGGATAGACCACACTTTATCCATTTATCCTACGAGTCACATGGCAGCTCTGTTTAACCTTTGGAGGAACTGCCAGACCTCTTTGTGAAGTGACTGCACCGTTTCACATCCTATTACAGACTTCAGTGTGTGCGGAGTCCGATCTTTCCTTGTCCCTGCCAGCATTTGTCATTATACGTCTCTGTTGGTAGCCCTCCTCGTCATGTCACGTGGTGTCTAATTGTGTGTCTGTTTCACATAATGTCTCTTCATTTATTTATATTGGCTCTCTGTGCAGTGCGCGAGATCTTAGTTCCCCACCCAGGAATCAAACCGGGGCCCCTTGCATTGGGAGCGCAGTCTTCACCACCACACCACCAGGGACATCCCTCTCATTGTGGTTTTGATTTGAGTTTCTTGGTGGCTTATGATGTTGAGCATCTTTTAATGGGCCTGTTGGCCATTTCTTTTATTTCCATGGAGAAATGTCTTTTCAGACCCTTAGCCCATTTTAAAATTGGGTTCTCTTTCTTTCATTTTTGTGTTATAAGAGTTCTTTATCTAGATACAAGTTTCTTATCAGATACACGATATACAGTTATCTTTTTTTACCATTCTGTTTGTTGTCTTTTGTTGATGGTATTCTTCGAAGCTCTAAAGATTTAAATATTGATGAAGTTTATTTTTTCTTGTGTTCCTTGTGCTTTGATGTCACATTGAAGCAGACATAGTCTAATCCAAGGTCACTGATTTGCCTGTTTTTTCCTAAGAGTTTTATAGGTTTAGTTCTTACATTTAGGTATTTTGTGTTCATTTCTATATGTGGATTTAGATAAGGGTCTCCCATCCTTTTGCATCTGGACTGCCCAGTGGTCCAGTGCCCGTCAAATTGTCTTGCCACCCTTATAAAAAATGAACTGTCCATAAACCCAAATGTTTATTTCTGAACTCTCAGTTCTGTCCATTCTGATGTCTGTCTTTGTGCCAGGACCACACTGTTTTGATTACTGTTGCTTTGTAGTAAGTTTTAAAATTGGGAGTTGTGAGTTCTTCAACTTTGTTCTTCTTTTTCAAGATAGTTTTGACTGTTCTCGACCCCTTTCAGTTCCTTGTGAATTCTAAGATCAGCCTGTCATTTTCCACAAAGAAGCTGGCTGAGATTCTGATAGAGGTGAATTGAATCTGTAGGTCAGTTTGGGGCATATAGCCATATTAATGGTATTCCAGTTCTTGAACATGGGGTGTCTTTATATTTATTCAGGTCTTCATTACTTTCTTTTAATTTTTTCTTTTGTAGTTTTTCAGAATATAAGTTTTGTACTTCCTTCATTGAATTTATTCTAAAGTGTCTTATCCTTTTTGATGCTAGTATAAATTGAATTGTCAGTTTCATTTTTATATTGTGTATTCTCTTGTTGCTTTCCTGGTGGCTCAGTGGTGAAAAATCCACCTGTCATGCAGGGGACGTGGATTCCATTCCTGGGTTGGAAAGATCCCATGGAAAAGGAAATGGCAATTCACTCCAGTATTTTTGCATGGAAAAGCCCATGGACAGAGGAGCCTGGTGGGCTACACTCCATTGGTTTACAAAGAGTTGGACACAACTTAATGAGTAAAGAAACCAAAAAAGAAATTCTCTTGGTGAATAGAAACACAATTACTTTTTGTATTTTCTTAATGTCTTGCAGCCATGCTGAATTCACTGATGAGTCTAATAGTTTTAAGTGGATTCCTTAGTATTTTCATGCAGGTCATGTTACCTGTAAATACGGGTGGCTTAGCTTCCGCCTTTTCAATATAGATGCATTGTATTTCACTTTCTTGCCTAATTGTCCTTGCTGGAATCTCTAACACTTGATGCTGAATAGAAGTGAGAGGAGCAAACCTCCTTGTCTTGTTCCTGATCTCAGGGGAGAGGTTTCAGCCTTTCACCATTGAATATGGTGTTACCTGTGGGTTTTCAGAGGTGCCTTTATCAGACTAAGAAATTTCCCTTCTCTTCCTAGTTTATTTGTTTTGCAACCCATCTTGCATACCCAGGATAATTACCATGTATAATCTTTTTTCATATCTTGCTGGATTTGATTTGCTAGTATTTTGAGAATTCTTATGTCTATGTTTATAAGAGCTATTGGTCTGTAACTTTCTTGTGATGTCTCTTCCTAGTTTTTGTCTCAGAGGTGTAATGGCCTTGTATGATAAGTGGGGTAGTGTTTCTTCCTCTTCTACTTTTTGGGAAGACTTTGTGTAGATTTGATGTTAAATTGACCTTTGAACAACATGGGTTTGAGCCGCACTGGTGGATTTTTTTTTTCAGTAGATACACACTACAGTACTTGACTTACTAGATGGCTCAGGGATAAAGAATCCGCCAGGATTGCAGGAGATGTGGGTTTGATTCCTGAGTGAGGAAGATCCCTTGGAGAAGGAAATGGGCAACCCACTTCAGTATTCTTGCCTGGGAAACCCCATGGACAGAAGAGCCTGGTGGGCTACAGTCCATGGGGTTGCAAAAGAGTTGGACACAACTTAGTGACTAAACAACAAATACAAGACTGTAGCCCACCAGACTCCTCTGTCCTTGGGATTTTCCAAGCAAGAATACTGGAGTGGGTTGCCATGTCCTTCTACAGGCTGCAGTCTACAGGCTACTGTCTATGGGGTCACAGAGTTGGACTTGACTTAGTGACTGAACAATAACAGTACTTACTACACGGTCCGTGGTTAACTGAATCTGCAGATGTGGAACCACAGATGTGGACGGCCCACTGTAAAGTTACCTTGGATTTTCCAGTATGTCGTAGTTTGGCACCCCTGAATGTTGAGTTGTTTGAGGGTCAACTGTGATTCTTCTTTAAATGTTTGGTGAAGTTCACCAGAGAAGCCATCTGCACTTGGGCGTAATTCAATCTCTTGTTATAAATCTGTGCAGTTTTCTGTTTCTTCTTGAGTTAGTTTTGGTAGTTTCTATCTTTCTAGGAATTCTCTACTTTGGCTGCATACCCTAAGTTTTGGCCGTGCTGTTTCTTCTTTGTCATTCATGTCAAAGTATTTTCTAATTTACCTTATAATTTACTGTTTGATCCATTAACCTAAACACTTGGGGATTTCTCAGATTTGTTACTGAAGTCTAATTTCATTCCCTTATACTCAGAGAACATGCTTTGTATGATTTGAATCCCTTTAAATTTATTGAGGCTTGTTTAGTGGCCTAGAATATGGTCTGTCCTGGAGAATATTTCCTATTCTCTTAACAACTTATTGACCAGAGATGTATTAATATGTCTTTTGTTACCCAAATGGTATTGATCTGAGATATATCAATATTCACTTATATAACAAATTACTGGATACTGGATGCTTGGGGCTGGTGCACTGGGACGACCCAGAGGGAGGGTATGGGGAGGGAGGGAGGAGGGTTCAGGATGGGGAACACAGGTATACTTGTGGCAGATTCATTTCGATATTTGGCAAAACTAATACAATATTGTAAAGTTTAAAAATAAAATAAGCAGGGTGACAATAAAAAAATAAAAAAAAACAAATTACTGACACAGGTGTTGGTTTCTACAAAGATCCCCTGGTCAGTAATATGTTAGAAGAACTGTGTATTATACTGCGGTTGAATGGAGTGTTGCAGAGGCATCTGGCAGGTCCAGTGGGCTTGTGCTTTTTGAGTGTTTATTTCCTTTATTTCTGCTGCATAGTTCTGTGCAGTGTTGAGAATGAGTTATTGATGTTTCTGGTTATTGTAGAAGTCTCTGTTTCTCTCTTCAGTTGTTTCAGCTCTGCTTTACATATTTTGTATCTCTGCCGTTAGGTGTGTAAATGTTTATACCTGTTGTATTCACTTGATAGATTGACTCTCTTGTCCTTACACAATGCCCCCTCTTTGTCTGTGAACATTTTTTGTTTTATCTCTATTTGTCTGGTAGCATTACAGCCACTCCCTCTTTCTTATTGCTATTTCTGTGATACTGCATTTTACGTTCAGTGTCTTATAGCTTTGAGTCTACAGTGACCCCTTTAGACCATGTGCGCCGCTGCCGCTGCTGCTCAGTTGCTAGTTGTATCCGACTCTTTGTGACCCCGTGGACCGTAGTCTGCCAGGCTCCTCTGTCCATGGCATTTCCCAGGCAAGAGTACTGGCATGGGTTGCCATTTCTTTATAGAATGTTAATCTTTTTATCACCAAGTCCACTTTGCCTTTTTTTGTTCCTATGGATTTGAATTAACCTTGGTGTCATTTCTTTACTGCAAACAACTTTGCTCTCACCTACCTTCTTTGTTTTATTGTTGTCAAATATGTTTCTATATTTTATAAGGATAAGTAGCACAGTTTTTTAAGGATAATACATTTTTATAGGGATACATAATACAATTATATACATACTGTTTTCAACTGGCTTTTTCTTTTTTGTTGTAGTGCTAAAACATAACATAACATTTTTATTTTAACCAGTAGGTGTTTAGTTCTTTGGCTTTAAGTGTGTCCACAATGCTGTGCTAAGTAGTTTGGTCTTTAAATTGAAAGGATTTCAGAAGAGAAGAAAAAAGTACGATTATATTGCCTTTTATAGTTAGTTACTTAATTACTTTGTTCTCCCCCTGCCTTCTAGAATCATTTGCCTTCAGCCTGAAGAATTTAGTGTTTCTTGTATGGCCGGTCTGCTAGCAATGAATGTTTCTTATCTTATTTTTGTTTTTTATCTCGAGAAGTTATCTTTGGTGTTTGTAATTCTTGGCTGCAGTTCTCTCTACTGCTTCCTCTGTCATTTGTTATGAGATGTCAGCAGTGAGTCACGGGGTTCCCTGTGCTTCAGGCGTCATTTTCTTTTCCTCCTGTTCGGTTTCCTGTGGCTGCAGTAACAATTCCACCGACACTGTAACTTACACCAGCAGATGCTCCCAGTTCTGGAAGCTGGATGTCTACACCCGCGTTGTTGGCAGGGCTGTCCTCTCTGATGGTTCTGGGGGGGATCGTTCCAGGCCTTTCTCTCCACTGTACTTTGGCCAGGAGTCCCTGAGCCCCCTGCTCTATGGGGCTTCACCCCAGTCTCTGCCTCCACTGTCACATGTTGCTCTCCCTGTGTCTCATGCTGGACTTGTGGTCCACCCTACTCCATAGTGACCTCACTGTAACTGATCACATCCGCAGTGACCCTGTTTCCAAATGACGTCACGTTCTGAGGCTCACAGGACATACACTTTGCTGGACAGTATTCAGCCCCACGCAGCTGCTTTCAGAGTTCACCTTTGTCTCTGGTCGTCATCATTTTTAACGTGACATGTCTGCCTGTGACGTGTCTACCCATGTTTACATTTTCCTGCTTGGAGCTCATAGAGCTTCTTGAATGTGTGGATTACCATGTTGCATCAGTTTCGGGGAGTTTCAGCTGTTCTTTCCTTGGTATTTTCCCATTACCTGCATGTTGGGGTGGTCATCAGCACCTCATGTTTGTTAGAAGCTCTGCTCATGTTCCCTTACAAGTTCTCTCTGTTCTGCATGTTGCCTAAACCCCCTCTGGTCTGGCTTCACATTTGCACGTTCGTTCTTCTGCTGGATCCACATTGTTGACTCTGGTGCCTTCTCCTCTTTGGTTACTGCACTTGATGACAGAATCTCCATCTGTTTCTGTCTTACAGCTTTCTTCTCTTTAGTCTCTCTCCACTTCTTCAGCTGGCTTCCTCCAGTGCTTTGCGTATACTTATGGTGGCTACTTCGGCGACCACTGAATCTGACGTTTGGGTCCCACGGGCGGGTGTGTCGCCTGGTTGCTGTCCTATGCTGATTCCCACACAGCTGTTTCTTTGTGCATCTTGACTTTTTTGGTAGAAAACTGGCCACTTTGGGTGAGCCCTGCGGCAGCTGTGGATCCTGTTCACCCCTCCCCACCAGGCCTGTTGTATTTTGGTTTGTTGGTGTGTTTGTGTCTATTCAGTGGCCTGGCTGGTCTATGTTGCTGACATGTTTCCCCTGGAGTGTGAGAGTGGTGGCTGCAGCTTCAGGCGTGGACACGGTCACGCTGGAAGGTGGTCCCAGCACAGTCTTTGCACTGTTTCTTTCCCTGATGGCCCTGTTGAACCATTCCCCTTGTGTGGGGTCACAGCAACTGTTAGGCTCCTATAACTGGCCTGTGCTGTGGTCTGTCCTTTCATCAGGACCTAATAAATTGTCCCTTGGTCCTACCCAGTTAAATTCTCGCCCCTTTGCAGAGGGCGCTTTGAGCCAAGCTGTGGAGGTTTGTCCTGACCCTGGGGGCTCCAGGGTCTCTCCCGGGTCTGCCTGCTGAACCAGCTGTCCTCGTGGGGCACCAGCCCCTCTTCGCTGCTCTCCATCCCAGTCCCCCTTACTCTCGAACTTTTCCCCCTTTATTCCAAATAAAGTCAGCTCCTTAAAGGAGAGCTTTGTTCTCTTTTTGAATTGACTCCTTCTGTCCCCAGGGAGCAGTCTCTGAGCCACCTGACAGGAAACCTCTGGAGCTGGAGGAGGGGGTGGGGCAGGAGGAGTAGCCCCTGATCTTCTTGCCTCGCCCCTAGGCCACATGGGGGCTGAGCAGGGTTGACCAGGGTCCCACAGTCACACCCTTTCATGGGGGTGGGGAGGAGCTTCTGCTCTAAGGCGCAGGTGGGAGCTGGGTGGGGAAAGGGGGCACTTGACCACCAGGCTCAGGGGTCAGGAGTCCAGACCAAAGGGGACCAGAAATGAGAAATGCTGGGGGCAGGGTTTGCCCTCCCCAGTGAGATGCCAAATCCTGTCACTGGGAGCCCCTGTTTTTGGCCATTCCTGAGAATCTCACCTTCTCACCTGCTTTGAACTGGTGGAGGTAGGGATTGAGGGTGGGGGTGGACAGTAAGGCAGTGAGCGGGCTGGGGCTCCTATGTCCAGACTGAACTTCCATGGATTTTCCTGGATAAGGGTTTCTTCATCTCCCATTACCTTAGGACAAAATCCAAAGACTTGAATATTGGGTTCTATGTGGAGCATCTGATTGACCTGTGACCTTGATGTATGAAAGGTTAGGATGCCGGGGGGTCTATTCATAGCCAACATCTCTGTTGAGGAACCATGCGTCCTGGACACCAGAGTTGACACTTGTGACTCGGAGTTAAACTGCTTCCCCCACACAACCTCCCTTTTCTTTTAGAAGTTACAGAAGGTCCCTGCCTGTTCGAGTGGCTCCTTAAATCTCACCGCGAGCAGACTCTGAAGCCTGTGTACACTTGTGTTCTGGGTATTTTCTGTCAAAAACGTGCAAGCCTTTAGGTACAGATCAGGAGAGACATCAGTGAAGAGGGCTTCCCAGGTAGTGTTAGTGGTAAAGAATCCACCTGCCAATTCAAGTTAGACATAAGAGACATTCGATCTAAGACAGTAAGAGGGTCCAGTCCCTGGGTGAGGGCCTGGCAACCCACTCCAGTATTCGTGCCTGGAGAATCCCATGAACAGAGGAGCCTGGCAGGTTACAGTCCATGGGGTCTCAAAGAGTCAGACATAACAGAAGTGACTTAGCCATACACATCAGTGAAAAGCTGATTTTCCTAATCTTCCTGTTACCACCCGTCAGAGGGATCAGAAAATCTGACACTCTGTGCTGATATATGAGCCCTGCATAGCCTCTCGAGGGTTCTTGTCACTGCCAGGGGGGGTGGTTTTCCTGTCAACGCTGAGCCCTGTGGAATTAATTTCACTTTCTGTACAATTACAGTCAATAGGCTTAGTGTTTTTCACTCTTTACCACCTCATTGGTTAAGCCACATTTCAGAGTCATTTGGTGCCTAAGGCTGGCATATGGCTGCTAAAACTTAAAGCCTTCTCAGTAATTGTTGAAGCCTCAGCACAAAGAAGAGATTTGCTCCAACAGACTTTTTTTTTTCTTTTTGCTGATGAACTGTGAGGCATAAGTTTGGGTGCTGACCTGAGCTGGACCCTGCTGGCTCCCACAGGAGCATGTGGGACTGAGATCACGGACCACAGGGGCAAGCGGAGCTGTGCAGGGCCTGATCCGTTCCATGGGCGAGGCCTGAGAAAGCTGTCTTGAGTGCCAAGCTTCTGCCCATTCTGTTTCCATTTAAAATGCTTGCCTGAGGGGATGAAGCTGAGTAGAAGAAACATTTTATAAACACCCAGTTATGTTACATGGTGGCACTAGTGGTAAAGAATCTGCCTGCCAGTTCAGGAGATGTAAGAGACGTGGGTTTAGTCCCTGAGTTGGGAAGATCCCCTGGAGAACGAAATGGCAACCCACTCCAGTATTCTTGCCTGGAGAATCCCATGGACAGAGGAGCATGGCAGGCTACAGTCCATGAGATCACAAAGTGTCAGACATGACTGAAGCAACCTAGCATGCACACATGTAGCTGTGTTACGTAAACCTAAATACTTTAGATAGAAAGGAACTATTCCAGAAAAAATCTTTAATCTATTTTAAGACAGGCTAAGGTACTTCCTTCCCCAGGGGATCTTCCTGATCCAGGAACTGAACCCACATCTCCTGCTTTGGCAGGTGTTTTTTTTTGTTTGTTTTTTGGTTTTTTTTTACCACTCCTGAAGCCATGAAATTAAAATCACTTGCTGCTTGGAAGAAAAACTATGACCAACCTAGACAGCATATTAAAAAGCATAGATATTACCAACAAAGGTCCGTCTAGTCAAAGCTATCATTTTTCCATCTATCATGAATGTTTGTTGGACCATAAAGAAAGCCGAGCACTGAAGAATTGATTGTTTTGACCTGTGGTGTTGGAGAAGACTCTTGAGAGTCCCTTGGACAGTAAGGAGGTCAAACTAGTCAGTCCTAAAGGAAATCAGTCCTGAATATTCATTGGAAGGACTGAAGCTGAAGCTCCAATACTTTGGCTACCTAATGTGAAGAACTGACTCACTGGAAAAGATGCTGGGAAAGATTGAAGGCAGGAGGAGGAGGGGACAACAAAGTATGAGATGGTTGGATGGCATCACCGACTCGATGGACGTGAGTTTGAGCAGGCCCCGAGAGTTGGTGATGGGCAGGGTTGCTGGCCTGCTGCAGTCCATGGGGTCGCAAAGAGTCAGACCGGACTGAGCAACTGAACTGTAACCGTATTCTTGCCTGGGAAATCCCATGCACAAAGGAGTCCGGTGGGCTACAGTCCATGTGGTTGCAAAGAGTCGGACATGACTTAGCAACTACAGAGTAACAGGTGCTTCACGCAGTTTTTCGTCGCCACTGAGGCTAGTGAAATGTTGGCGGCTGTCCTGTATGACTTAATACCCTGCTTTTCTGCTGGCTCCCGGGTCTCACCCGGTTATTTAGGTGCAGAGATAAAGTTGGCATGCTATGGGACATTTTATTTTTGGAAGTGTTTGCATATCAATATAGAGTTACATTAAGAGGGGTTAAATTTCTTCTGAAAAGATGTAATTTTACTGATGTAGAAACTGTGGGAAAATGCGATTAAACAAAGGTAAGACACAGTGAAATCTCACCTGAGGCAAGCACTAGGGGTGAGCCAGATTGGAGGTTAGTTATTTTTCCAAAAAACTATTCTTTCAAATCACTGTCCAGGTGTATAGATGAAAATGTAGGAGCACGGAAGATAAAACGCACCCCAGACAAGTGGACAGGTGGTAGACAGACTATGGAATCAGGAGGACAGGCTGATGTGTCTTTCTCAGGGATCCAGGGATCCTGGCCCAAAACTCCAGCCCCCAGATGTCGGTTCTCATCCCTGAAGCAAAGGGGAGTAGAATAACAGGGTTCCCGACAGAGAACAGATGCAGCTGATGGGAGACTGAGGGGCATCAGGGCTTCTTGGTTGTGCGTGTTCTAAACCTTCGTGTTTGTATTTTCATCTGAGCACACCCTCCGATGGTGGACAGGTGTGTTGTCCCCCGCGCCCCCGCCCCTGCCGCAGTCAGCCTTCTCCCCTGCTCCCCAGGCAACTTTGCTCACACCTGGGTTAAACACTGGAAAGACGCATCAGGCTTTCTATGAACAGAGGGCTTCATGCAGAGTAAATGTTTTACAACCATAGACCTAGAGGTCATGGTGCTTTCTCCTTAGGTGAAAAGAGTGCATGTTTTCTTTACTGTTAATTCTTTCACTTTGGAACAGGAGGGTGACAGGAATGTGAGTTTTGAAGGAGAAGGTGAGATGGGTCGCCAGGATGAGTAGAGAATGTATTTTCCATCGGTTTATTATTTTTGCTCCTACCCTCCAAAAACAAGATGCACTTTATCTAGCCCCCTCTGCATAGATTATCTGGATCAAGTCTTTTTATTAGTTAAAATTGTTTCAGTCATAATTGCCTTTTCACATTTGCTGGGTGTCTGTTTTAGAAGCACATTCCTGGTGATCTCTGGCCTCTGGTGGTCGTTCAAAGCTGCCCCACTTCTGCTCGGCCGGGTCTCTGACCGTGCACAGCTGAACAGTGCCGTTACTCATGCAGGGCCTTGATCTGCACACAGTGTCTGCTGCTGCTTATTTTGTTCTTATGAACAGCTTGAAAGGTCATAGCTTTTTATGAGGTTTCTGAGTCCAGTTTAAACATGACATCCTTCTTTTCGGTAGTTCACCAAATAGACGCATGTTCTGGTACTTTTTACAAAAGTGATTCTAAAAGATTTAGAATCCCATCAGTGATGCTCAGCGTCCCACCCATATAGAACAAGGATCTTTTAGTAATGTAAGGTTCGCCGTCGAAGAGTGCCCTATGAACTCATAACTGCTACTTTTCATATCACTTCCTGGTGGCAGTTTGGATTTCCAGGCTGCCTAGACGTATACAGGTCCAACTCCCTGCTCTAGAGTCAGAGGACCGCACATACCTGCCTGCACATACCCTCCCCTGCCCACACATACACCCCCTTGCTCTCACACACCCTCCCCTGCCTGCACACACCCTCCCCACCTGCACATACACCTCCTTGCTCTCACACACCTTCCCTTGCCTGCACACACACCCCCTTGCCCTCACACACCCTCCCCTGCCCGCATACACAACCCCTTCCCCATACACACCTTCCCCTACCCACACACAACCTTCCCTGCCCCTACACACCTCCCCTGCCCGCACACACCCCGCTGCCTGCCCACACATGGCCCTGCCTGCACAGACCACCACCAACCCCCCACCACCCCCCGCCCACACACAGCCTTCCCTGCCCGCACATACACCCCTGCCTGCACACACACACCCCCGCCCACACACAACCTTCCCTGCCCGCGCACACCCTCCCCTGCCCTCACACAGCCTCCCCTGCCCTCACACAGCCTCTCCTGCCCGCATACACAACCCCTTCCCCACACACACCTTCCCCTACCCACACATACCCCCCTGCCCGCACACACATACACCCCTGCCTGCACACACACACCCCCGCCCACACACAACCTTCCCTGCCCCTACACACCTCCCCTGCCCGCACACACCCCGCTGCCCGCCCACACATGGCCCTGCCTGCACAGACCACCCCCCCTCCACCCCCGCCCACACACAACCTTCCCTGCCCGCACACACCTCCCCTGTTCAGTAGGGGCTGCACTGGTACACATCCCTGGTACAGAGTGATTACCGTGCTCTCCCCTGCTGTCCCCACACAGGTAACCGGGGGCGCAGGCTTTGTGGGTTCCCATCTCACAGACAAACTCATGATGGACGGTCACGAAGTGACTGTGGTGGACAACTTCTTCACCGGCAGGAAGAGGAACGTGGAGCACTGGATCGGCCACGAGAACTTTGAGCTGATCAACCACGACGTGGTGGAGCCACTGTACATCGAAGGTGAGCGAGGGCTGCTGTGCTGGTTGGTGTCTGGTGGGTGTGTGGGCTCGATGGGGCCCCCGGATGGGTGGCTGACTCGGTCATGTTGAGTCCCTGTCTGGTTTTGGAAACAGTCTCACCACATCTCGGGCACTACCCTGGCGTCTGTGGTGGAGACTGGATTGGGGAACGGTCTAGATTCACTGTTACGTGGCTGTCGATCTGATATTTACAGCAGGGCAGGAATGTTCTCCTGTTTTAACAAGCATTTTGTGGGACTGTGTTGGTCTGTTTGTCTCCCGGGCTGGCATGCTGTGTGGGTTTTAACAGGGTCCCAATGGTACCACTTGATCTTCATCTCCCCAGCAGAGCTCTACCAGCTTCTTCTCGGCACACATCGTATATTTTCAAAGTGTGACCACTGTGGTTTATTCTGATTTCCTATTTCCAGTGGGAAAGTAGCTGTTGTCTGGACTCAGGAGTGGGTGGTCCGTG
Source organism: Bos indicus x Bos taurus (assembly GCF_003369695.1). Lineage (NCBI taxonomy): Eukaryota > Metazoa > Chordata > Mammalia > Artiodactyla > Bovidae > Bos > Bos indicus x Bos taurus. Next base: position 45,431,704 of record NC_040086.1, read on the forward strand.
TGGTGGAGGAGCTTATAACTGGGTTGGCTCCGGGTCTGGGCGGGCACAGTGGCCTCAGGGCCCCCTTGTGGTGATGAATTATGAAATGGTCAGACAGGAAGCCTTATTGTCACAGGGGTTGTGACAGAGGCCTCTGCATTGTCGGGGTTAGAGGATTGGGAAAGAAAGTTGTTGCTTTGGAATGAATTGTAATCACGGAAATAACTTAATAAGATTGTCTATGGCTTTAAAAGAATTCTGGATTTTACCCACCACAGTGGTTAAGTTTCTGATGTTGAATCTACCCTGCAGACTAGCTCTGGAAGCAGTAAAGTGAATTATTCTCCCCCTACCCCACCCCACAACCCATTCAGGACATGGGAAGTTTCTAAGAAGCCAGGGCCAGTAGAGGGTGTGTGTGGTTTGTGGGATGGATGCCAGGCCATCGGGATGGTGGTCGCTGAGCTGTGGCCTGGAACGGCACTTTGGACACAGGCAGGTGTCTGTCCCAGGAGAGGGCCCTAGGGACAGGACAGCAGGCGGTGACCAAGCTCTCAGAGCTGATCAGATGCTCCTGAAGGGAGGGGGAGCCCCTTGGAAGATGAGCTGGAAGAGGAAGGAGCTATCTTCATGGGTGGGTGGACTTCAGGTTTCTGATCTGACCAATTGGGAGCCTGGAGTAGCCCCTCCTGTCCTCACAGCTGGGTGATGAGCAGACTGATGGCCGGCAGCCATCTCTGCTCCTGCAGGGGACAGAAGGCCCAGGGCACACTGCCCCCTGGGATCCTGAGATGGTGCTGGGCATACCTGGTGTGCCTGACTGGGCGGAAGTGAGTGGGAGCTGCCCAGGGGCTGGGACAGTGTGGATGGGTTGTAAGTCCCAGCCTCAGCTCTGGGGGTCGGGGGCCCTTGTGTTAAGTTTCCCCTCCAGGAGCCCCATGAGGGGTTCTCAGTGACAGGTTTCCAGCAAGGGGCAAGAGGGTGGGGGGAACGAACCCTCCTAAAAATCACACAGAGCACCCAGTTCTCCCCTGAAGGCTCCTCAGGGGCGACCTCCCCCCACAGCCTGACCAGCATGGAGGGATGCCCCCAGCCTAGGCTCACAACAAGGAGACCCCATCCTGGGACCCCCTCTCCCCTCACTTCACTCCCCCCTCCCCTCAAGGAGACTCCGAGGACAACAGGTGCACCAGAGGAATCCCAGGGCCCCGGGTAAGGAAGAGTCTCTAGGGAAACCCAGGGACAACCAGGGAGACCACACCGAGGTCCCAGGGGGTCAGCTCTGACCTCGAGGGCTACAGGGCAGCGAGCGCAGCTTGTGTCCAGCCTGTTCATCCCCACTGTGCCTGGTGCATGGTGCGCGTCCACAGTAAGGACTCGGTCTGAAGAGGCAAAGCCAACATCAGACCTGGAGCAGACGTAGCAGGGACATGGAGTTACCAGAATGACTGTTTAAATACCTCTGATCCATGTGCAGAGGACACGGGTGGGTAAAGTGGAGTCTGCAGAGATGGGAGGGTCACGGGGGCTGAGAGATAGAATGTGGTGGTCAAGGGTTAAGAGTCTGGCGTTCTATGCAGCGGACACAGGTTTGAGCCCTGATCTGGGGAGCTCCCACATGCTGCAGAGCAACTAAGTCCGAGCAGCCACAAAGACCAGAAATAATTAACTAACTAAAAGGCCAGAAATAATAAAAAATAAACAAAATTTTAAAAGTTACGTAGAAGAGAATCTTAATTATTTCTCTCCTTTCAAAAGATGATTCTTTCCTAGTGATAAAACTAATACACAGATGCTACAGAAAATTTGGAAAAGTATAAAAAAGAAAATAGAAAATTAATCCTCATATCCAAAAATGCTCTCTCTGTTCTTGTTAATATCTAATAATTTCTTTAAATGTGATCTTTTTAGATTAAATGTATGGTTAATAGGCAATATAAATTATATGGTTCAACTTTTTTTTTTTTTAATTAAAAAGAAATGCCTTAAAAAGTCTTCCTCTTGCCTCTGTCTGCCACCTCACTCTAGGAGACTGCTCTTAACATTCACTCATCTGCAGTTCCCTTCTGTGACCCAGTTAACACAAGCAGGTATTCATGATTCTTCCCCACGGTAGAGAAAGTAGCATTTTTTTGTGTTGCTCTGAATTTTTTCCCCCTTGCTTTTTGTATCCTGATGATCGTTCTGTATCATTCATGCAGTGCTACTTCATTATTATTTTATCATTATTTTCTTTTTTGGCACTTAGTCGTGTTCTTTTGTGCACCTGCACCAGGTCTTTTTACAGAGACACATCTCCCCCACTCTGTGCTGTTAGCATCTCCCCATGGCGTGAACATAGCGCAGCTTCGTTACCCCATGCTGCTGGGGGCGGGACTTGTGTGCTGCACCTGGCCATCCAGGAAGTGGACGTGGCTTGGGAAGTGCCCAGATGGATGTGAGGTCACTGCTGTCGTCACCGTGGGTTGTGTCGGAGCTCCTGATGTGTGTAGCCTGTGACTCCCCAGAGCTTCCCTGAGAGCTTGTCCCCCCGCTTCATGGGCAGCGTGTCTGCAGAGAAGGAAACAGGCAGAGAGGCCCTCGTGTTTGGGGAGCTGGGTCCTGGCCCTGACGGTGCCCTGGGAGGACATCCAGGAGCCCGGAGCCACGGGCAGCCTGACCACTGCCAGTAGCGACCCCGAGGTGCACTGCCATGTCCCGGGCACTGTTGTCACCTCTCTGTGGTGGACACGGTTAGTTCTCTGAACACGTGTCGGGTGAGCTGTTAGCCCTGGGTGCTGGGCCCTTTCTGTTAGTGCCTTGTACCAGGCAGAGGAATCCAAGGGGAGACCTGGGTGGGGGGAGTTGTCAACACCTCACCCTACCCCCCCACCCCGCAACCCTGCCAGGTGCTGGTAAGAGGTGGGACTGAAAATGGCATTTGCTGAGAGCTTGGGGCCCGTGTTTCTGTGGGCATTTGAAGAGTGCCCCTCAGATTGGAATGTTTCTGTAGAATTATATTCAGTAATTTAAAAATTTTCCCACTTACAGTGATGGTGCAAGTGTAAGCATCGAACGCAGAGGCTGTGGGGCTGAGACCCTCCATGTAACGTGGAATTCCTCCAGGGAAGCCAGCATGTTGGCTTGTTATCGTGGGGGTCGGGCAGGCATGCCAGCTGGTGGCTGATCCGGTGCTGGGCCAGACCTGAAGCAGGCAGCCTCCCCTTGGCATTAAGTCAGTATTATTTGATATGAAGTCAAGGCACAATCCCAATCTTAATTTTCCGTGCCAAGAGAAATTTGGTCTTTACACTTTGAAAAGTTCTGTATCTTTAAGCCCTGTTTTCCATCATAGATGCTGGTGTCGGGGAGCAGTGGTCAGGCTGTGTGTGCCGTGTGGCCACGAGTGGCCGTGACACAGCAGAGGTTTGACACAGGTCACGCGGGGAACTTGGTTAAAAAAACACGGTATAAAGAAAAATACTGCAGGAAGATGTAAATATTCCGCCTGTTTCTCTGTGGATTTCCCCTTTGGTAGGAGATAGCACTTGATTTTTTCTTTTTTGTATGGATTCTGAGCAGTAATTTTGAATTATCTCACGAGCTGTTAGTTTTGAGCACTTTTTCTTTCTGTATCTATGTCTCACGTGTGCAGAATTCATTCATTTGGGGTTAGACTGCCTGGGTTTTCAGAATTCACAGGAGGGCCAGTGCACTGTGGCCACCCCACCCTGGGCCCGTCTTCCTCCCAGCATAAAAATAACATGCCCACAGCCTGCCAAGAACACTACTTTGAACCTATTTAAGGAAATTATGTGAGAAAGGAGAACTCGAGAACTTACTGTTTTAATCACTCTTTAACTTGAGCTCTTTCGGGCTCATTTCTCAAGGCTCTTGTTTTCCCAGTTGCGGTTCCGGCATGCAGCCTTGTTCTCGGGACGGGGTGGCAGGAGAGTCGCTTGGTGGCCGGCAGCCAGCATGGACAGATCGCCACGCTGGTCGCCCTCCCCCAGCTCAGCGGTTTGAACATCATGCTTGTTTTGGGTGCAGTGTGTCATGCAGTGGGCAGGCTCTGAGCACTTTTTCCTGGGTAGTGAGAGTTCACCTTGGTTATTAATGCCTTGTGGTATCTGCCTAGCACCTCTCATGACTGATTTTTTATGCTTGTTCTGAAGTTTCCCCCGCTGTCCTGCCCGTAATTCTTCCGGGAGACTGTCAGTGACTGGGAGGCCACTGGGGCCTTACTGTTACAGCCAGGACGTGTCCCTGTAGGAAGGAGACACTGCTTAAGGCAACACAAGGTCTCGTGTAACAGGGCGTGCCTTAGCCCTCCCAGGAGGGGCGAGGGGGCAGTCATTTGCTCATTGGGTCATCTGTCCAGGGACACTGCGTGACTCTCACCTCTTGGCCACTGTAATTAACGCTGCTGTGCGTGTGGGAGCGCGAGCACCTCTTTGAGACTCTGCTTTTTCACTCCCTTGGCTGTAACCCCAGGAGTGAAATGTCTTACCCTGTGTCGATTCCATTTCTAGTATTCTGAGGGAATGCCCCGCTGTTCCCATGGCGGCTGCTGTGTTTGCATTCCCACCAGCAGTGCACAGGGGCCCCAGTTTCTCCACATCCTTGAAGACAGCGTTTGTTACTTTTTGGGGGGGTTTTTGGTAGTAGACATCCTGATCCATGTGAGGCAATACCTCAGTGTGGTCTTGATTTGCGTGTTTCTGATAAGTGACATTGAGCATTTTTGCATACACTTATTAGCCATTTGTGTATCATCTTTGGATGATATATTCAATATATTCAGTGTTTGCCATCTTTTAAGTTGGTTGATTTTGTGGTGTTGTTCATTTTAGGAGTTCTTTATATATTCTGAATATTAGCTTATCACATATAATTAGCAAGTATTTTTTCCCATTCTGTGGGCTGTTTTTTCACTCTGTTGATGGTGTCCTTTGATCCTGGCAAAATGTTTGATGTAGTTTCATTTGTCTATTTTTGCTCTGTTTCCTTTACTTTTGGTGTCAGATTCAAGAAATCTTTTCTAAATTCAGTGTCATGCAGTTTTTCCCATGTTTCCTTCTGGGCGTTTTCTTCCTTTAAGTCTTGTGTTTAGGCTCTTGGTCTGCTTCGAGTTGGGTTTGTGTGCTGTAAGATCAGGGTCCAGGCTTGTTCTTTTGCATGTGGATGTGCAGTTTTCCCAACACCACTTGGCAAAGAGACTGTCCTTTCCCCACCGCATGGCTCAGCACCCTTGTCAGAGATCGTGTGATCATACACAGAGGGTTCATTTGTGAGCTGTCCTCTCTGATCCTTTGGTCTCTATGTCTTGATGCCAGTAACACACCCTTCTGTTACCATAGCTTTGTATTGTGTTTTGAAATCAGAAATGTGAGTCCTTCAACTTTGCACTTTTTCAAAGTTATCATGGCTGTTTGGACACCCTTGAGTTTCCATATGAATGTTGTTTTAGATTTGTATTTATTCATTCCTTTTTGAGGTCGAGGGCACTGATATTAAAGCGTTACCTCTACCAGGGGAGTCATGTGGGATCCAGACATTTTGCTGTTCATGGCTCTAAACCCACCTCCAGATCTGGTGTTTATATGCAGGATAAGTAGAAACGGAACAAAAGCTCTCATCTCCCACACTTCCCTACCCTTTGTGTCAGATTTGTTTTTATAAACTTAAAATGTCGTTCATCTTGATATTCATACTTCTCTCTGTGTCTGAGAACTCAGTCTGCCTTCCAGTCTGAGCACTTTATCCGGATAGATCTTCTCAGAGAGCAATCCACTCGGCTATCAGACTGATTCCAGGTAGAGGGGAACAGGCCTCTTGAGGGGCCCCGGCACACTCTTGTTCCAGATGATCAGACTTTGTTTCTGTTCAAAGTTCTTCCAGTCGCATAAGTAAGCTAGTTTCTAAGAAGAATGAAAGGTGATGAGTAGAATTTCGCTGAAAACTACATGAGCGCCGTTTTCACATGGTCCAATTCTGGGAGGTCAGCGTTTTCCAGTGTAGTCCCTGGAAGTAACAGGTGTGTTTTGCCTCCTGCCACCCCCCACAGTGGACCAGATCTACCACCTGGCCTCTCCTGCCTCTCCTCCCAACTACATGTACAACCCCATCAAGACACTGAAGACCAATACCATCGGGACCCTGAACATGCTGGGTGAGTCGGCCCCTCGTCCTGCAGACAGTCAGGGTGTTGGGACTAGGAGTTGGATCCTGACAGTTCTGTTCTTCAGCCCCCCTTCCCCATGCATGCTTTCGGGGTGACTGGGTTTGCCGTCACAACTCAGCATGGGGCTCCATCACTGTGGGAATCGGTCTACGTTGCCTCAGTGACATCCCCTGCCTTCCAAGTGGCCGCCTGCCCCTCCTGCACTTCACCTACTTGTGGCATGTGTGCCTCGGGGCTAGAAGATTCTGATGAGAGGTGGGGCATGGTCTGGTCCCACAGAGTTGAGGGTGGGAGAGCCTCCTCGTGGGGTTGAAGAAATGAGCTCCAGACTGACTGCAGGCCTCACCCTGAAAGTGGAAGGTGAGCGTGAACACCGCCCCGGGTGGCTGCGTGTGAGCCCACAGACAAATCCAGAGAGTAGGCCACACGCATGTGGGTTGTTGAGGTCAGAGGCGCTTTTGTTTCCATGGGTTTAAAAACCAAGGGTTTTGATTAGGTGCAAAGTGAAGATGGGAACCACTTCTTTAAATGTCAAGTGAAAAGTGGATTTAATTATGGAATATTTAAAGCAGATTCTGTAATTGGGTTTGGGAAATAGCCCTGCATTTCAATTTGAGAAAAGGGCAGCAGGGAGGGGAGCACAGTCTGTTAGACAAAACCTTCGGGGCAGTGGGCTCTGCGGAAGGTGAAGGATGCTTTCTCTAACTCAGGGCACTGTGTCCTGACTGTCAGGTCACCTGGTGGAGACACCCCTGTTCTTACCACTGCACACATCTGCCCCCAACTCTCTCCAGCCCCCCACCCCGCCTCCACGTGGAGCTGGAGGCAGTGCAGAAACAGCTACCATGCTCACAGTGTTTAGAAAGATGACCTTCCTCCCACCTGTTACAGGATGCTCCCTCCTATCCGCTGACAGGGGATAGGTCAGATGAGGGTTACAGTTGGGGACTTGGCAACCACGGAGATGGAGGGAGAGGTTCCCAAAGCTGATGCCTTGAAATGCCCTTAGAGCAGGGGCTCCAGGTACTGGTCCATGACCTGTTAGGAACCGGGCCGCACAGCAGGCGGTGAGCCTCGAGTGAAGCTTCATCTGTATTTACAGCCGCTCCCCATCACTCACATTTCTGCTTGAGCTCTGCCTCCTGTCAGGTCAGGGGCAGCATTAGATTCTCGTAGGATCATGAACCCCAGTGTGAAGCGCACATGCAAGGAGCCTAGGTTGAGAGCCCTTTATGAGACTCCACTGCCTGTTGATCTCAGGTGGAGCTGAGGCAGTGACGCTAGTGCCAGGGAGTGGCTGCAGTTACAGAGTATCACGAGCAGAGAGGTATGACTGCAGAGACCTGAATAAATGAGCTGCAGACTCGTGTCAGAACCCTGCCAGTGAGTGGCAAGTGACAGCTAAGCTGCACCTGGCGAAGTGTGTCCTTATTTTACTGTATATCACAGTGTAATAATAATAGAAATAAAGTGCACAGTAAATGTAATCTGCTTGAATTGTCCCCAAACCATCCCCCAGCCCCCGCCGCGTCTTTGGAATAATTGTCTTCCATTAAGCTGGCCCCTGGTGCCGGAAGGGTTGGGGACAGCTGTCTTAGAGCTTGGCCTGAGCACTGCAGGTGACAGTAGTCCGTTCTTGCTGGGAGGGGTGAAGGCGAGAAGGGGTCAGAGCTGACACGGACACAGCCAGTTGCTTTGCAGAAGCTCCTGCGGAAGCTGGACCTCAAAGGAAAGAGGGAGTGGGGCAGAGGTGCCTGAACAGGAGACGCGCTTGGGCACAGTTGGAGGTGCCCAGGGCACGTGGGGAGCAGAGGATAGAAGGCTGACCATCAGGGAGAGAGTGGCAGCCAGAATTTGAAGGACCTTGCCCTCTGCCTACGGGGGTGGGGGTAGTTACCTGATGGAGTGCTGGTTGCTACGTTCAGGTGAAGGAATCGTTATAAAATTCCCCAAGTCATACCTTATAATAAAGCCCACAGACCGTGCATTTGGCCCTGTTCACAGTTACACATGTCCAGCTAACTGCTGTGTTTCTGGGAGTTCGTTTGTGCTTTTCTTACAGTTTGAATTTAGATTCCAAAGTAGATGCAGCAAGAGTGGATAACGTACAATGCATGGATGACCAGATACCATTTGTACTAAAACATTCCTTCAGTTGACTGTGCGCTTGTGTTTTCCGTGTCCCTTGAAGCTGACAGTGTCCTGTCATGTTTCCACAGGGCTGGCAAAGCGAGTTGGGGCCCGTCTACTCCTGGCCTCCACCTCAGAGGTGTACGGAGGTGAGTGGGTATCACTCCGTCCCCCTGGACAGCTGGCTCCTGTCACAGCAGGAGGGAAAAGGGACCAGTGAGTCTAGACTTGTTTCCAAAAGGCCCTCCCGGCTGTTCCTCTCCAGAGGGCAGCGACCAAGGTGTTCCCTCCTCCGGGTGGGATGAGCCTTTTTCTTCTGCTGCAGGACCTCCCCCACCAGGACTCGGTTATGTCACCTTGCCAACAAGCAGCAGCCACTTAAAAATCCACAGAAGTGTCTTTGCTCCAGAGGCACCTCAGGAGTCAGATCACGGAGGCTTTGCTGGTTTAGCCAGAGGATTTGCTCTTTAGTGAGAGAGCCCCCCCCTACCCCCTCCACTCTCCAAACCCCGAAAGCTCAGGGGTTAGGAGACAGATGGTGGGGGGACAAACGTGTGCTGGTCGCCTCCACTGTTTTAGGGTAGGTTCTAAGAGAGCCTTAAGTAGGTGGAGCTAGAAAACCCTGGTGCCTGCTTTGCCCTCCCCGCCCCAAACCTTGAAGATGTGAGCGTTCAGAGGGGGCTGAGGGCCCTGTCCACTCAGGGGCTCCTGCCCGCAGGCACAGGGTTCTGGAGAACCAGTTAGTGGATGCAGCAGAAGCCAGTTGCTAATGCAGTGTGATTTTCTCCAGGCGTTGCTGTCACGGCCGGGAAGTGAGAGGGCAATGTGGGAAGAGATGCCTCTTAAAAAAATAAATAAGGGAACCAAGTGAAAAAAATCATAGAAGCTGCAGTTCTGATCACGCAGCTCTGCTCTTTGCCTCCACTGGCAAGGCAGAACACCCCCACAACTCTGACGTCCAGGCAGTGCCCTCCTCCCACCAGCTCCAGGAAGGGGCATTGAGAGGTGGGGACCTTGTGTCCCTGTGCTTCCCACCTCTGGACTCTGCAGAGCTTGGCAGGTCCCCACGCGGTACCAGGAGGCCCATTGTGTCACGTGTCCTAGAAGCAGCGAGGCCAGGTCCTTGTTCCTGTCTCAGTGCCCTGATGGTCCCTGTCCTGTCCCGGACGTCTTTTCCATGACCCCCTACTACCCTCACTTAGCATCTCGCCTCTGACGTCAGCTTGTGAGTGATGTTAGGGTGACTCTCAGAGGTCCCCAGGTCTGCTCCAACAGTGGTGCCTGCAGGCAACCCCATCTGGTCTGCCGGCCCCCCATGCTGAAGGGGGAACGGGTTTGAGATGATGTGTCCCCTGCACCCTCGCTGTTGGAGTAGCAAAGCGGCTTTGTGAGGGGGTGAAGCTGGCACCCCCTCTGAACCTCTGGCATTTCCGCCCCAACGGTGCAAGCCGAGGAGCAGGTGTCTGTGTCCACCCTTTTCTGTTGGTCCTCTGCGGCATTCAGGGCCTCTCTGTGGGTGTCCAGCCTGCCCTGCCCTTAGCAGAAATCCCGAATCCCCTCTGATAGTTGTCTTTCCAGATGAGATGCTTATCCTGGTCTTTCCCAAACTCCGTTTTGCATCATTGTTATCCATTGTCTGTCAAACATGTGAACTTGAACAAAGGGAGGTTCTGAAAGTGCTTCCTCTTCCACCACCACCCCCCGCCCTCCCGCAGACCCTGAAGTCCACCCACAAACTGAGGATTACTGGGGCCACGTGAATCCCATAGGACCCCGAGCCTGCTATGACGAAGGGAAGCGAGTCGCTGAGACCATGTGCTATGCCTACATGAAGCAGGTATCGCGGGCTGGTGGTGTAGACAGGTCACTGTGCTGGATCGAGTACAGTTGACCATGGTTGACCCTGTCCAGGGTCGGGTTCCCCGGTTCCCCACTGTCGTAAATTAACGGTGCTGTCAGCAGCCTTTCCCCTGTCTCTTTTTTAAACAATGATTTCTGGGAATGAAGCCTTGGGTTTTGAAGACCCCAGCGTGGCTGGATCAGCTTTATGACTAACTGCCCACCAGCAGTTAATAATAAGTACTTCAGTTTTCCCAAGGCCTCCGGGTCGGTAGACGGTTTTTTTTTTTTAACTTTTTACTTCTCTTTCTGTTATCTAGTGGGTATACTTCATTTTTGCTTTCACATGGGCATCTTCAGGGATTGTTATTCACCCTCTGAGTCCCTGCCTCCTTAGTCACCCTGTGCTGTGGCCTGCCCATGGATCTTCTCACTCCCAGCTGAGGGGTGGGGTCTGGGTTCCCACCTGGCTTCCCGCTGTCTGCCCTGGGCCGGGAGCTGTTGCTCACAGGCCCTGTGCCGCCCACCTGAAGGCTGTGCAGACACCAGTGAGATGTGCAGGCCATCCGTTGTGCTTGATCAGTTCTGGGGTCCTCACTGACATACTCTTTACTGGAGGGACATGTAGGTAAATGACTGTGGCCAGGTGTTTTCAGGGCAGGCCTCTGTGATAGGGAGACCTGTTTCTCTCGGACTGAGAGACGAGACCTCTGAGACTGAAAGCTCTGAGGACTGAAAGACTAGCAGGCATCCATCCTGGGAGCAGCCTTGGATTGAGGTTCATCATCATGGCCCAGTCGGAGCTCAGTTGTCCATGGGCTTTGTGCAAGGTGGGGTGGGCGCTGCCTGGGTACCCAGCGCCAAGAACTCAGGGCTGGACTGGGAGGCCCTGAACACTTTGTTTCTTTTTAAGCGGGGGGTGCAATTACCAGAGACTTTTTTTCCTTATATTTTTAACTTTCACAAGTGTTGAAGACCCACTGAACAACCTTGTGCTGATGTAGGTATTTACATTTTTCTGCATATTTCATATTTCTTGGCCGAACTAATCGCTTTCAAAGTTTCTCTGGGGCAAATGACTTGTATTATTCATTTATTTTAATCAGTTTTAGAAAAGACACACCTATATCATCTTTTTTTAAATTGGAGCGTAATTGCCCTACAATCTTGTGTTAGTTTCTGCTGTACAGTGACGTGACTCAGCCCTGTGTATACACATATCCCCTCCCTCTTGAGGCTCTCTCACCTCACCACCCCACCCCCCACCCCTCCAGGTCAGCACAGAGCACCAGGCCGAGCTCCCTGTGCTGCAGAGCAGCTCCCCACGGGCCGTCTGTTTCACACGTGGTAGTGTAGTTATGTCAGTGCTACCTGCAGCATTTTTGAGCCCAGGATATTTTGACACCAAATGTTAAACCGGTCTCCCAGGAACAGCCTCTGTGTATGTTGGTGCCTAAGAACACTAACTTGAGCACGTGAGGGTACATAATTACACTTTATCGTGTGATAGATTTGTAGACTGTAGGCTGTTTTCTTTTGTGTTCAGACTGTGGGAGTATTTCTTGGCTTTTACGGAGCTAAATAAAGGTGGTGCACAAATAGGACATTATTGTTGAACTTTCAGTTTTTGTTAAAAAATTAGTAGCGTAACTTAATGTTGTAAGTGTACATATGAGGTATGAGCTCATAATAACTAAGGGTACTTAGTAGCAGCATAGCCAGCATTTATTGAGCACTGACTGTATGCCAGGACCTGTGGCCCATGCACAGGTCTTGAGAGAGTCACACTGTCTCAAAAATCTGTACAGTAATGTACCTAGTGGGAGTCCTTTGGGTGGTGGCCCTCAGAAGGTGTCACTCACTGCCCAACGCGTCTGCTGCAGGTGCCGCCTGCAGGGGCTGCCCACCAAGAACCCGAGCAGATGATGTTGCCTGTGTGCAGAAGTCACGTGGTGGTCAGGGTGACAGTGGGCATCCCCCTGGGGACAGTGTACAGACTGATCCCTGTCATGGTGTCCAGTCTAGGAGTTGCCCGTGGACACAGGCTCAGCAGTTTTTGTGACAATGGGATCTGGGCCAACAGTGCCAAGTAACTTGTGGGTTCTGGTCAGCACGCCTGCCCCAAGACTCATGTCTGCCGCGCCCCCACAAGGCCTGCCCTGTGGGCTTGGGGGCATGTGTGGGTCCCCACTCTCCACAGCCCTCACCTGCTCCTGGTTGGGGGAGCCCTTCGGTCCAGGAGATACATGTCTGTTGTCTGGTGGATTGCTCTAAGAGTTCACTGATTCAGAGTAGGTAATAGAAACAGTTACCACTGACAAAGCAGCCTGTGAAATTAATAGTTTGCAGAAGGTTTGGGGGGGTTAAAAAATACATTCTTTCCTGATTACGTGTTTGAAAGTGTGTTTTCCGCAGTTACAGAAGTAATAGATGTTTATTGTAGTGAAAACAGGAAAGTTGGAAATAACGTGCAGAAGAGAGTGAAGGTCCGCAGTCTCACCACGTGGGACTTCCATTGCTGTAATCAGTGTTAAGTGTGTATCTTCCCAGGCATTGAGCTAATCGACTGTATCAGGTGCTAGGTGGTCTGGTTTTTCACTAAACAGGTGAGTTTTTCAGCAGAACAGAAGGGGATGTAGGTACAATGTGGTCATTCCCCAGGACAAAGTGTTGTCTTACTTTTCTTCAAATCAGCTATTAAACATTCACTGACATTTAAATCTCTGTTGAGTGATTAGTTTACACAAAACGATGTGAAAGAGATTGGGAAAGAGATGCATAACATGATGCTTGTTGAGAAAATAGATACTTATTTACTGGGGCAAAAAATGTACACCCATCATTTCCTCTTGCCCCGATTAACGGCCTCGGGTTTCTGCACTGTGTTCACGCCAGGGCCTCCTGGCAGTGGGATCCAGGGCTCCTGTGAGTTTGGGCTGACTCTGCAGACTCCAGGCTTGATTACAGAGCACATACATCCCGTGTGTGCAGGGCAAAGCCCCTGCATCTGGAAGGAGCAGCCACGAAGCACGGTGATGGTGAATCCTTCATCTGTGGGGCACAGGGCTCACATTCTCTCTGTTGCAGGAGGGCGTGGAAGTGCGCGTGGCCAGGATCTTCAACACCTTCGGGCCCCGAATGCACATGAATGATGGCCGGGTGGTCAGCAACTTCATCCTGCAGGCGCTGCAGGGGGAGCCGCTCACAGTGCGTGGCCAGCGGGCAGGCGTGGGGATGTTGTCTGTGGGGCTCGGAGTAAGGGCGTCCCATCCGGGGAAGCTGGCCCTGAGTCCCATGTCCCCGCTGCCCTCAGAGGGAGGGAGGGAGGAAGCTTATGGGAGCTGTGACTGAGGACGGGCTCAGGTCACTCTGTCCCCAGGCACAGACACCCTGTTGCCTTGGGCACAGGGTCTGCCTGTGAAGACCCCTCTCTACATGCTTTTGGCCCTGGGGCATCTCCCTGTTCAGGGCCCCTTCCCCTGGGAGGGGTGTCTCTGTACTCAGGGCCCCTCAAGGTGCCTCTGGGGGAGGTTCCAGGTCTGGTGGAGGCCCTCCCACAGTGGAACCCTGGGGTGTCATCCATGGGGGCTGGACCCTCTCCCGCGTGACCTGGCAGGGCCTGGAGCCACAGCCTCTGGATCCCGAGGGCATCAGGGTTGAGGTCCCCGTCTGTGGTTTCAGGACCCTCACTGTCATCTCCCTGCAGGTGTACGGATCTGGATCTCAGACGAGGGCCTTCCAGTATGTCAGGTAAGACCCCGGGCTGGCCGCAGCTCCCATCTGAGTTGCTCAGCCTTGGGCGGGACAGACTGCTCTGCTCCTGCATGGGTACCTGGGAGCTCTGTGAGCGGAGGTCAGGCATGCTGGTCCCTTGCTGCCACCTAGTGTCTGGTCGGCAGACCCACCGGCCCTGCCGGTCACCCGGGGGCTCCAGATCAGGCCGGTGAGGTGCTGGCCTCTGCATCCAACAGACTCGCAGATGCTGGAATCAGACCCTGTGGACACGGCCTCCTGGGTGGACGAGATCGTCCTCATTGAGGGAAAGATAAGGCCAAGTGTCGTGTTGTCAAGGAATGTGGTGTCAAAACTACATGCAGTTAAAAGCATTTTTAATAACTGTTGAATTATCTCGCAGGTAATATTTACATTTTCTCGGTCATCCTCCTAAATCTAGGTTTTTGTCAGCCAGTTTGGTTGGTGGCAAGTTTTACAGTGCAATCTAGGTTCTAAGAGTTAGTGTGTGAGCAGTTACATCTACCAGACCGTTCTCCCATGTGCCAGGAGATGGTGGATCCTGCATCGTTTTGTGGTGTCCTGAGTCACTGGGCACACGCTAGTTGGGTGTTTGATACGTTGTGCACTAGAATACGCCATTCCTGGAGCTCTGTGGCCACCCCAGGGGTGCTGTCGGGGGAAGTGGTGGCAGGTAGCCCCCAGCCCCACCCCGGCCCAGGGAGTCACCCTAACTTTTACCTGGCTTAAAAGAGAGAAAAAATTAAACATGTAATCACTGTAGTTTGTTTTTTTTTTTCCTGCAAGTGTTTGTGAATTTTCACATTTAGTCCAGAGGAAAGTTGTGAGTAAATGTATATAATGAGCAGTGTTTTTCTCACACCTGTTAGTATGTTGGCCAGGAGGGCAGTGCCTGAGACCATCTTGTCACTGGCCCACTTTGTTGCCCAAATATTCTGAGAAGGAATTTGAGCACAACCTAGCCGCCTGTTTCCAGGTCAGGGCAGTTGACCCCAGAGCCGTGCGTGCTGAGGGAGTGGGCGAGGTCTGTGTCAGTGTGGGGACTGTGCTGGGGGAGGGGCTTGTCTCTCAGGTACCGCCTGCTTTACTGACACATCTCCATCCCACCCCTCCTCCCCGTCTGCGTACTTCTCGGGGATCTTGGTATCTTAGTCACATTGAATCTCCTCCAACAGCCTCATCAAGGACCCCAGACTCCTCCAGCCATACCACCTCATGGAATATTCCAGAGTCTGTGCAGTAAACAAGACATCAATCAAAACACATTCTTATTTCAAAGGCATCAATCAGATATGAAATCACTTAAAGTAACCTCTCAGATGCTTTTTTTTTGCTGATTGTTAAAGTCTTTTAAGCATCACGTGATACATGGGTTGCGTTCTGTCCCAAGCGGGACAGGACGCACCTTGCTGCCTGCCCTGCACAGTCCATGTGCCCCTCACCAGACACCAACATGCAGCCTGAGGGACCTTGATGTGGTCACTGGAGTGTTGCTGGGGACCCTCTGGGCAGAATGTCTCTTCATGGGGCTGTGCTATCTGCTGGTCTTGCTTCCATGGTCACTGGGCCCTGATACATGAGGCTCCCCCAAACTTGGGGAACGAGCTTTCCTGGCCTCCACTCTACCTTGTTCAAGGCTCAGCCAAGATGGTCAGCTCACCAGGGCTAGGCTGTTTTAAATAAGCTGGTTTATAGACACTGAGACTCTTCTACTTCACAGTTACTAATCAAAATGCACAATGTGGGGGCCTTGCATTGCGGAACTAAGTTACCCATTTCCAAAATCCATGGTTGGCCAGGAGCAGCATGGCACAGTCTCTGGGTGACTGTTGGGGTCTCAGGGTGGCCTGTGCACCGATGTCCTGTCCTGTCTGTGCCTGGTCCTCTCGTAGGCAGATTGCATCCTCACCCCATCACAGACACAATGCAGTGTTGTCTTAAAAAGTAGCTTTGTCAGAATGACACTTTAAAAGAACTTCAGGTTAAATGGGTATAATCTATGCAACTCTGACCTTAGAAGTGGAAGGTCTGTTGCACAAAAGATGCATGCCCCATTTCCACCTCCTCCGAATGATTACATGATGCTATCACCTTCCAGCTTAGTATGGGGACCCCCCCCCCACCATTCAGTGTTAAAAACTCATGGATGCTACTGAACAGGAGCTTTCAGTGTCATTCAAAACAGGCAGAGACGTGTGTCATCAGAGGGGGAGTTGGGATGTGGTCATTACCGCCATAGTGATGGAGGGGCCTGTGTTCGTTTCTAGGAGAGAGGAAACATCCTGGGTCACCGAGTGTTTATCTGCATCTGTGCTTGATCTGCAAGAGCAGAGTGGACTTCAGGCATGTTCCCAAAACACCCATTGGTTATAAACAAGATCCTAGAAAACAGTGTTTGCTAAATAGCAACCCCCCCCACCCCGATTTTTTTTTTTCCCCCCTCAATGAAAAGGAGAGGAAACACTAAGATCCTTTTTCAGAGGTGAGCACAGCAACGTGCTCCTTGCTGGTTGTGATGGAGGAGGAAAGAGTTTCCCAGCGGCCACGTGTGCAGAACCCCGGCAACCTCGACAGAAACAGCTGGGGGAATGCCTTAGCCCGTGCTTACGTAGCACTGAGGTGTCATTTTTACAAGTTTACTTTTTTTTTCTTGACAGAACCACCCTTTAATGGTTCTATAAATAAGAACCAAACCTTGGTTAGGGCAAGTTTGCCTCCTCACAGTCCCCATCATGGCCCTGTTGCTCACAGTCCATTGGCAGCATCTAGACACCCCGACAGTTCCCTCTGGGAGCCGCAGGCTCTGGGGGGAGGTAAGGCCCGGAGGGCCAGGGAACTCATTTTAATGCTTGGGGTTATCTGCTTTATCTGACTTGTTAGTATAGGACTCACATACTGGAGTTCTTTTTTTTTTTTTTTTTTTGCAGGGGAGCTTATTTTTTTAAAAACCATCTGCTTTTCCGCATGGGCCAACTACCTGGGTTCATGTTAAACATCGTCTTTCCTCAGAAACTTGCATAAACACCATCTCTTCTGAATGTGTGTCTACTTTTACTTTTTAATTGTTAAACAGTTTCAGAAATACACAGCGTAGGCAACTCAGCCCCATCTCTCAGCTCCCATCCTGTCCAGTCGTCTGTCTACACCTGCCCACAGAAGGCAGCTCCCCAACACCACCTTGTCTCCTAGAATACTTGAGCATCCTCCACGCCCTCTAGCGTGCAGGATTTTATTCTGATGTCCCATCTCTCCTCCCGGGAGGTGGCTGATGTCTGATGCACCACACCTGTGGGCATCAGCGGGCACCTGAGCGGCCTCCCCTCTTTTCCAGTGACCTGGTGAATGGCCTTGTGGCACTCATGAACAGCAACGTCAGCAGCCCCGTCAACCTGGTGAGTCCATCCCCACCACCCACTGCCTGCTTAGCAGTCCGGTTCCTTTTGTGGTTCACTTGCTGTCAGCAAGCTTAGCCCATGAACCTGTTTGCCACTTAACCAGCACTAGAGGAAAAATCACAGAACAGATTGAAACAGGAGTCCGCCAAGATGTAAGGTGTCTGCAAAGGATGGATGAACCGCATAGTAAACACTAACCTGACTCCATCCACCTGGAGGCTAGGTCTCAGAGCTCGCAAAGTCTGCTGGTAGTGGGGGTGTTTGTATGTCTTTTCTCCATCGTATATCGTGCAGTTTTGTTGTCCAGTCGTTCAGTCGTGTCTGACTCTGTGACCCCATGGCTGTGCATGCCAGGCTTCCCTGTCGTTCACTGTCTCTCAGAGTTTGCTCAAACTCATGTCCGTTGAGTCAGTGATGTCATCCAACCATGTCCTCCTCTGTCATCCCCTTCTTCTCCTGCAGCTAGTCATTATAAAGCTCGCTTTCCAGGGACATAGAAAGTAAAGGATTAGGACTGTTTCCCTCCCTTGCCAGGGCTGCGGGTGGCCCAGACCCACCTTGGGCAGCTCTGTGTCTGGCTTCCTGTAGCCCCTGGCACTCCTGGCAGGGTTGGGAGGTGGTTTATCCTGCTGTCTCCTCCAGCCTTTCGCCCCTTATGCTGGAGGACACACTTCTCTGCAGAGCAGCTTGTTGTTTTTGGTTCTTGCTGGCAGAAAACTCTCCATATATTTATGGTACAACCTTGGGCTTCCCCAGTGGCTCAGTGGTAAAGAACCTGCCTGCTAATGCAGGAGATGCTGGTTCAATCCCTGATTCGGAAATGTCCCCTAGAGAAGGAAATGACAACCCACTCCAGCATTCTTGCCTGCAGAATCCCGTGGACAAAGGAGCCTGGAGGGCTGCAGTCCAGGATTCGCAGAGTCGGACATGAGTTAGCAGTTAAACAAAAACAACCCTGCCTGCCTCTGTCATCATCTTGCTTCAGAGGAAATTAGGAGATTGAGAACAAAGAGTACTTAGGACATTCAGTTGCCAGACTTCATGGTGGTCTCTCATGATGGGATGAGCAGGACTGGAAAGGGAAGGGGCTGAGGCTGCTAGAAGGTGTAGGGGAGGAAGAGAAGGAGAAAATGGTTTTCCTCAAACCCCCTAGAAGTCAGCTGTCCTTCAACCACGTCCTGTCTCTCCTGTTGGCTGCCCGCAGCCCACATCTCTGAATACATTTCGTTTCTGTCGGGCTTTGTGTCTGAGCTCAGGGGTCTTCACTACCCATTGGGGTATCGAGTGTCCCGGGGGAGCCTGCTGGCAGAACCAGGCTTTCCTGCCCAGCAACACTGCGGTTACAGAACCTTTGCTCCTGGACATCATCCTGTACCTGGACCAGGGGATGTGTCCCCATTAGCTGCCCCCGACCAAGGCCAAGGCGGGGACAGGCATAGTGCAGCCCCCAGCCGTGCTGTGCCTCCTGCGGAACCCTCATGGAGGTGGGCGTCCAGTGACTTCGTGAGCCTGCAAGCACTCCGGGGGATGTGGGTGGTGGCGTCCTGTTGCATCGACACTGCTAACCAGAGACCTTCTCCTCCTCAGGGGAACCCGGAAGAACACACCATCCTAGAATTTGCTCAGCTCATCAAAAACCTCGTTGGTGAGTAGAACAGGGGCAGGGGCCTCGCTGAGCGAAGCTGGCCTGTCGGTTAGTAACACTTTGTCTGGACAGTGCATGGTTAACACTCGCTGACTGAATTGGATGGGAAGCAGAACTGGGTCAGGAGCGCCCCACTGTTTTGAGATGCTTTAAGTAATGGAAAGATGAAGGGGAAGGGGCTGGCTTGGGTCCCTGTGGTGACATCAGGTCTTTGCACAGCGGGAACGTCCAGTTGTCCCTGGTGCCTGAGATGTGACGTGGTTAGCAGTTCTCCACCGGTGACCACTGTCTGGTGCCACATGCTGGCCATGACGAGCACAGGACTTCAGGAAGCAAGAGGGCAATGCTGACCTGTGTGCTTCTGACAGAGTCTGGTGGCCAGCTTTAGGTTCCGTATGCAGTCCTGGCCATCCTGGCCGCCCTGGCCGAGGGGGCAGGTGGTGTGGACACTGGGAGTGGCTCCAGAGAGGGTGTGCTCTTAAGCCACAAGCAGTTTGTGTATTTCCAGCTGTTCGTGAGCTGCTGGCGTCCACGGGCTGTGCCCTTTGTCACAGGTGTCCTGGGGCTCCCAGGATCCTGTCTCAGGAATGTCTGCTTCCCACGGTCGATCAGGAAATCAGAGTTTCAGACACAACCAGATTGGAATGGGTTTGGCTAAATTGCGTGAGCAAGATGTGGGCCTGTCCAGACCCCCACTTTAGCCAGCTACAGTGCCTGGGGTGGTCTGTCCTGGCACCGAGCTGTCAGCTACCAGCCTGGACAGTCGGACAGGACAGGGGATAGTCTTCCTCAGACAGAAATCTCAGCAGCCTCTGTTTACATTCTTCCCCGGCGTCTCCACTGGGGGTCTGTCCACCTTTCCCCAGTGGGGAAGCTCACCTTGGACCCTGGGCCTTGGCACCCCGAGTGAGGCCTTTCGACCAGCAGCTTCATCACCATCTTGTGAGAAATGCAGACCCACAGACCTGCCCGCATGTCCCAGAGTGGAGTCTGCATGTGACCAGATCCTCAGGGTCGTGCTCACGCTGAAGTGGAGAAGTTTGTGTAAATCCCAGGAGGACGGCTGTGTGACACACAGCCCCAAACACCAGTGGCTTCAGACAGCAGCTATTTTATTCACTCCAGATCCTGGAGTGGGGCCTCCCTCTGCAGGCCTGGCCAGAGGTCACTGGGATGTCTTCATTCCGCTGACTGGCAGGGTGTGGGCCCAGCAAGGAAGCTGGACCGGCCAGGCTTCCATCCTTCTGCATGTGGTCTGTCCAGGGTGGCTGGACATCGCTGTGTAGGCTCAGGGTGGCTCTTGTAGGGTGTCGGTGGCCAGGCCTATGTAAGGTGTTGACCAGGGCTGGCCCACATTCACTCCCCTGCATGCTGCTCGTTAGGTGGCCTGACTGCAGGCGAGGGGCTCTGGTAGGGTGTTCATGCCTGGAGGATGGCTCACTGGGGCATCTGCGGTGTGGGCAATGGGCGCAAGGCCATGTTGGCTGAGGGTGGTGGTCAGCGTGGGGCCTGCCCACTCACCCACCTCAGAGTGGCTCAGGCCTGTGGAGCCAGAGCGAGGGGACTAGGACATATCACACCGTCTGCATCTGTGTTCCTGTGCAGGTGGGACTTGACGCTCATGTATAAAAATCACACCTCAGTGGTTCCTGATTCTGTTTTTTTTTTTTCTTAAATTCAGGCAGTGGGAGTGAAATTCAGTTTCTTTCTGAAGCCCAGGATGACCCCCAGAAAAGGAAACCAGACATCAAGAAAGCAAAGCTGATGCTGGGGTGGGAGCCAGTGGTAAGAGGGGGTCAGGACTATCGCCGCCCCTGGAGAAGGCCTTTCCCCATGTTTATCCTTCACGGGTACTGCCGAGTGGGGCAGCCCTGGCAGGGTCCTCTCCAGGCCTGTGTCCTTCCTCCTCCATTACGGGTTGTGACCTGGACTCTTGGGGCATCTGCCATCGAGGGTCTCACTTCGCTGGCTTCACTTGGAAAGCCGCACTGAGGGGGCGACGGTGCAGGCTTAGAACTGAGTAACCCTGCAGGGTCTGGCCGTCCATTCAGCCAGGGTGTCATGGGTGAGGAGAGCCAACCTTGGTGTCCATTACCTGTCTGACCTCATCCCAACTGGCCCCCACGCAGGCCAAGCAGGGTGGGTGAGTGAGAAGCCGAAGCCTGCAAACTGCAGACCTCCCAGCTTTTCCCGTCCTCTTAAAGGCCTTCAGCCTCCCAGTGTGGCTTCCCAAGCCAGGAATGCTGTCCCCTGGACCTGGTGTCCCCAGGTTCCAGAGGCTGACTCCCGCCCCCCAGGGCATGGGGCCCCCTCAACCATCCCCCCTGAGATGAGGGTCCCCCAGGCTGACTGCCTACCTCCTGAGGCATGGGTCCCCTATCCCCCTGGCTGACTGGCCCAACCGGACTGACTGTATACCCTGTGGGCTAAATGCCCCTTTCTGTGATGAAGGTCCCACAGTCCCCAGGCTGACAGCCTACCACCCTGCAGCCTGGGTCCTCTCCGGGCTGACTGCCCCTTCCTGGGATAAGAATCCCCTGTCCCCCCACCCTGGGAATGACTGCCCCCCTTCTGGGACCTGGGTCCCCCACCCCTCTTGGGGATGACTGCTCCCTTCCTTGGGCAAAAGTCTCCTTCCCACCCCAGGGCAAAGCTCTCCTTGTCTCCTCCTGGTAGACTGCCCCTCTCCCTGGGACATGGGTTGTCCCCCCGGGACTCAGTGCCCCATCTCCGAGGTGTGCGTACCCCCAGGCTGACTGCCTCCCTCCTCGGACGAAGGTCCCCGTGTCCTCCCACGCTGACTGCCCCTCTCTTGGGGCATGGTCCCTCATCTCTCCTGGTTCACTGAGTCTACCTGGGGTGTGGGTCCCTTCTCCCCCTAAGCTGACTGGCCCCCTTAGGGCTGTGGTCCCTCTATCCCCCAGGCTGACTGTCCTACCAGGACTCACTGCTCTCCTTTCTGGGCCTGGGTCCCCCTCCCCATCCCCTTTCCCCCCAGTTGACTGCCCCCCTCCTTGTTGTGAGTCCTCTCTGGGCTGACTGGTCCTCTCCTTGGGACCTGGGTTCTCCCCAGACTCACTGCCCCGACCTGGAGCGTGGGTTCATCTGTCCCTGCCGGGTTGGTTGCCCCCCTCCCTGGGGGTGGGTCCCTTGCCCCTTGAACTGCCCTCCTCCTGGGGCAAGGGTCCCCCGTTCCCCGGGCTGACTGTCCTCCAGGTGGGCTGCCCTTGGGCTGCTGCTTTCCTGTCCTTTGTGGTGTCTGCACGACGTGGGCACCTGCTGTGATTCCTGCTCCGTGCTTGCTCTGGCGGCCTCCACATTATGAGGCTGCCCAGTTGTCCCGGGTCCCTGTGCGGAGGGTGAAGACTCCCCGGGGTTGAAGGTGCAATGGTTTTGATTCCCTGGGAGTGACAGAGCAGAGGGTGTCAGGTCCCGGGGCGGGGGGTTGGGGGGGCTGTGACAGAGCAGAGGGTGTCAGGTCCCTCGAGGGGTGGGTGATGATGCAGAGGCTTTTGGGTCCCACGGGGGTGGTGACAGAGCAGAGGGTGTCAGGTCCCCAGGGGTGAAGGTCCAAAGGGTGGGTGTCCCCAGGAGAGTCAGGTGTGTGGCTCTTACCTGGCTGCCTTCCTGAGCACCTTCCTCCGTGGAGACTTCTGAGAAGAAGGGAGCACCGTGCTGGTCTAGTGCACCATGCAGGCGGGGGCTGCCCCTCATCCTCACCCTCTCTTTAAACAGGTCCCACTGGAGGAAGGGTTAAACAAAGCCATCCACTACTTCCGGAAAGAACTCGAGTACCAGGCAAATAATCAGTACATCCCCAAACCAAAGCCGGCAAGGATAAAAAAAGGACGGACACGCCATAACTGAAAACCTCGCCTTTCAGGACCATAGATGCCCTTTTTCAGACTTGACAGGATGTATTTTTTTTTTTTTTTTAAAGAAAGACTAACTAAAACAGGTGTCATGAAGAAAAAAACTGGAATTCATACTGAAGCTTGCTTTAAGAAATGGATGTGCCTAAAAACTCCCCTAAAAAACTGCAGATTTTGCCTTGCACTTTTTAAAATCTTTTTATGTAAAATAGCGTCGATGCATCTCTGCATATTTTCAAGTTTTTTATCTTGCTGTGAGAGCCTATGTCGTGACTGTCGTCGACAGTTTTATTTACTGGTTTCTTTGTGAAGCTGAAAAGGAACATTAAATGAGGTGAAAATGCCGATTTATTTATGAAGTGGGTACTTATAAATGAGACGTTATTCTATGCATAGAGGAGAAAAAGCAGACCGGCAGTAATGTCGGGGGTGGCATACTGCATTAATTCTCAGGCAGAGAAAAGAATTCTGCTCGAGAGCTTTGTGATGTTTCTTCTAATGCAGAATTTTTCCAAGGTCTAGTTTTTAGTTGCAAACTTGACTTTGAAATGTTTCTGTTGGTTATCACGATCAAGGATATTTGAAATCACTACTGTGTCGTGCTGCATATGGGGTTGGGGTGGGTGGGACAAAATTAATATTCTTGGTTAACAAGTGGTTAAATATGCTATTTTAATAAAATATTGAAACTCATACTCTGGTTTATCTTCAGACTATATAAATCTTCTGCCTTTTACTAATTTTTCTAAGAGGAACAATTCTGAGTGTGTACCCAATTTTTTGAGGCCTTGCTCTTCCAAGGCTAAAAAAAAAAAAAAAAAAAAAAGAAATTTAAGCTCACTTTAACAGTTTCTACTTTGCATGGTGCATCTTTGAACGTTAAGAAAAATATTAGAGAATTTAATTTTAAAGATCGAATGGCTACAAAAATGGTGAATTTGATTTTAAAGAAAGTTCTGTAAACATCCAGGTTGGTATAATATGTAACTTGTTGCATGGACGTGAGCTGAAACTGCACACAGTGTTGTCTGCTGTGTGTACCCAAGGTTAGCATCATTGTGTCGCCTTCTCTGGGAGCACAGACCAGATGGAGAAAAGGAAGTGCCATTACCGACCTGTGCTGTAGAAACTGAGAACTTCCGCTTTCACTAAGAATTCTTTCAAAGTTTAGTGTTAGGTTTTTCTAAGTTCCTCTTACAACAAATGGAAGAACATGTAGGGAGTTAAAGCGACACATTTTTGAGTCAGTTGGCACTGCATGGTGGTGACATACCCCGCACGGACACCAAAGGGATCAGAGCATGACGCAGGGGGCACTGTGCTTGTTTCCATACTTACCAGGGTGACCTAGGCTTGTCTGTCCTTCAGAATCTCCTGGGGTGTACTTTTTAATCAGACCTGTTTTTCCAGTCAGAATCTCTGGGCTCACACCAGGGAAGCTGTGGTTTTGTTGTATTTGTCGTGCAGAGTAGGAGTGTTTTGGTGTGAGAGGGAGAGGGCTGAGGATAGCTTCTTATATTCAGTTGTCATTATTTTGGCCTGAACTGAGTGACACACCACTTTGGGGGAACTACTGGTAGTGCCCAGGGTCACCAGGGAAAGCACACAGACATGGAGTCCATGGCGTTTGGCTGTGTAGTGCGTTTGGGAGAACCCCAAAGCCCCAGGCTCCAGAATTCTCACCTTCCTTATTGCTAATATCTAGAATTCTCGGAGGTTAATTCCTTCAACTTTCTTCCCCATGATTTTCATGGAATATGTTCAAAGAACAAGGGACAGAAAAGGGGAGCTGAAAAAAATGTTCCAAGAAAAAGGGCTGACAGTTTCCTGACTTTGGCAAAGCCATGTAAAGGCTCAGATTCAAAATGCTGATGAGCATAAGATACAACCAAAGGAGTCCACACCAAGACCTCACAGTAAGACTCAAAACTAGAGCTGCAGGAAAAGAACCTAAAAATGGGCCAGAGAGAAGACTCGTTTCCTCCCGGTGGTGATGTCTTAACACAGAATGGCAGCAAGTTCCTCAGAAACCAGGGGGTCTGGAAGTGAATGGCACATTTCTCGTGGACTGAAAGAACTGTCATTCCAGAATTCTAATGAAAATATCCTTCAGAAAGGGAGGGGAAATTGAGACATTCTCAGAAGTAAAACTGAGAAGTTTTCACCAGCAGACCTACCCTAGAAGTATGACTAAAGAAAAGCTCTCTAAACAGGAAGGAAATAATAATGGAACCTCGAGACATCAGAAAGGAAGAGCATGGAAAGTAAAAACATGGGTAAATGGAATAGGTTTTCTTTCTCTTCTCAAGTTTTCTGAGACCTTTGATGGTTGAAGCAAAAATTGTAGCAGTTTTGTGGTTTTCAATGTATGGAGACACAAAAGACCCCAAATAGCCAGAGCAGTCTTGAGAAAGAAAAATGAAGTTGGAGGAACCAGGCGCTCTGACTTCACACTATGTATACTACAAAGCTACAAAGGAATCAGAACAGTATGGTACTGGCACAACAGCAGAAATATAAATCAATGGAACAGGAGAAAAAGCCCAGAAATAAACCCATGCACCTATGGTCAGTTAATCTATGACAAATGAGGCAAGAATGGACAGTGAGGAGTCTCTTCAATAAACGGTGCTGGAAAAACAGGACAGCTATATGTAAAAAAAATAAAATATAATACTCTTTAACACAAACTCAAAATGGATTAAAGATCTAAATGTGACATGGGGTATTGATAAAACTCTTAGAGGAAAACATAGGCAGAACACTCTGACATAAATTGCAACAGTATCTTTTTTGATCCCTCTCCTAGAGTAATGGAAATAACAAAACTAAATAAATGGAACCTAATTAAATTCAAAAGCTCTGCACAGCAAAGGAAACCATAAACAAGAGGAAAAGACATCCAACAGAATGCCAGAAACTATTTGCAAATGATGTAATTGACAAAAGATTAATCTCCAAATT
Source organism: Bos indicus x Bos taurus (assembly GCF_003369695.1). Classification (NCBI taxonomy): domain Eukaryota; kingdom Metazoa; phylum Chordata; class Mammalia; order Artiodactyla; family Bovidae; genus Bos; species Bos indicus x Bos taurus. Next base: position 45,457,444 of record NC_040086.1, read on the forward strand.
TTACAAACAGCTCATGTGGCTCAAAAAAATAAACAAAAATTTAGGCAAAAGACTTGAAAGTTGCTCAGTCATGTCAACTCTTTGCACCCCCATGGACTGTAGCCACCAGCCTCCTCTGTCCATGGAATTCTCCAGGTCAGAATACTGGAGTGGGTTGCCATTTCCTTCTCCAGGGGATCTTCCCAACCCAGGGATTGAACCTAGGTCTCCCACACTGTAGGTGAATTACTGTCTGAGCCACCAGAGAAGCCCTATCCAAAAAGAGGCAGAAGACCTGAGGAGACATTTTTCCAAGAAGATGTACTTAGGGCCAACGGGCACATGAAAAGATGCCCAACACTGCTAATTGTTAGAGAAATGTGAATAAAAACTACAATGTATCACCTCACATCAATCAGAATGGCTGTCATGAAAAAGTCTGCAAATAATATGAACGCCACACACAAAAATAAGCTCAGAATTATTAAAGACCTAAATGTGAGACCAAACACTATAAAACTTCTAGAGGAAAATATAGGCAGAACACTCTGACATTAATCACAGCAACATCTTTTTTGATCCATCTCATAGAAAAATAAACAAATGGGACCTACTTAAATGCTTTTGCCCAGCAAAGGAAATAATAAAACGTCTACAGATTAGGAGGAAATATTTGCAAATGATATGACTGAAAAAGGATTAGTCTCCAGAATTTACAAACAGCTCATGATGCTTAACATCATCAAAACGACCCACTCAAAAATGGGCAGAAAACCTAAAGAGACATTTCTCCAAAGAGGACATACGGAGGGCCATGAGGCTCATGAAAAGGTGTTCGACATCACTAATTACTGGAGAAATGCAACTATAAGTGCAATAAGATAGCACCTCACACCAGCCAGAATGGCTGTCATCAAAAAATCCACAAACAAATGCTGGAGAAGACGGGAACCCTCCTACACTGTTGATGAGAACGCAAATTGGTGCAGCCACTATGGAGAATAGTATGGCGGTTCTGTAGAAAACTAAAAATAGAGCTAACATACCCTGCAATTCCACTCCTGGGATATGTCCAGAGAAAAACATGATCTGAAAGGATACACATACCCCAGTGTTCATTACAGCACTGTTTACATTAGCCAAGACATGGAAGCAGCCTAAATGTCCATCAACAGAGGAATGGATAAAGATGTGGTACATACATACAATGGAATATTACTCAGCCATTAAAAGAATGAAATAATGCTATTTGCAGCAACATGGATGGACCTAGAGAGAGTCATACCGAGTGAAGTAAGTACAGAAGGAGGAATATTGTATGACATCTCATATTTAGAACCTAAAAAGAGGTGATACAAATGAACTTATTTATAAAACAGACTCACAGACTTGTAACTTAATGGTTGCTGCAGGGGAAGGGTGGGGGAAGAGATAGGGAGTTTGAGATGGACATGTGCACATTGCTGTATTTAAAATGGATAACCAACAAGGATCTACTGTACAGCACAGGGAACTCAGCTCAGTGTTATGTGGCAGCCTGGATTGGGGGGGAGTTTGCAGGAGAATCGATACATGTATATGTACGGCTGAGTCCCTTCACTGTTTACCTGAAGCTATCACAACACTATAGAAAAAGTCTACAAATAATAAATGCTGGAGAGGATGTGCAGAAAAGGGAACCCTCCTACACTGTTGTTAGTAATGTAAATAGGTTCAACCACTATGGAGAACAGTAAGGAGATTCCTTAAGAAACTAAAAATAGAGCTACCGTGCTGCTAAGTCGCTTCAGTCGTGTCTGACTTTGTGCGACCCCATAGATGGCAGCCCACCAGGCCCCGCCGTCCCTGGGATTCTCTAGGCAAGAAGAGCTACCATATCACCCAGCAAATCCCACTCCTGGACAAATACCCAGAGAAAAACATGATTCAAAAGGACATATGCAACCCTATGTTCATTGCAGCACTGTTTACAATAGTCAAGACATGGAAGCACCCTAAATATTCATCAACAGAGGAATGGATAAAGAAGATGTGGTACAAAATATACATGGGAATACTACTCAGCCATTAAAAGAATGAAATAATGCCATATACAGCAACATGGATGGACCTAGATTGTCATACTAAGTGAAGCAAGTTAAAGACAAATATCATGTACTATTGCTTATATGGGGAATCAAAAAAAAAGGATACAAATGAAATTATTTACAAAACAGAAACTTAGAGTTACCAAGAGGAAATGGTGGGCAGGAGGGATAGATCGGCATGTACACACTGCTATATTTAAAATAGATGACAAGGACCTACTGCATAGCATAGGGAACTTTGCTCAATAATCTGCAAAAATCTAAATGGCAAAAGTATTTGAAAAAGAATAGAAACATGTATATGTACAATAGAATCACCTTGCTGTACACCTGAAACTAACAATATTGTTAATCAACTACAATATAAAATAAAATTTTTTTAAATGAGAAAGTGAGCTCAGATGGTAGGAGACTCAGGTTCGATCCCTGGGTTGGGAAGATTCCCTGGAGAATTCCATGGACAGAGGAGCCTGGTGGGCTACAGTCCATGGGGTCAAAAAGAGTTGGACATGACTGAACAACTCAGATTTTCACTTCACTTTCACAACTATGCTATCTACAGGGCTTTGAAAATATGAAATTCAGACTTCTTACAAAATGACAGAAGCCATTAATAATCAAGATTATGAATGAAACAAGGAATACACAAACATCAAAAGGATTCTACATAGATTTGACAACATATATGAAATAGACCAACTCAGTGAAGTCGCTCAGTCGTGTCTGACTCTTTGCAACCCTGTGGACTGTAACCTACCAGGCTCCTCCATCCATGGGATTCTCCAGGCAAGAACACTGGAGTGGGTTGCCATTTCCTTCTCCAGGGGATCTTCCTGACCCAGGGATTGAACCCAGGTCTCCCGCCTTGCAGGCAGACGCTTTAACCTCTGAGCCACCAGGGAAGCCCAAAGTACAAACTCACAGCTTGTGCTCATTCAGTCATGTCTGACTCTTTGCAAATCCATGGGCTATAGCCTGCCAGGCACCTCTGTCCGTGGAATTTCCCAGGCAAGAACACTGGAGTGTGTTGCCATTTCCTCCTTCAGGGATCTTCCCAACCCAGGGACCAAACCCACATCTCCTGTGTCTTCTGCATTGGCAGGTGGATTCTTTACCACTAGCGCCACCTGGGAAGCCAGATGAGGTTGCAGTGACGTGACATTCAGATGTAAGGAGGAAATGGTGAGGGTAGTATTTCTTTATTCCCAGAACAGAACCGGGTCTGAGTCACCTGGCTGACGAGTACGAGGGTCACTGAGGGGCAATTCATCACATTCTTTATCCCTAGCTCCCTTGATCCAATGGCAGAAAGTGGAGTCTGTCTGCTGTCAGTGCGGTAGTACAGCTCAGTGGTGTTCCCGGCAGCATCTGGGCTTTACTAATGGACACTCCACGTGTTCCCTTCCACAGTTCCTGGCTTGGTTTCACAAAATTTGCTTCTCAGCAAAAAGGGAAAGGAACTAGAAATCTGAAAATAGGATGAAAGAGTTTCATTAAAAGCAATAAAAATCCAGCCCTGACTTGGCATCAGATGCTCACCACACAATGTGAGTAGCAGAGTGCATTTCCATGCCTTTTTAGACTATGTATATGTGTAATATATATACATGTATATTATGTATAGATGATGATGATGATGTTAGTCACTCTTTGTGACCCCATGGACTGTAGGCTCCTCTGTCCATGGGATTTCCAGGCAAGAATACTGGAGTGCATTGCCATTCACTTCTCTTCTCCAGAGGATCTTCCCGAACCTGGGATTGAACTGGGTTTCCTGCATTGCAGGCAGATTCTTTACCATCTGAGCTGCCAAGGAAGTCCATGTTTATATATAATACATTATACATTATTTAATTATATATTATATTAATAATATATATAAATATGTTAAATATATTAAACATATAATGTATATGTTAAACATTACTATATAATGTGTATCAATCAATTCAGTTCAGTTCAGTCACTCAGTCGTGTCTGACTCTGCGACCCCATGAATCGCAGCACGCCAGGCCTCCCTGTCCATCACCAACTCCCAGAGTTCACTCAGACTCATGTCCATCGAGTCGGTGATGCCATCCAGCCATCTCATCCTCTGTCGTCTCCCTCTCCTCCTGCCCCCAATCCCTCCCAGTATCAGAGTCTTTTCCAATGAGTCAACTCTTCGCATGAGGTGGCCAAAGTACTGGAGTTTCAGCTTTAGCATCATTCCCTCCAAAGAAATCCCAGGGCTGATCTCCTTCAGAATGGACTGGTTGGATCTCCTTGCAGTCCAAAGGACTCTCAAGAGTCTTCTCCAACACCACAGTTCAAAAGCATCTACATATAACATCCTCTTCAACAAACCCTAAAAAGGAATAAAAGTAAGCATACTCATTATCCATAAAAATATTAGGTCAAGATGTAAACTCTGGGATGGAAAGAAATGGGCTACATTTTCTCTTTTAAGAATATGGTCTCTATATGAAAATTCTTACGAACTCTAAGAACTAAAGGAGGATTTAGTGATAAGAGTTCTTAATAAGGCCATGAAGCACGCACACACCACCTGTCATCTCCCTCAAATAATATAACAAAATACCTAAAATTATTTGTAAGTGCTGTGTGAGAGGAAACAAGTCATAACAAGGTCACATACCAGAGAGTGTGCTTGGATAAATCACAGCATAGCTTAAATAAAGCACCGTAATTTGTGAATGCCATGAACCAAATCTATCCCACTCCTTTCCCCGTGATACTAGCACAACCAAATTAAATAAAACATTTACTGAAACATTCAAAGTATAGGAGATATAAATTTGAATAATATTTGGTGCTATAGAGAAAATGCTGCAAAGGAACGATGAAAGAAAAAAGTAACAAAAAGCACAGATTATCCTTTGTACCTTCAGCATAATGATTCAACTAGCAAAACTTTAACGAAGAGAAGTTAAATTATCTGAAACCAGATGAGTTACAGTTTATCAGAACAAACTCATCTATGTGGCAGAATAGAAGTTTGTAGGTAGAGGTGACAAGCCTAACGAGCCTGCTGATAGCTGATTGTTCAGGAAATGAATTTTAATTCAACTTTTAAAAAGCCCCAAAACCCCATAAATCATAATGTATTTTTAGGAATTAATCTTAAAAGACACAGCCTTTTACAAACAGATACAATCTTCACTAGAGAGTAAAAAATAAATACCACCACTGCTAAGTCACTTCAGTCGTGTCCGACTCTGTGCGACCCCATAGACGGCAGCCCGCCAGGCTCCCCCGTCCCTGGGATTCTCCAGGCAAGAACACTGGAGTGGGTTGCCATTTCCTTCTCCAATGCGTGAAAGTGAAGTCGCCCAGTCGTGTCTGACTCTTAGCGACCCCATGGACTGCAGCCTTCCAGGCTCCTCCATCCATGGGATTTTCCAGGCAAGAGTACTGGAGTGGGGTGCCATTGCCTTCTCCGAAACACCACCACAGTTGGCCTAAAAGCAACTCAATTAAGAAAGCAGTAAAGCTCAACAACGTTTCCTTAATACCAATAGTAAATAAGTCTACCTATTGCTCAATTACTGGACTAATCTTTTAAATAATATAAGCAATAATGTTAATGAGTAACAAGAAGTATTTCTCCTTGCCTAAGTTTATATCATCAACTGTTATTATTTAACAATAAATAAATGTAACTTAGCATTACATTGGGAGAAGACAATGGCACCCCACTCCAGTACTGTTGCCCGGAAAATCCCATGGATGGAGGAGCCTGGTAGGCTGCAGTCCATGGGGTCGCTAAGAGTCAGACACGACTGGGCGACTTCACTTTCACGCACTGGAGAAGGAAATGACAACCCACTCCAGTGTTCTTGCCTGGAGAATCCCATGGACGGAGAAGCCTGGTAGGCTGCAGTCCATGGGGTCGCACAGAGTCGGACACGACTGAAGTGACTTAACAGCAGCAGCATTACATTGGGCTTCCGTGGTATCTCAGATGGTTAAGAATCCACCTTGCCAATGCAGGAGACCCAGGTTTGATCCCTGGGTCGGGAAGCTCCCCTGGAGAAAGGAATGGCAACCCACTCCAGTATTCTTGCCTGGACACTTCCATGGACAGAGGAGCTTCAGGACTATAGTCCACAGGGTCCCAAAGTGTCAGACGTGACTGAGCAACTTAACACTTTCACTACTTCAGCATGAAATTATTTATGAACGATACTGTTAACCCAACACAGGTATGCACCCAGGAAAGGTTAAAAAGAGTAAAAGGAGCTCTGCAATGACAAACCCCACCTATTTGTCAAAAACATGACCTCTATTAATAGCATTAGTAGTATTAGAGACACTGCCTGCCCAGTGACAATCGTTCAACGGCCATAGTATCCTAACTGTACAAAGGTAACAAAACAATTTGTTCTTTAAATACGGACTCTAAAAACTGTGGCCATTTATATAATGGCCACACAAAGGTTTTACTGTCTCCTACTTTTAATCTGTGAAATTGATCTTTTCGTGAACTGTGGGAATAAACAAATAAGATGAGAAGACCCCATGGAACTATAATTCATTAACCCCAAAATACAAGATTAAGCCATCAAGGGATACTAAAACTATGTGCTCTGTGCTAAGTCGCTTCAGTCATGTTCAGACTCTTTGCAACCTCGTGGACTGCAGCCCACCAGGTTCCTCTGTCCATGGAATTCTCCAGGCAAGAATACTGAAGTGGGTTGCCATGCCCTCCTCCAGGGCATCTTCCCGATCCAGGGATCGAACCCACATCTCTTATGTCTCCTGCATTGGCAGTCAGGGTCTTTACCACTAGTGCCAGCTGGGAAGCCCTGCTGCTGCTGCTAAATCGCTTCAGTCATGTCTGACTCTCTGCAACCCCGTAGACGGCAGCCCACCAGGCTCCCCCATCCCTGGTATTCTCCAGGCAAGAACACTGGAGTGGGTTGCCATTTCCTTCTCCAATGCATGAAAGTGAAAGTGAAGTTTCTCAGTAGTGTCTGACTCTTAGCGACCCCATGGACTGCAGCCCACCAGGCTGCTCCGTCCATGGGATTTTCCAGGCAAGAGTGAAGCCCTACTCCAAAATAAAATGACAATGAAGAGTGGAAAAGGTAAAAAAAGAGAAAAAAAAAGTGGGGCATGAAGAAATGCTGCTGCCTTGTGGCCATGTTTTGTAACTACAACTATAAAAGCTGTGTTGACAGGGTAGTTCACAAGGTCCTGCTAAGTCGCTTCAGTCATGTCCGACTCTGTGCGACCCCATAGACGGCAGCCCATGAGGCTCCCCCGTCCCTGGGATTCTCCAGGCAAGAACACTGGAGTGGGTTGCCATTTCCTTCTCCAATGCATGAAAGTGAAAAGTGACAGTGAAGTCGCTCAGTCATGTCTGACTCTTAGCAAGCCCATGGACTGCAGCCCACCAGGCTCCTCCATCCATGGGATCCAGGGGGTTCTAAATAAACAACTGATCTCCTGGACTTTCCTAGGGGTGGTCATTAAAAAAGAATTCATAACTGGGTGAAAGTGAAAGTGAAGCAGCTCAGTCATCTCCAACTCTTTGCGACCCCATGGACTGTAGCCTACAGGCTCCTCCATCCATGGGATTTTCCAGGCAAGAATACTGGAGTGGGTTGCCATTTCCTTCTCCAGGAGATCTTCCTGACCCAGGGATTGAACCCGGGTCTCCCACATTGTAGGCAGACGCTTTACCATCTGAGCCACCAGGGAAGTCACCTGGGTAGACCATCACAAAACCAATTTTAATTGGTATCTTTAACTCACACATTTTTAAAAAAATCACATGAAAAGATGTCAACAATGCTAATATTAAGGAAGTGCATTCAATCCTGCAATGAGGTATCACCTCACACCAATCAGATCAGATGAAATAACACCAGTCAGATCAGAATAAAACTATACGGGTTAATAATTTTGGTTGGGGTGACCTTGGAGAACAAAAAAATCCTCCGAGTGATTTTAAAGCCTAGACCTACCAGTCAAATCACATTATCACTTATTGATCCAAAAATGGATCAGCAGAACAAGTTACCCTAGGTATAACAACACAGTCCTATTCTAGAGTCCATACTGGCAATAGGCTTTATGACCTCTGTGATGGATCAGGGCACCCCAATGGTGTGACCACTATTAAAGTTTCATTTGATGATTAAAGTTCTATGTGATCTGAATTCAGACCAGTATAATCCAGGTTGGTTTCTATCTATTATATATTTCTCCCAGTAGGAAAGGACAAGAGAAATAAGGCCAACTTCAAACAAGCACCTTAGAAATAATCAATGATCTCATCTTAATTAATAAGCATAAAATTTTACCCAAGAACAGGGTTTAATTAAGGTGAGAGAGACTGGTAACTGTGTAAAACTTAAACCTTTATAACCAGAGATTCAAATCCTCTCCTTGACAAAATGCTCATAATTAATATTTTAATACTTACAGTCCCTGTCCTTTTAGCCATAGCATTCTTAACACTAGTCGAACGGAAAGTTTTAGGTTATATTCAATTTTTAAAAGCCCCAAATGTCATAGGACCACATGACTGTAACCCATTGCCAATGCAGTCAAGCAGTTCATTAAAGAACCATTAACACCAGGCATGCCCTCAGTATCTATATTCATTTCAGCACCAATTCTAACCTTAAGTTAGCCCAGACCTCTGAATCCCCTACCTACTTATACCTGACTCTCTCACTGACATAAACTCTATTTATACCAGCCACCATCAAGTTTAGGCATGTATTCTACTGTATGATCTGGATAGGCCTCCAATTCAGATATGCACCAACTGGAGCCTTATGAGCAGTAACACAGTCTCACATAAAGTAACACTAGCAATCATTCTCCTGTCAGTCTTTCTAATAAATGGGTTCTTGACCCTTTACACCCTCATCATCACACAAGAACAACTGTGACTAATTTTTCCATCATGGCCCCTAGTCATAATATGACCCATCTCCACTTCAGCAGAAATCAGCTGAGCCCCATTTGATCTAATAGAAGGGGAATCCGAACTCGTCCCAGGCTTTACTGTAGAATACACAACAGGCCTATTTGCCTTATTATTTACAGCAGGATATGTAGATACTATTATAATAGGTATTTTCACAACAGTCATTCTTATGAGCATTCCACAACCCACATATGCTAGCATTGTATACAATTTATTTTGTTGTTAGTGAAAGTGAAGTAGCTCAGTCGTGTCCGACTCTTTGCGACCCCGTGGACTGTAGCCTATCAGGCTCCTCCCTCCATGGGATTCTCCAGGCAAGAGTACTGGAGTGGGTTGCCATTTCCTTCTCCAGGGGATCTTCCCGACCCAGGGATCCAACCCGGGTCTCCCGCATTGCAGGCAGACGCTTTAACCTCTGAGCTACCAGGGAAAGCCACTATTATTAACAATTTTCCTTCCTATAAATTTGAGCATCGTACCCCCGACTCTGGTATGATCAAGTAATACATTTACTCTGAAAAAAATTTCTAGCCCTATGCATATGACATGTTTCATTACCCATTATATTATCAAGTATTCCCTCACAAACATAAGAAATATATCTGATAAAGGAGTTACTTTGATAGAGTAAATAATAGCAGTTTAAATCCTCTTATTTCTAGAGTTACAGGAAATGAACCTACCCCAAAGAATCCAGAATTCTTGGTGCTACTACATTACACTATGTTTTATAAGTAAGGTCAGCTAATTAAGCTATCGGGCCCATACCCTGTCGAAAATGTTGGTTTATACTCTTCCTGTACTAATAAACCCCATCATTTCTATTCTCATTTTATCAACCATTATTTCAGAAACTATAATAATTATTAGTTTCCACTGACTACTAATCTGAATTGACTTTGAAATAAATATATTGGCCATTATTCCTATTGTGATAAAAAAATTTTAACATACAAGTCATAGAAGCTAAATATTTTTAACACAATCTGCTAAATCACTATTACTTATTATGGATGCTATCATTAACTTATTATTCTCCAGTCAATGAACTATTACACAAATGTTTAATCCAATAGCATGAATAATAACAACAATGGGCCTTATTGGGGCTTCCCAGGTGGCACTATTGGTAAAGAACCTGCCTGCCAGTGCAGGAGACTTAAGAGACACAGGTTTGATCTCTGAGTCAGGAAGATCCCCTGGAGAAGGAAATGGCAACCCACTCCAGTATTCTTGCCTGGAGAATCCCATGGACAGAGGAGCCTGGCAGGCTACAGTTCAGGAGATCACATAGAGTCAGACACACACGACTGAAGCAACTTAGCACAGCACAGTTAGCATCGGGCCGAATTTTATCAACATGACAAAAACTTGCACCCATATCCATACTGTATCAAATCTCACCATCATTAATTTAAGCCTAATACTAACTGTATCCAAACGATCTATCCTAACTGGGGGCTGAGGAGGACTAAACCAAACACAGCTATGAAAAATCATAGCCTATTCATCAGTTGCCCAGGATGAATAACAGCTATCTTATCACATAATCCCACTGTAACACTACTAAACTTAGTCATTTATATTTTAACTTTGACTGTATTCATGATGAAGAAGGGTAAGTGTTGGTGGTTCAGTCATATCCGACTATTTGCAACCCGATGGGCTATAGCCTGCCAGGCTCCTCTGTCCAAGGAATTCTCCAGGCAAGAATACTGGAGTGTGTTGCCATTCCCTTCTCCAGGGGATCTTCTTGACCCAGGGATCGAACCTGAGTCTCTTACATTGCAGGCAGATTCTTTACCATCTGAGCCACCAGAGAATCCCTATATTCACAATACTTACATGCAACTCAACCACTACCACATTATCATTATCACACATATGAAACAAAATGTCCATCATTACAACTCACATCCTCGTTACTTTGCTATCAATAAAAGGTCTCCCTGCACCATCAGGATTCATACCTAAGTGAATAATCATTCAAGAAATAATAAAGAATAATAACATTATACTACCTACACTTATTTACAGCACTAATTAACCTGTATTTCTATATGTAACTTACATACTCCACAGCACTAACCAAGTTTCCTTCCGCAAACAGCATAAAAATAAAATGATGATTTGATCTCACAAAACAAATAATTCTTCTACCAACCATTGTAGTATCTACAATAATCCTACCCCTAACACCAGTTCTCTCAGTACTGGAATAGGAATTTAGGTTAAATAGACCAAGAGCCTTCAAAGCCCTAAGCAAGAATAATTTACTTAATTTCTGCTTAATAAGGATTGCAAGATTATATCTTACATCAATTGAATGCAAATCAAACACTTTAATTAAGCTAAATCCTCTCTAGATTTGTGGGCTAATTTTCCCACAAATTTTTAGTTAGCAGCTAAATAGTCAACTGGATTCAATTTACTCCAGCCACAGGAAATTCAAATTCAAAGCTCCTTCTTTCAGTTTGCAATTCAACATGTAAAATTCACCATAGGACTTGGTATAAAGGGGAACAGATCACTGTCTTTAGATTTACAGTCTAATGGTTACTCATTCTACTTATGTTCATTAACCACTGATTATTCTCAACTAATCACGAAGATGTAGGTACTTTCTATTTACTATTTGGAGCTTGAGCTGGAATAGTAGACACAGCCCTAAGTTTATTAATCTGTGCTGAGTTAAGCGAACCTGGAACCACGCTTGAAGATGGCCAGATCTATAATGTGATTGTAAAAGTACATGCATTTGTAATAATTTTCTTTATAGTAATGCTTATTATAACTGGGTTTTTAGGAAACTAGCTAGTTCTTCCGATAATTGGAGCTTCTGATATAGCCTTTCCCCGTGTAAATAACATTTAAGCTTCTGATTTCTTCCACCCTCTTTCTTATTTCTGCTTACGTCATCAATAGTTGAAGCAGGTACTGGTACAGGGTGAACGATCTACCCACCCTTGGCTGGAAACTTAGTAGTTTCCACTGGAGCTTCAGTAGACCTTATCACTTTTTATGTATATCTAGCAGGCATTTCTTAAATTTGAGGTGCTATCAATTTTATTACTACAATCATTAATATGAAACCCCTGCCGTATCCCAGTATCAAACACCATTATTTGTATGAAAGTGAAAGTGAAGTCGCTCAGTTGTGTCCAACTCTTTGCGACCCCATGGACTGTAGCCTACAGGCTCCTCCATCCATGGGATTTTCCAGGCAAGAGTGCTGGAGTGGATTGCTATTTCCTTCTCCAGGGGATCTTTCCGACCCAGGGATCAAATCCAAGTCTCCCACATTGCAGGCAGACACTTTACCATCTGAGCCACCAGGGAAGCCCATTATTTGTATGAACAGTCCTAATTACTGCCATATTACTATTATCATTACCTATATGAGTGGCTGGTATGCCTGGTGTGCTGCAGTCCACGGGGTCACAAAGAGTCGGACAAGACTGAGTGACCAAACTGAACTGACCTGACTGATTACTAATAACTAACAGACCAAAACCTAAATACAACTTTTTTTTTTGATCCTGCAGGAGGAGGTAACCCAATCCCGTACCAACATTTATTTTTATTTTTCAGGGGTTTGGAATAATTTCACATATTGTAACCTATCATTCAGGGAACAGAGAGCCTTTGGGGTATACAGGAATGGTATGAGCTATGGTATCAATTGGATTCTTAGGATTTATCTTATGGCCCCACCATATAGTCACATTGGGAATAGATGCTGACACACGAGCATATTTTACATCAGCCACTATGATTGCTGCCATTCTTACACAAGTAAGTGTCCAGTTGACTAGCCGTGTTTCATGGGGATAATATTAAACGTTCTCTGGCCATGACATGAGCCCTGGGTTTAATTTTTCTTTTTACAGTAGGAGGACTAAGAGGAACTGTCCTGGCTGACTCACCTTTAGATATTGTACTCATGATGTGCATTATGTAGTTGCCCATTTCCACTATGTACTCTCAATTGGAGCTGTATTTGCCATTATCAGAGGCTTCATACACTTATTTCCTCTCTTCTCAGGATATGCTCTTAACTCCACATGAGCAAAAATTCACTTCATGATAATAAGTATCCATGATTATAAAGGACAGACTAGAGCATTAATACTATTACTCAATTTATTTATTGGATCAACAAACTTACTAGGATTATTACTTCACTCATTCACACCAGCTACATAACTATCAATAAACTTGGGAATAGCAATTCCCTTATGAGTAGGGACTGTCATTACTGGTTTTTGCAATAAAACAAAAGCATGCTTAGCTCATTTTTTACCACAAGGAACATCAGCTCCTCTGATTCCTATATTAATTATCATCGAAACTATTAGCTTATTTATTCAACCAATGGCTTTAGCCAGATGACTAACAGCCAATATCACAGCAAGTCACTTACTAATTCATTGATTGGGGGAGCCATTCTGGCACTAATGAGCATAAGCACCCTCATGACCCTCATTACATTTATTATTCTTATTTTACTTACTATTCTTGAGTTTGCTGTTGCCATAATTCAACCCTAGGTGTTTATTAGTAAGACTTCACTTACATCACAATGCATGCTGCTGCTACTGCTGCTAAGTCGCTTCAGTCGTGTCCAACTCTGTGCAATCCCATAGACAGCAACCCACCAGGCTCCTCCGTCCCTGGAATTCTCCAGGCAAGAACACTGGAGTGGATTGCCATTTCCTTCACTAAACCCACACCTATCATATACATATTAAACCCCAGCTCCTGACCCCTCACAGGAGTCCTTTCAGCTCTTTTAATAACATCTGGCCTAGTTATATGATTTCATTTTAATTCAACAGTATTATTACTACTCAGTCTACTAACTAATGTCCTCACGATATATCAATGATAACAAGACATCATTTGAGAGAGTACTTCTCAAGGTCACCACACACCAACCGAACAAAAAGGACTTTAGTATGGAATAGTTCTATTCATCATTTCAGAAGTCCTCTTTTTTTTTTTTTTAACCAGCTCCTTTGGGTGGTAAAAATGACTCCCAATGACTCATTGGAAAAGACCCTGACATTGGGAAAGATTGAGGGCAAGAGGAGAAGGGGGCAACAGAGGATGAAATGGCTGGATGGCATCACCAATACAATGGAAATGAACTTGGGCAAACCTCGGGAGATGGTGAGGGACAGGGAGGCCTGGTGTGCTGCAATCCATGGGACTGCAGAGTCAGACACTGACTGAGTGACTGAGCAACAGTGGCTCAGTGGTAGAGAATCTTCCTGCAGTGCAGGAGACACAGGTTCTATCCCTGGGTTGGGAAAATCCCCTGGAGGAGGAAACGACAAGCCACTCCAGTATTCTTGCCTGAAAAGTCCCATGGACAGAGGAGTCTGAAGGGCTACAGTCCATGGGGTCACAAGGAGTTGGACACAACTGAGTACTGGGCTTTTTACCACTCTCAAGTCTTGCCCAAGCTGGGTGGATGCTGACCACCCACAGGCATCTTCCTTCTTAATCCCTCAGAAGTCCTACTCTTAAATTCTTGTGTATTATTAGCCTCCAGGGTATCTATCACCTGAGCTCATCATAGCTGTATGGAAAGAAACTGGAAACATATACTCGAAGCCCCCTTTCGTTACAATTGCCTCGTGCCTCTGCTTCTCCTACAAGCCTCAGAATATTATGAAACGTCATTTACCATTTCACATGGATTGTCTGTCTCAACCTTCTTTGTGGCCACAGGATTTTGTGGGCTTCATGTAATTCTTGGATATACCTCTCTTATTGTCTGATTTTTACATCAATTAAAATACCATTTTACATCCAACCACCCCTTTGGCTTCGAAGCTGCTGCCTCAGCTTTGACCCTAGGATCAGCTCATCTTCCTTTCTCTATAAAATTATTTTTAGTAGCCATTACATCTCTTTTCTTTGGTTTAGAAATTGCGCTCCTCTTAGCACTCCCTTGAGCATCATGAACATAATTTAAACACTATACTCAATATAGCCCTTTTCCTAAGAATTTTATTCTTAGCAATTAAGCCTAGCCTACAAATGAACTCAAAAAGGACTGCTACTGCTGCTGCTAAGTCACTTCAGTCGTGTCCGACTCTGTGCGACCCCATAGACAGCAGCCCACCAGGCTCCCCCGTCCCTGCGATTCTCCAGGCAAGAACACTGGAGTGAGTTGCCATTTCCTTCTCCAGTGCATGAAAGTGAAAATTCAAAGTGAAGTCGCTCAGTCGTGTCCGACTCTTAGCGACCCCATGGACTGCAGCCTTCCAGGCTCCTCCGTCCATGGGATTTTCCAGGCAAGAGTACTGGAGTGGGGTGCCATTGCCTTCTCCCAAAAAGGACTAGAATGAGCCAAATATGGTATCTAGTTTAAAATAAACTATTTCAACTCATTAGATTATGGTTAAATTGATAATTACCAAGTGTCTTTACTATATATAAATACTATTGTAGTACAGTATCCCTTATAAGACTATTAATATATCTATTTAGTTTAATATTATTGTTATGCTTAAAAGGCATGATATTATCCTTATTTCATTATAGGAACCCTAATAATCCTAAATACAATACTTGGGTTATCCATACTAGTAATAGTACCAAATACTATGTACAAAAATCTCAATTTACTCCAATGCTAAAAACTGTTATTCCCACAGGAACATAAATTATATTAATACCTCTAATTTAGTTATTAAACAATAGTATAATCTGGATTAATACTACTACTCAGAAGATGGTGGAGGAGTAGGACGGGGAGAACACTTTCTCCCCGACATATTCATCAAAAGAACATTTAAACGCCGAGTAAATTCCACAAAACAACTTCTGAATGCCGGCAGAGGACATCAGGCACCCAGAAAAGCAACCCAAGTCTTCGAAAGGAGGTAGGAAAAAATGTAAAAGACAAAAAAAAGAGACAAAAGAGGGAGAGACGGAGTTCCGTCCCGGGAAGGGAGTCTTAAAAAGAGAGAAGTTTCCAAACACCAGGAAACCTTCTCACTGCCGAATCGGTGCCAAGCCTTGGAAGCACAGAGGGCAACATAACAGGGAGGAAAAATAAATAAACAATTAAAACCTGCAGATTGCGAGCCCTATGGTAACTCCCCCAGCGGAGAAGCAGCGCAGACGCCTGCACATGCCACTAGCAAGCGGGGGCTGGGCAGGGAGGCACGGGGCGGGCTGCATCGCTTAGAGTAAGGATCTGGCCTGAATACCCCAAACGCTATCTGAGCGAAATAATTTGGGTTAGCAAACCAGACTGTGGGATATCTACCACGCAAAAAGCCAGCCCTAACCTAAGACACCACCAGGCCCGCGCATGGAACAAAGGACTGAACAGAGATAGCCGGCTGCAGACCATCCCCCTCCAGAGACAGGCAGCCAGAACCGGAAGGGGGCAATCGCAGCCCCAGAGAGACATTATCTATAAAACTGTAAGCAGGCTTTCTTGCTAACTAAGACTTCTTGGGGCTCTGGACGGTCAACATCCACCTGAGAAGGTGCTCCGGTTGTACACCCAGATAACTGAGCGGCGGGGAGGCAATAAGTCGCAGCAATTGTGCTCGCCAAACACCTCATCACCAGAGCTGCTCGGACCTTGGAAGGGCACAAAACACAGGCCCAACCGAGTCTGCACCTCTGAGGACTACCCTAGTGCCAGAACCTGAGCGGCTTGGACCCGGGAGGTGCAAGCCGCCCAGGGTCGGCCACGGATGGTTCCTGGCAGAGCAACCTAGAGCCTGAGCAGTGTGGGCAGGGAGGCTACACGTGCCGTGAGCGGGGCAGGCCCAATGTGGCTGAGGTACTGCGAGCACACGCTAGTGTTATTTGTTTGCAGCGTCCCTCCCTCCCCACAGCACAACTGAACAAGTGAGCCTAATAAAAAAAAAAAAAGTGTCCACCAACATCCCCTTTGTGTCAGGGCAGAAACCAGACACTGAAGAGACCAGCAAACAGAAGAAGCTGTAACAGAGGGAACCGCCTTGGAAGCTACAGGCAATAGATTAAAACCCTGTGGTTAGTACCAACTGCATAGAAAGGGGCCTATAGATCTTGAGAAATATAAGTCGGACCAAGGAACTAGCCGAAAATGAACTGACCCCACAATACTCACAACAAAACCAGAGAAAGTCCTAGATATATTTTTACTATTTTTACGATCATTCTTTCTTTTTTTTTTTTAGTTTTTTAAAAAATTTTAAGTCCTCTATTATTCCTTTAATTTTCACTTTTATAACCTACTATTACTTTGCAAAAAAAAAAAAAAGACCCTATTTTTTTAAAAGCAAACTACATATATATATTTTTTATCATTTTGTGACCTTGTTTTTTTTCTTTTTTCTTCTTTTCTTGAACATTGTATTTTTTAAATTCCAATCTCTACTCTAGATTTTTAATTTTAGCTTTTTGGTATTTGTTATCAATTTTGTACCTATATTTTTTTTTATAATTTTTGTGACTTTTTTTTCCCCCTCTCTTTCTTTCTCTTCTTCTTTCATATAACGTTGTATACCTAAATTCCAAACCCTACTCTAGATTTTTAATTTATGCTTTTTGGTATTTGTTATTAATTTTGTACCTATATTTTCTTTATAATTTTTGTGACTTTGTTTTTGTTTTTTCTTCTCTCTTTCCTTTTCTTATTCTTTTTTTTTAACATTGTATTTTTGTAATTCCAAACTCTACTCCAGATTTTTAACTTTTGCTTTTTGGTATTTGTTATCAATTTTGTACCTATATTTTCTTTATAATTTTTGTGACTTTGTTTGTTTTTGTTTTTCTTTTCTCTTTCTTTTCCTTCTTCTTTTCTTTAACATTTTATTTTTGAAATTCCAAACTCTACTCTAGATTTTTAATTTTTGCTTTTATGTATTTGTTACCAAAGGTTCTTACCTTTAAGAACCCAATCTTCAGTACCCATTTTTCACTAGGGAACGAGATTACTGGCTTGACTGCTCTCTCTCCCTTTGAACTCTCCTTTTTCCCCACTGGGTCGCCTGCGTCTCCTCCCTAACCCCTCTCTACTCTACCCAACTCTGTGAATTTCTGTGTGTTCCAGACAGTGGAGAACACTTAAGGAACTGATTACTGGCTGGATCTGTCTCCCTCCTTTTCATTTCCCCCTTTTATCTGGCCACCTCTGTCTCCTTCCTCCTTCTTCTCTTCTCCTATAACTCCGTGAACATCTCTGAGTGGTCCAGTTGTGGAGTGCACATAAGGCAGTGATTACTGGCTAACCCACTCTCTCCTCTATTGATTCCACCTCATCTCATTTGGGTCACCTCTAACTCCCTCCTCCCTCTTCTCTTCTCCATGTAATGCTGTGAACCTCTCTGGGTGACCCTCACGGTGGAGAAACTTTTCATCTTTAACGTCGATATTTTATCAATGGTGCTGTATAGAAGGAGAAGTTTTGAAACTACTGTAAAAATAAGACCGATAACTGGAAGAAGGAGGCTTAAGTCCAAACCCTGACTCCAGGGAACTTCTGACTCCAGGGATCATTAATTGACAGGAGCTCATCAAACGCCTCCATACCTACACTGAAACCAAGCACCACACAAGGGCCAACAAGTTCCAGGGCAAGACATAGCAAGCAAATTCTCCAGCAACACAGGAATACAGCCCTGAGCTCCAAGATACAGGCTGCCCAAAGTCACCCCAAAACCATAGACATCTAATAACTCATTACTGGACACTTCATTGCACTCCAGAGAGAAGAAATACAGCTCCACCCACCAGAACACCGACACAAGCTTCCCTAACCAAGAAACCTTGACAAGCCACCTGCACAAACCCACAAACAGCGAGGAAATGCCACAATAAAGAGAACTCCACAAACTGCCAGAATACAGAAAGGACACCCCAAACTCAGCAATTTAAACAAGATGAAGAGACAGAGGAATACCCAGCAGATAAAGGAACAGGATAAATGCCCACCAAACCAAACAAAAGAGGAAGAGATAGGGAATCTACCTGATAAAGAATTCCGAATAATGATAGTGAAATTGATCCAAAATCTTGAAATCAAAGTGGAATCACAGATAAATAGCCTGGAGACAAGGATTGAGAAGATGCAAGAAAGGTTTAACAAGGACCTAGAAGAAATAAAAAAGAGTCAATATATAATGAATAATGCAATAAATGAAATCAAAAATACTCTGGAGGCAACAAATAGTAGAATAACAGAGGCAGAAGATAGGATTAGTGAATTAGAAGATAGAATGGTAGAAATAAATGAATCAGAGAGGATAAAAGAAAAACGAATTAAAAGAAATGAGGACAATCTCAGAGACCTCCAGGACAATATTAAACGCTACAACATTCAAATCATAGGGGTCCCAGAAGAAGAAGACAAAAAGAAAGACCATGAGAAAATACTTGAGGAGATAATAGTGGAAAACTTCCCTAAAATGGGGAAGGAAATAATCACTCAAGTCCAAGAAACCCAGAGAGTCCCAAACAGGATAAACCCAAGGCAAAACACCCCAAGACACATATTAATCAAATTAACAAAGATCAAACAGAACAAATATTAAAAGCAGCAAGGGAAAAACAACAAATAACACACAAGGGAATTCCCATAAGGATAATAGCTGATCTTTCAATAGAAACTCTTCAAGCCAGGAGGGAATGGCAAGACATACTTAAAGTGATGAAAGAAAATAAGCTACAGCCCAGATTATTGTACCCAGCAAGGATCTCATTCAAATATGAAGGAGAAACCAAAAGCTTTACAGACAAGCAAAAGCTGAGAGAATTCAGCACCACCAAACCAGCTCTCCAACAAATACTAAAGGATATTCTCTAGACAGGAAACACAAAAACAGTGTATAAATTCGAACCCAAAACAATAAAGTAAATGGCAACAGGATCATACTTATCAATAATTACCTTAAATGTAAATGGGTTGATGCCCCAACCAAAAGACAAAGACTGGCTGAATGGATACAAAAACAAGACCCCTACATATGCTGTCTACAAGAGACCCACCTCAAAACAGGGGACACATACAGACTGAAAGTGAAGGACTGGAAAAAGATTTTCCATGCAAATAGGGACCAAAAGAAAGCAAGAATAGCAATACTCATATCAGATAAAATAGACTTTGAAACAAAGGCTGTGAAAAGAGACAAAGACGGTCACTACATAATGATCAAAGGATCAATCCAAGAAGAAGATATAACAATTATAAATATATATGCACCCAACACAGGAGCACCACAATATGTAAGACAAATGCTAACAAGTATGAAAGGAGAAATTAACAATAACACAATAATAGTGGGAGACTTTAATACCCCACTCACACCTATGGATAGATCAACTAAACAGAAAATTAACAAGGAAACACAAACTTTAAACAATACAATAGACCAGTTAGACCTAACTGATATCTACAGGACATTTCATCCCAAAACAATGAATTTCACCTTTTTCTCAAGCACACATGGAACCTTCTCCAGGATAGATCACATCCTGGGCCATAAATCTAGCCTTGGTAAATTCAAAAACATTGAAATCATTCCAAGCATCTTTTCTGACCACAATGCAGTAATATTAGATCTCAATTACAGGAGAAAAACTATTAAAAATTCCAACATATGGAGGCTGAACAACACGCTGCTGAATAACCAACAAATCACAGAAGAAATCAAAAAAGAAATCAAAATTTGCATAGAAACAAATGAAAATGAAAACACAACAACCCAAAACCTGTGGGACACTGTAAAAGCAGTCCTAAGGGGAAAGTTCATAGCAATACAGGCATACCTCAAGAAACAAGAAAAAAGTCAAATAAATAACCTAACTCTACACCTAAAGCAACTAGAAAAGGAAGAAATGAAGAACCCCAGGGTTAGTAGAAGGAAAGAAAATTAGGGCAGAAATAAATGCAAAAGAAACAAAAGAGACCATAGCAAAAATCAACAAAGCCAAAAGCTGGTTCTTTGAAAGGATAAATAAAATTGACAAACCATTAGCCAGACTCATCAAGAAACAAAGGGAGAAAAATCAAATCAATAAAATTAGAAATGAAAATGGAGAGATCACAACAGACAACACAGAAATACAAAGGATCATAAGAGACTACTATCAACAATTATATGCCAATAAAATGGACAACGTGGAAGAAATGGACAAATTCTTAGAAAAGTACAACTTTCCAAAACTGGACCAGGAAGAAATAGAAAATCTTAACAGACCCATCACAAGCACGGAAATTGAAACTGTAATCAAAAATCTTCCAGCAAACAAAAGCCCAGGTCCAGATGGCTTCACAGCTGAATTCTACCAAAAATTTAGAGAAGAGCTAACACCTATCCTGCTCAAACTCTTCCAGAAAATTGCAGAGGAAGGTAAACTTCCAAACTCATTCTATGAGGCCACCATCACCCTAATACCAAAACCTGACAAAGATCCCACAAAAAAAGAAAACTACAGGCCAATATCACTGACGAACATAGATGCAAAAATCCTTAACAAAATTCTAGCAATCAGAATCCAACAACACATTAAAAAGATCATACACCATGACCAAGTGGGCTTTATCCCAGGGATGCAAGGATTCTTCAATATCCGCAAATCAATCAATGTAATACACCACATTAACAAATTGAAAAACAAAAACCATATGATTATCTCAATAGATGCAGAGAAAGCCTTTGACAAAATTCAACACCCATTTATGATAAAAACTCTCCAGAAAGCAGGAATAGAAGGAACATACCTCAACATAATAAAAGCTATATATGACAAACCCACAGCAAACATTATCCTCAATGGTGAAAAATTGAAAGCATTTCCTCTAAAGTCAGGAACAAGACAAGGGTGCCCACTTTCACCATTACTATTCAACATAGTTTTGGAAGTTTTGGCCACAGCAATCAGAGCAGAAAAAGAAATAAAAGGAATCCAAATTGGAAAAGAAGAAGTAAAACTCTCACTGTTTGCAGATGACATGATCCTCTACATAGAAAACCCTAAAGACTCTACCAGAAAATTACTAGAACTAATCAATGACTATAGTAAAGTTGCAGGATATAAAATCAACACACAGAAATCCCTTGCATTCCTATACAATAATAATGAGAAAACAGAAAGAGAAATTAAGGAAACAATTCCATTCACCATTGCAATGGAAAGAACAAAATACTTAGGAATATATCTACCTACAGAAACTAAAGACCTATATATAGAAAACTATAAAACACTGGTGAAAGAAATCAAAGAGGACACTAATAGATGGAGAAATATACCATGTTCATGGATTGGAAGAATCTATATAGTGAAAATGAGTATATTACCCAAAGCAATTTATAGATTCAATGCAATCCCTATCAAGCTGCCAACGGTATTCTTCACAGAGCTAGAACAAATAATTCACAATTTGTATGGAAATACAAAAAACCTTGAATAGCCAAAGCAATCTTGAGAAAGAAGAATGGAACTGGAGGAATCAACCTACCTGACCTCAGGCTGTACTACAAAGCCACAGTCATCAAGACAGTATGGTACTGGCACAAAGACAGAAATATGGAACAATGGAACAAAATAGAAAGCCCAGAGATAAATCCACGCACATATGGACACCTTATCTTTGACAAAGGAGGCAAGAATATACAATGGATTAAAGACAATCTCTTTAACAAGTGGTGCTGGGAAAACTGGTCAACCACTTGTAAAAGAATGAAACTAGAACACTTTCTAACACCATACACAAAAATAAACTCAAAATGGATTAAAGATCTCAACGTAAGACCAGAAACTATAAAACTCCTAGAGGAGAACATAGGCAAAACACTCTCCAACATACATCACAGCAGGATCCTCTATGACCCACCTCCCAAAATACTGGAAATAAAAGCAAAAATAAACAAATGGGACCTAATTAAACTTAAAAGCTTCTGCACAACAAAGGAAACTATAAGCAAGGTGAAAGGACAGCCTTCAGAATGGGAGAAAATAATAGCAAATGAAGCAACTGACAAACAACTAATCTCAAAAATATACAAGCAACTCCTACAGCTCAATTCCAGAAAAATAAATGACCCAAACAAAAAATGGGCTAAAGAACTAAATAGACATTTTTCCAAAGAAGACATACAGATGGCTAACAAACACATGAAAAGATGCTCAACATCACTCATTATCAGAGAAATGCAAATCAAAACCACTATGAGGTACCATTTCACACCAGTCAGAATGGCTGTGATCCAAAAGTCTACAAGCAATAAATCCTGGAGAGGGTGTGGAGAAAAGGAACCCTCTTACACTGTTGGTGGGAATGCAAACTAGTACAGCCACTATGGAGAACAGTGTGGAGATTCCTTAAAAAACTGGAAATATAACTGCCTTATGATCCAGCAATCCCACTGCTGGGCATACACACTGAGGAAACCAGAATTGAAAGAGACACATGTACCCCAATGTTCATCACGGCACTGTTTATAATAGCCAGGACATGGAAGCAACGTAGATGTCCATCAGCAAATGAATGGATAAGAAAGCTGTGGTACATATACACAATGGAGTATTACTCAGCCATTAAAAAGAATACATTTGAATCAGTTCTAATGAGGTGGATGAAACTGGAACCTATTATACAGAGTGAAGTAAGCCAGAAAGAAAAACACCGATACAGTATACTAATGCATATATATGGAATTTAGAAAGATGATAACAATAACCCTGTATACGAGACAACAAAAGAGACATTGATGTATAGAACAGTCTTTTGGACTCTGTGGGAGAGGGAGAGGGTGGGATGATTTGGGAGAATGGCATTGAAATACGTATAATATCATATATGGAACCAGCCACCAGTCCAGGTTCAATGCACGATACTGGATGCTTGGGGCTGGTGCACTGGGACGACCCAGAGGGATGGTATGGGGAGGGAGGAGGGAGGAGAGTTCAGGATGGGGAACACATGTATACCTGTGGCGGATTCATTTCGATGTTTGGCAAAACCAATACAATATTGTAAAGTTTAAAAATAAAAATTAAATTAAAAAAAATACTACTACTCACAACTTATTAATTAGTCTTACAACCCTACTTCTTAAGCAATTCAATAATACTCTTAATATTTCATTAGTTTTTTCCTCTGACTCCTTATCTATACCACTACTAATTTTAACAACATAATTATTGCCTCTGATAATAATAGCTAGCCAATATCACCTATTAAAAGAAGCATTAACCCCCCAAATTATATATTACATTAATTCTAGTTAATACCATATTAGTTATACCTACAATTATTTCTAATCATAACTATGCACAAAATTTATTGCTACAGAATTAATTCTCTTCTACATCTTATTTGAAGCAACACTAGTCCCAGCACTTTTTATTATTGCTCGATGAGATAAATAGAACATCTTAACTCAGGCTTCTATTTCTTATTTTATACACTAGTAGGATCCCTCCCCCTTGTAGTAACACTGGTCCCTATCCAAAATACCACAGGGTTCCTGAATTTCTTAATACTTCAATACTGAACCCAAACAATATCCAACTCTTGATCCAACGTTTTTGTATGATTAGCATGCATCATAGCCTTTATGGTAAAAATACCACTACACTGTTTTCATCTTTGATCACCTAAGCACGTGTAGAAGCCCCATTGCAGGTTCCACTGTTCTTGCAGCAGTGCTACTAAAACTTGGAGGCTACAGCATATTATGAACTACAATAATACTAAATTCACTAACAGACTTCATAGGATATCCTTTTATTATATTATCTTCTTGAGGTATAATCGTTACTAGTTCAATTTGCTTACGTCAAACAGACCTAAAATCACCCATTGCATATTCTTCTAACAACCATATAGCACTAGTAATTGTAGCTAGCCTTATCTAAATACCTTGCAGCTATATACGGGGTGAAAATGAAATCATTAATCACAGTTGTGTCCAACTCTTTGCTACCCCATGGACTGTAGCCTCCCAGGCTCATCTATCCATGGGATTTCCACTTAAGAATACTGGAGTGGGTTGCCATTTCCTTCTCCAGAGGATCTTCCCAACCAAGGAATCAAACCAGGGTTTCTTGCATTGCAGGCAGATTCTTTACCATCAGAGCCACAGGGAAGCCCTTATATAGGGGTTACCACTCTAATAACTGCCCACGGCCTTGCATTGTCTATACTATTCTGTTTGGCAAATTCAAATTATGAACAAATTTACAGCCAAACAATAATTCTAGCCCAGGACCTAGAAATATTTCTCTCATTAATAGCAACCTGGTGATTATTATCAAACCTGGCAACCTACCCCTCTACCATTAATTTAACTGGATAATTAATTATAGTAGTATCTTTCTCATGATCAAACATTACAATTATTCTAATATGAGTCAATATAGTAATTACTGCCTTATACTCCCTATACATATTAATCATAACACGGCAAGTTAAATATACACACCGTACCAACAATATCTCATCATCCTTTACATGAGAAAATGACCTCATATCACGCCACGTCTTACCCTTCCTACTCCTATCACTAGATCCCAAAATTGTTTTAGGTCCCTATACTGTAAACATAGTTTTTAAAAAATGCTAGATTGTGAATCTAGTAACACAAGATTATCCCCCTTCGAAAAAGTCTGCAAGAACTGCTAACTCATGCCTCCTTGTCTAATAACACGGCTTTTTCAAACTTTTAAAGGACAGTAGTTATCCATTGGTCTTAGGAACCAAAAAATTGGTGCAACTCCAAATAAAAGTGATAAACTTACTCTCCTCTTTCACACTAGTCACTCTATTCACATTAATTATACCAATCATAATGACAAGTAGCAATATCTATAAAACTAACATATACCAATCAAATGTAAAAACCACTATTTCATATGCCTTAATTATTAGCATAATCTTAACAATAATATTTATTCATACAGGCCAAGAAATAATTATTTCAAACTGACACTGAATTACTATCCATCCAAACTCTTAAATTATCACTCAGCTTCAAAAAAGATTATTTCTCAATAATATTAATACCAGTTGCACTGTCACATGATCAATCATAGAATTCTTAATACAATATATGCACTCAGACTCCAATATCAATCAATTCTTTAAGTATCTTCTCCTTATTACAATATTAATTCCTGTTACTGCTAATAACCTCTTCCAGCTCTTCATGGGATGAGAAGGAGTAGGAATTTTATCTTTCCTACTTATCAGATGATGAAAAAGACAAGCAGATGCAAACACAGCAGCCCTACAAGCAATCTTATGTAACTCTATTGGAGATATTGAATTTATCAGAGCAATAGCATGATGCCTATTCAGCAAAAATTCATGGGATTTATAAGTTTTTGTGCTTGATTTAAATAACTCCAGTTTACCTCTGCTAGCTGCAACTGGAAAATCCATTCAATTCGGCCTCTACCCATTACCTTCAGCAGTAGAAGGCACCACCTCAGTCTCAGCCCTACCCCACTCCAGTACCCTAGTGGTAGCTGCTGCTGCTGCTGCTGCTAAGTCACTACAGTCGTGTCTGACTCTGTGCGACCCCATAGACGGCAGCCCATCAGGCCCCGCCATCCCTGGGATTCTCCAGGCAAGAACACTGGAGTGGGTTGCCGTTTCCTCCTCCAATGCATGAAAGTGAAAAGTGAAAGTGAAGTCGCTCAGTCACGTCCGACTCTCAGCGACCCCATGGACTGCAGCCTACCAGGCTCCTCCGTCCATGGGATTTTCCAGGCAAGAGTACTGGAGTGGGGTGCCATTGCCTTAGCAGGTCATCTTTTTTACTCATTCACTTTTATCCTTTGACAGAAAATAACAACTTTACTCAAACAATTATATTATGTTTAGGAGCCATTACCACACTATTTACAGCAATATGTACTCTTACCAAAATGATATCCAAAAATCATTGCCTTCTTTACCTCTAGTCATTCAGGCCTTATAATAGTAACAACTGGCATTAACTAACTTTACCTAGCATTTCTTCACATTTGTACTCATACTTTTCTTAAAATTATATTACTCATAAGCTCTGAATCTATCATCCACAGCCTGAATAATGAATAACACATCAGAAAAATAGGACATCTATTTAAGGCAATACCATTTACCATGATGCAGGAGATCTGGGTTCAATTCCCTGGGTCGGGAAGATCCCCTGCAGGAGGGCACTGTAACCCACTCTAGTGTACTTGCCTAGGAAATCCCATGGACAGAGGAAACAGGAGCCTGGTGGGCTACAGTCCATGAGATTTCAAAGAGTCGGACATGACTGAGCGACTAACACTTTTACCACAATAGCCCTCACTATTGGCAGCCTAGCACCAACAGGAGTACCTTTCCTCACTGGATTTTATTCCAAAGACCTAATCATTAAAACCCCCAGCATGTTTTATATTAATGCCTGACCCCTTTTAATAACTCTAATCACTACCTCCCTCACGGCCATCTACAATACCCGCATTATCCTCTTTGAACCTCTAGGGCAACCTTGATTCTCTGCCTTAGCTATCATTAATGAAAACTACCCCCTCCTAATTAATTATATTAGATGCCTACTGATTGGAAGTGTTTTCACTGGTTTTATTATTCTCAACAACATTCCTCCAACAATTCCCCAAATAACTATACCTTCAGTTCAGTTCAATCGCTCAGTTGTGTCCGACTCTTTGCAACCCCATGAACCGCAGCACGCCAGGCCTCCCTGTCCATCACCAACTCCCAGAGTTCACTCAAACCCACGTCCATCGAGTTGGTGATGCTCCAGCCATCTCATCCTCTGTCATCCCCTTCTCCTCCTGCCCCCAATTCCTCCCAGCATCAGAGTTTTTTCCAATGAGTCAACTCTTCACATGAGGTGGCCAAAGTACTGGAGTTTTAGCTTTAGCATCAGTCCTTCCAAAGAAATCCCAGGACTGATCTCCTTTAGGATGGACTGGTTGGATCTTCTTGCAATCCAAGGGACTCTCAAGAATCTTCTCCAACACTACAGTTCAAAAGCATCAATTCTTTGGTGTTCAGCTTTCTTCATAGTCCAACTCTCACATCCATACATGACCACTGGAAAAACCATAGCCTTGACTAGACGGACCTTTGTTGGCAAAGTAATGTCTCTGCTTTTGAATATGCTATCTAGGTTGGTCATAACTTGCCTTCCAAGGAGCAAGTGTCTTTTAATTTCATGGCTGCAGTCACCATCTGCAGTGATTTTGGAGCCCAAACAAATAAAGTCTGACGTTGTTTCCACTGTTTCCACATCTATTTCCCATGAAGTGATGGGACCAGATGCCATGATCTTCATTTTCTGGATGTTGAGCTTTAAGCCAACTTTTTCACTCTCCACTTTCACTTTCATCAAGAGGCTTTTTAGTTCCTCTTCATTTTCTGCCATAAGGGTGGTGTCATCTGCATATCTGAGGTTATTGATATTTCTCCCGGCAATCTTGATTCCAGTTTGTGCTTCCTCCAGCCCAGCATTCCTCATGAGTACTCTGCATATAAGTTAAATAAGTAGGGTGACAATATACAGCCTTGACGTACTCCTTTTCTTATTTGGAACCAGTCTGTTGTTCCATGTCCAGTTCTAACTGTTGCTTCCTGACCTGCATATAGGTTTCTCAAGAGGCAGGTCAGGTGGTCTGGTATTCCCATCTCTTTCAGAATTTTCCACAGTTTACTATGATCCACACAGTCAAAGGCTTTGGCATAGTCAATAAAGCAGAAATAGATGTTTCTCTGGAACTCTCTTGCTTTTTCGATGATCCAGTGGATGTTGGCAATTTGATCTCTGGTTCCTCTGCCTTTTCTAAAACCAGCTTGAATATCTGGAAGTTCACGGTTCATGTATTGCTAAAGCCTGGCTTGGAGAATTTTGAGCATTACTTTACTAGCGTGTGAGATGAGTACAATTGTGTGATAGTTTGAGCATTCTTTGGCATTGCCTTTTTTGGGATTGGAACTGTACAAAAAAGATCTTCACGACCAAGATAATCATGATGGTGTGATCACTCACCTACAGCCAGACATCTTGGAATGTGAAGTCATTAGAAAGCATCACTACAAACAAAGCTAGTGGAAGTGATGGCATTCCAGTTGAGCTATTTCAAATCCTGAAAGATGATGCTGTAAAAGTGCTGCACTCAATATGCCAGCAAATTTGGAAAACTGGTCAGGAAGCAACAGTTAGAACTGGACATGGAACAACAGACTGGTTCCAAATAGGAAAAGGAGTACATCAAGGCTGTATATTGTCACCCTGATTATTTAACTTATATGCAGAGTACATCATGAGAAATGCTGGGCTGGATGAAGCACAAACTGGAATCAAGATTGCCGGGACAAATATCAGTAACCTCAGATATGCAGATGACACCACCCTTGTGGCAGAAAATGAAGGAGAACTAAAGAGCCTCTTGATGAAAGTAAAAGAGAAGAGTGAAAAAGTTGGTTTAAAGCTCAACATTCAGAAAACTAAGATCATGGCATCCGGTCCTATCACTCTATGGCAGATAGATGGAGAAACAGTGGAAGCAGTGGCAGACTTCATTTTGGGGGGCTCCAAAATCACTGCAGATGGTGACTGCAGCCATGAAATTAAAAGACGCTTACTCCTTGGAAGGCAAGTTATGACCAACCTAGACAGCATATCCAAAGGCAGAGACATTACTTTGCCAACAAAGGTCCGTCTAGTCAAGGCTATGGTTTTTCCAGTGGTCATGTATGGATGTGAGAGTTGGACTGTGAAGAAAGCTGAACACCGAAGAATTGATGCTTTTGAACTGTGGTGTTGGAGAAGACTCTTGAGAGTCCCATGGACTGCAAGGAGATCCAACCAGTCAATTCTGAAGGAGATGAGATTTGGAATTTCTTTGGAAGGACTGATGCTAAAGCTGAAACCCCAGTACTTTGGCCACCTCATGCAAAGAGTTGACTCATTGGAAAAAACTCTGATGCTGGGAGGGATTGGGGGTGGGAGGAGAAGAGGACGACAGAGGATGAGATGGCTGGATGGCATCACCAACTGGATGGACGTGGGTTTGAGTGAACTCTGGGAGTTGGTGATGGACAGGGAGGCCTGCCGTGCTTCAGTTCATGGGGTCACAAAGAGTCAGACACGACTGAGCGACTGAACTGAACTGAACTGACTGATATCTTACTACCTACAATTAATTGCCATTGCTGTAACCATTCTAGGTTTCACTCCAGCACTTGAAATTAATAGCATCACACAAAACCTAAAATCAGTTATCCATCAAATACATTCGAGTTCTTCAATTTCTTAGGATATATCCGCATCATTATTCACTGCCTTGCACCCTATCTAAATCTATCAACAACCAAAAATCAGCATTCACCTTTCTAGATTTAATCTGATTAGAAAATATTTTACCAAAAGCCACCTTCCTTATTCTAATAAAAATCTCCATGTTAGTATTAGATCAGAAAGGCTTTAATTTAAATTATATTTCCTTGCATTCTTCATCACCCTTCTCCTTAGCACGATTCTAATTTATTTCCATGAGTAATTTTCATAATCACAACACCAATTAACAATGACTAACCAGTGGCAATCACCAATCATTCCTATAGCTTCTTCACTAAAAAATCCAGAATCTCCTATATCATAAATTACTCAGTCCTCTAAATCATTAAATTTATACACAGTCTCCACCTCCTCATTCTTTAAGGCATAGAAAACTATTGAAAATTCCATAGTTAAACCAGGAAGAAATGCCCCCAGTACAGTCTTATAGGAGACCCAAACCTCACCACTAACATCCCCACCAAATAAATTTAAAGTGCTATTAAATGTAAAAATGACCCGCCAAAATTTAATACAATACTACAACCAATACTACCACATACAACCAAAGCAAGCCCACCATAAATAGGTAGTTTTTAAGAGAAACCCACAAAACCAATCACAAAAATAGTACCTAAAATAAATAAATGTATGTTATCATTATTCTTATTAATCTAACTATGACCAATAACATGAAAAATCATCATTATTATTCAACTGCAAGAATACTGATGACCAACATCCAAAGATCACACTCACCAGAAGATAAGGGCTTCCCTGGTTGCTCACTTGGTAAAGAATCTGCTTCCCAATGCAGGAGATTCAGGTTCAATCCCTGAGTCAGGAAGATTCCCCAGAAGGGAATGGCTACCCACTCCGATATTCTTGCCTGGAGTATCCTATGGTCAGAGGAGCCTGCTGAGCTACAGTCCACGGGGTCACAAAGAGTTGGACATGACTGAGCAACTAACACTACTTACTTGCAGAAGACAATGGCATAATAATAGCGAAATAATTAAGGAAAATGATTGTTGACCCAAATTCTAAGCTCAGGTAAACAATAATCCAATTGAGAGAGCATACTTAGACAATATAAAGGAGAAAGAATTTGCCACTAACTAAACCTCACTCAGAGAAGGCAATGGCACCCCACTCCAGTACTCTTGCCTGGAAAATCCCATGGATGGAGGAGCCTGGTGGGCTGCAGTCCATGGGGTCGCTAAGAGTCGGACACAACTGAGCGACTTCACTTTCACTTTTCACTTTCATGCATTGGAGAAGGAAATGGCAACCCACTCCAGTGTTCTTGCCTGGAGAATCCCAGGGACGGGGGAGCCTGGTGGGCTACCATCTATGGGGTCGCACAGAGTCGGACATGACTGAAGTGACTTAGCAGCAGCAGCAAACCGCAGTAGAAAAATTACTAAAGGATAAACTCCAGAAAGAAGAAATTTCAACTCAGAAGGAACAAATGAGACCAAAAAAAAGAAAAGAGTTGACCAAATAAATCAGCAAATATGTGAACTAATCTAACTATAATCAGTTGTATAAAATTATAATGTCTTGAACAGTTTGAAAACAAATTGGAAATAAAATACCATAAAAAAAAGAAAATCACACCCACTACTAAAAATTATTAATAATACATTTATTGACCTCCCAGCTCCATCAAACATCTCTCATCATGATGGAATTTTTATTCTCTGCTAGATATCTGTTTAATTTTATAAATCTTAATAGGCTTGTACCTAGAAATACGCTACACATCAGATAAAATAATCACCTCATCAATCACACACATTTGCCAAAACGTAAATTACAGATGAATTATCTGATATATACATGCAAACAGGGCTCCCCTTTTCTTTATCTGCCTGTTCATCCAGGTAAGACGGCCTATACTATGCCTTCTTAGAAACGTGAAACATTGGGGCTATTCTATTAATACTGGTCACATAGTCACAGCATTTATAGGCTATGTACCACCTTGAGTACAAATTTCATTCTGAAGAGCAATAGTAATTGCTAATCTCCTTTCAGCAATCCCATGTATTGGCACAGTTCTTGTTGAGGGACTCTGAGATGAGTTTTCAGTAGATAAAGCAACTCTTGCACAATTCTTCCTTTGCCTTTCACTTTATTCTTCCCTTTGTTATTGCAGCACTAGCTGCCATCCACTTAACTATTCCTCCATGAAACAGGATCCAATAATTCAAAAGGAATTTCGTCTGACATAGACAAGAAACCATTTCACCCATATTATACAGTTAAAGCTATTTTAGGTGCCTTGTTACTAGTTCTGATATTAATAATATTAGCCCTATTTTCACCTGACTTATTAGGAGACCCTGATAACTATACCCCAGCAAACACCCTCAATACACTACACCATATTAAACATGAATAGTATTTCTTATTCACATATTCAGTCCTTCGATCGATCCTTAAAAAACTAGGAAGGGTTTTAGCCCTTATCTTTTCTATCCTGATCAGTACTAATATCATTGCTTTGTACATCTAAACAATGAAGCATAACATTCTGACCCCTTGTGCATAGTCGCTCAGTCACGTCTGACTCTTTGTGACCCCATTGACTGTAGCCTGCTAGACTCTTCTGTCCATGGGATTCTCCGGGCAAGAATGTTGGAGTGGGTTGCCATGCCCTCCTCCAGAGGATCTTCCCCACCCAGGAATTGAACCCACGTCTCCTTTGTTTTCTGCATTGCAGGTGGATTCTTTACCTGACCCCTTATCCCATGTCTATTCTGAATTCTAATAGCAGACCTATTAACACTAACAGGAATTGGAGGACAAGCAGCAGAACAGGGTCATCATTATGATCAGACAGTGAGCATCAACCCTGTATTTTTCCCTATTCTAGTACTAACACCAGTAACTAGTATCATGGAAAAAAAGTCTCCTAAAATGAAGAGTCTGCATAGTTTATTTATTACCTCAGTCTTGTAAATCAAAAAAGGGGAAAAATAAATCTCCCTAAGACTCAAGGAAGAAGCTAAAGCTCCATCATCAGCACCAAAGCTGAAATTCTGCTTAAACTATCCCCTGAAATTTTTTTGTAATACATTGTCAAGATTTTTAAGTACTATGTCAGTGTTGAAATAACCTAATTCCTCCAAACCCCTCATGTACTTCATGCATACTTATATTTCCTTCTTCTATTATATATATGTAAAACATATAATTATATATTGTATTATATATAAAATATAGAGAATATAATTATATATAAATACATATATAATTATATTAACTATATATAATTTTATATACTTGTTTTAGCATGCCAGGCTTCCCTGTCTTTTATCATCTCCTGGAGCTTACTCAAACTCATGTCCATTGAGTCAGTGATGCCATCCAAGCATCTCATCCTCTGTCATCCCCTTTTTTCTCCTGCCTTCAATCTTTATTGGCATTGGGGTCTTTTCTAATATATATTAAATATACCTAATTATATTAGCTATATATAAATACATTAACTGTAACATCTGCCTCATACATGGGCTGCTTCTTGGTTTCATTTTTAATTTAATGTTATTTATTTATTTTTGGCTCTGTTGGGTCTTTGTTGCTATGTGGACTTTTCCCTAGTTGTAGAGAGCAAGGGTTTCTCACTGCAGTGGCTTCTCTTGCTGTGGCTCCCAGGCTCTGGAGCACAGGCTCAATAGTTGTGGCACAAGGGCCTAGATGCTCCACGGTATGTGGAATCTTCCTGGATCAGGGATTGAACCCGTGTCTCCTGTACTGGCATGCAGGTTCTTTATCACTGAGCCACCAGGGAAGCAAGCCCCTGGTGGTGGCAGCAGTGGTATCTCTGCTCTCTCCCCAGACCAGCTTATATTAGGTGTGATAGGTGCTTGTTTAATGAGAAAAAGAAATGTACATTCCATGAAAAGACAGTTCTTTATAAATCTCAGTTCCCTGGGTTTATGCACCTGTTCCTCCCCACCAACAAATGCTTCAGCCTGATTTGAGAAGCAGATAAATCACCAAACTATTGGGTTGGCCCCAAGGTTCATTCGAGTTTTTCCGTAAGATCTTGTGAAAAAACCCAAACGAACTTTTGGGTCAACCCAAAAGTTAGAAACATTAGAAAATTTTAGAAAAGCACTGGCCTGTTGTAAACAAGACTCTTCAACCTTAACTCATTGCTTTGCAGCCTGAATGAGGTGAATTCCTTTGGCCCTAACATTTCCTCCAATATCTAGTCTTGCCTGTGCTCCTTTTGTATGAACACTGTTACAATTTTATCCCAGAGAAACTTTTCATCAGTTTCAGAGGGATCAGGTGCCAGGTCCCTTCACAAAGGCTCTGTAGGGGTGGAGGACAGTGTGTTGCCCATGAAGAATGCCAATGGGTGTCCATCCCGTGACCTCAAACTGTAAGAGATCTTCATTTGCAAGTGCAGAATTTTCAATAAACAATCTTGACAAAGGTTCACGTACTCTTTTGGGGACACTTTCACTCTGTGAAGCAGCCTGTTCCAATTTTGGAATTCTGAGCTAACCTCAGCTTCACTGAGCATCCAGGCATGGGTTCTGGTTGTGCCCTCGGGCTCTCCAAGAACAAGACTCCTTCTCCATACAGCCTTCAGTTGTTTGTAAATGAGTGACCAGGTCACTCTGGGTGTGACATCCCAAGCAGGGGTCCCCTGGATGACCTTGTCATCCTCTCTCATGTGTCATATTCTCAGAGACTTAGCTTTAAAAATATAAGAAGAGTCAACACCTATTCTGAAACTATTCCCAAAACATGCTGAAGAAGGAACACTTCCAAACTCATTCTATGAGGCCATCATCACCCTGGTATCAAAACCAGACAAAGGTAACACACAAAAAAAGAAAATTATAGGCCAGCATCACTGATGAGCATAGATATAAAAATATTCAAAAAAAATACTAGCAACTCAAATCCAACAATACGTTAAAAGGATCATACACCATGATCAAGTAGGATTTATCACAGGAATGCAAGAATTTTTCAATATCCACAAATTAGTGTGAAACACCATATCAACAAATTGAATAAAAACCATATGATCATCTCGATACTTTTGATAAAAACAGTCAACATCTGTTTATGATATCAGCTCTCTAGATAGCAGGTATGGAGGGAACCTACCTCGATGTGATACAGGCCATGTGTAACAAACACTCAGTTAAAATCATACTCTAAACAATGAAAAGCTAAAAGCATTTTCTCTAAGATCAAAAACAAGACAAGGATGTCCACTCTCACCACATCTATTTAACATAGTTTAGAAAGTGCTATCTACAGAAATCAAAGAAAAAGAAATAAAACGAATCCAAATTGGAAAAGAAGTAAAACTGCCACTGTTTGCAAATGACATGATACTATACACAGAAAATCCTACAGATGCCAACTAGAGCTCAGGAATGAATTCAATAAATTTGCAGAATACAAAGTTAATACACAGAAATCTGGTGCATTTCTATACACTAATGACAAAAGATCAGAAAGAGAAATGAAAGAGATAATCCCATTTGTCATTCCATCAAAAAGAATAAACTACCTAGGAATAAACTTACCCAAGGAGGCAAAAGATCTGTACTCTGAAACCTGTAAGATGCTGATGAAAGAACTCAGAGAAGACTCAGATGGAAAGACATACTGTGTTTCTGGATGGGAAGAATCGGTACTGTCAATACTGTCAGAATGACAATACTACCCAAGACAATGCACAGATTCAATACAATCTCTACCAAATAAACAATGGCTTTTTTTTTTTTTTTACAGAACTAGAACAAAATTCTTTTAATTTGTGTGGAAACACAAAAGACTTTGACTAGCCAAAGCAATCTTGAGAGAGAAAAACAGCGCTGGAGGAATCAGGCTCCCTGATTTCAGACTATACTCTGTATGTATGCTAGTTACACAGTTGTGTTCGACTCTTTGCGACCCCGTGGACTGTAACCCACTAGGCTCCTCTGTCCATGGAATTCTCCAGGCAAGGATACTGGAGTGGGTAGCCATTCCCTTCAGGGATCAGACTATACTACATAGCTACAAAGTAATCAAAACAGTATGGTACTGTCACAGAACCAGAAATATAGATCAATGGAACAGGACAGAAAACCCAGAAATAAACTCACACAATCTACGATTGACAAAGGAGGCAAGAATATACAACGGAGAAAAAATCTCTTCAATAAGTGGCACTGGGAAAACTGGACATGCAAAAGAACGAAATTAGAACACTTCCTGACACCATACACAAAAATAAACTCAGAATGGATTAAAGACCTAAATGTAAGACTGGGTAGTTTAGAGAAGACAAAAATCAATATCTTTTTGGATCCATTTCCTAGAGAAATGAAAATAAAAGTGAAAAACAAATGGGACCTGATTAAACATAAAAGCTTTTGCACAGCAAAGGAAACTGTAAACAAATGAAAAGACAACTACAGAATGTGAGAAAATATTTGCAAAATCATCATTTGCAAATGATGCAACCAACAAGGGATTAATTTCCAAAATATATAAACAGCTCAATTGCAGAAAAAAATAAACAACCCAATCAAAAAGTGGACAGATGATCTAAAGAGACTTTTATCCAAAGAAGACAAATGAATGGCCAATAGACACATGAAAATAAGCTCAAGATTGCTAATAATTAGAGAAATACAAGTCAAAACTACCATGAGGTATCACCTTACTCCAATCAGAATGGCCACCATTAAAAAATCTATGAACAACAAATGCTGGAGAGAGCGTGGAGATAAGGGAACCCTCCTGCACTATTGATGGGAATGTAAATTAGTGCAGCCTCTATGGAAAACAGTACAGAGTTCCTTAAGAAACTAAAAGTAGAGTTGCCACATGATGCAGCAATCTCACTCCTGGGCCTATATCAGAGAAAACTTAAATTTGAAAAGACATATGAACCTCAGTGTTCTTCTATTTACAACTGCCAGGACATGGAAGCAATCTATATGTCCATATACAAACAAATGGATAAAGAAGATATGGTACATATATAGAAGTGAAATATTACTCAGCCATAAAAAGGAATGAAATATGCCATTTGCAGCAACATTGATGGACCCAGAGATGCTCCTACTAAGTGAAGTAAGTCAGATAAAGACAAATACCATATCACTTACATGTGGAATCTAAAATATGACAAAAAATGAACTTATTTACAAAACAGACTCACAGACATAGAGAACAAACTATGATTACCAAAGGGGAAGGGGCTAGAGGGATAAATTAGGAGTTGGAGATTGACACTCACATACTATTATACATAGTATTGATGAGGCTTCCCAGGTGCTGCTCATGGTAAAGAACCTGCCTGCCAATGCAGGAGATGCCTGAGACAAGCGTTCCATCCCTAGGTCAGGGAAAGTACTGCATTATTTGCTTTTCTGTGTATATGCTCAGTTGCTAAGTTGTGTCTGATTCTTTGTGATCCCATGGACTGTAGCCTGCCAGGCTCCTCTGTCAACAGGATTTCCCAGCAAGAATACTGGAGTGGGTTGCCATTTCCTCCTCCAGGGAATATTCCTGACCCAGGGATCGAACCTGCGTCTCCTACATTGCAGGCGGTTTCTTTACCCCTGAGCCACCAGGGGAGCCCATTATTTGTTTTTACTAACCCTCAACTCAAATTTAGCTTTTTGTTCATTATAATAGTAGACAACAAACTGCAATAGCATTGGTTCCTACCTGGGAGTTTGTCACCTAGTATACCTGTGGGAATACCAGACCACCTGACCTGCCTCTTGAGAAATCTGTATGCAGGTCAGGAAGCAACAGTTAGAACTGGACATGGAACAACAGACTGGTTCCAAATAAGAAAAGGAATACGTCAAGGCTGTATATTGTCACCCTGCTTATTTAACTTATATGCAGAGTACATCATGAGGAACGCTGGGCTGGGAGAAACACAAGCTGAAATCAAGATTGCCGGGAGAAATATCAATAACCTCAGATATGCAGATGACACCACCCTTATGGCAGAAAGTGAAGAGGAACTAAAAAGCCTCTTGATGAAAGTGAAAGTGGAGAGTGAAAAAGTTGGCTTAAAGCTCAACATTCAGAAAACTAAGATCATGGCATCTGGTCCCATCACTTCATGGGAAATAGATGGGGAAACAGTGGAAACAGTGTCAGACTTTATTTTTCTGGGCTCCAAAATCACTGCAGATGGTGACTGCAGCCATGAAATTAAAAGACGCTTACTCCTTGGAAGGAAAGTTATGACCAAAACCTAGATAGCATATTCAAAAGCAGAGACATTACTTTGCCAACAAAGGTCCATCTAGTCAAGGCTATGGTTTTTCCAGTGGTCATGTATGGATGTGAGAGTTGGACTGTGAAGAAGGCTGAGCGCCGAAGAATTGATGCTTTTGAAGTGTGGTGTTGGAAAAGACTCTTGAGAGTCCCTTGGACTGCAAGGAGATCCAACCAGTCCACTCTGAAGGAGATCAGCCCTGGGATTTCTTTGGAGGGAATGACACTAAAGCTGAAACTCCAGTACTTTGGCCACCTCATGCAAAGAGTTGACTCATTGGAAAAGACTCTGAGGCTGGGAGGGATTGGGGGCAGGAGGAGAAGGGGACGACAGAGGATGAGATGGCTGGATGGCATCACTGACTTGATGGACATGAGTCTGAGTGAACTCCGGGAGTTCGTGATGGACAGGGAGGCCTGGCGTGCTGCGATTCATGGGGTCGCAAAGAGTCGGACACGACTGAGCGTCTGAACTGAACTGAACTGAATACCTGTCACCTGGGTTTGATCCCTGGGTTGGGAAGATTCCCTGGAGGAGGGCATGGCAACCCACTCCAGTATTCTTGCCTGGAGAATCCCCATGGACAGAGGAGCCTGGCAGGCTACAGTCCATGGGGTCACAAAGAGTTGGACACAACTAAGCGACTAAGCACATACCTGTCAGCAGACCTTGTTATTTGTATCATTCAGAAGCACACTTGTTACTATATCACTAATTCATGTTTTAAAGTGTTAATCACTCTTTCAATATAACTGTTTTCATCTGTAATCTTGTACATTTTAGTTTAGGCATTAAAAAGCATTATTTTTAGAAGAGATTTCCCAGACACACAAAAATGGTGAAGACCATAGGATTTTAAGTAAATGGTCAGGGGACATCCCTAGTGGTCCAGTGGTTGAGAATCTGCCTTCCAATGCATAGGACACGGGTTCAATCCCTGGTACTGAAAGATCCCACATGGCTTGGAGCAGCTTGGCTAGTACACCACAACTACTGAGATGGAACTCTGGAGCCCACACACTGCAACTACTGAAGCCCATACGCCTGGAGCCCATGCTCCACAGCAAGAGAAGCCACCACGATGAGAAGCCCATGCACCACCACTAGAGAGTACCCCCACTTGCTGAAACTAGAGAAAACCCATGCAGCAATGAAGACCCAGTGCAACCAAAATAAATAAATATTATTTATTAAGACCTCACCTTCCAATGCAGGAGTGCTCGTTTGATCCCTAGTTAGGGAGCTAAGATCCCACATGCCTGAAAAACATAAAACAGAAGCAACATTGTAACAAATTCAATAAGGACTTTACAAGTAGTCAACATCAAAAAAAATTTTTTTTAAATAAGTAGATAATCAACTGGGAGTCTCTAGTAGTAGGGCAGATTAGATAACCTGGGCTATCAATGCTTCAATGGGAGCAAATAAATGCCACATATGATTTTTTAAAAATCTTTTTAGGGATTGAATCCATCATACTGAAACGTGCAGTGAGGATGCTCTGAGAGGCGGTGGATGCATGGGTGGGGAGAGGGCATCAGGAGAACAGGAACCACAAGGGGGGGGTCTGCATATACACACGTGGAGTTAATCTACACTGAGGGGTCCCAGTTAGCAGATGCCCACATTCTAGCCCTGGCACCTGCACTCTGGGCCTCAAGCAACAAGAAATCCAAGTGCTGACTGGAAAAGGCCAACTTAATTCAGGCTTCAGTTATTCATGAACAAAAAAGTTCCAAAAATAATGAGCACATTATGGGTAGAAATCACAGGACATCCAACCAAGTCCAGGAAGCACAGAGAATTCTAACCAGGATAAACCCAAGGAGGAACACACCAAGACACATAGTAATCAAACCAACAAAGATTAAAGTCAGAGATAAAATATTAAAAGCAGCAAGGAAAAACAACAAATAACATACAAGGGAACTCCCATTAGGCTATCTATCAGCTGATTTCTCAACAGAAACTCTACAAGCCAGAAGGGAATGGCATGATATATTTAAAGTGATGAAAGGAAAGAACCTACAACCAAGAATACTCTACCCAGCAAGACTCTCCTTCAGATTTGATGGAGAAATCAGAAGCCTTTCAGGCAAGCAAAAGTTAAGTGAATTCAGCACCACCACCAAACCAGCTTTACAACAAATGCTAAAGGAACTTCTCTAGGCAAGAAACAAGAGAGGGAAAAGACTTACCTACAGAAAATAAACCCAAAACGATTAAGAAAATGATAATAAGATTATACATATTGATAATTATTTTAAATGTAAATGGATTAAATGAACCAACCATGAGACATAGACTGGCTGTGGATGGAAGCATGTGTGCACTTCTAGTTACCACATCACTCTGCTTGACCCCCCAAATTGTACGTAATTATTTTATATTGTTAGGTTAATCATGTTCCCATTATGACTTGCAATTGTAATTATCTTTTATTTTTGGTCTGCCTATTGATTATGAAAACTGAGAAACATCTTTCATTATTGTGATTATGTAACCATTACTCACTTAATACCACTGTATCATGATTGGTCAACAGAAAAATTATAGAATTCTATATCATCAAAACTACCATTTAATAGAAAAAACTGTAATCACTTTTTAAAACCCAGATGTTATCAGAATTACCTTGGAATTTTTTGAGAAATACAAATGTCTCGGTATTACTTTTATTTCACCAGAGCTCCAGATATGTTTCTAATGAGCAGCCACATTTACAAACAACTGGATTATATGAGGATCTTTTACTTTTATCTAGTTTGTTTCACTTTTTCTATTTCATATTCAGTGCTGCCATTTTGTTTAGTTTGTTTTACAATTTCTCCATCTCTTTTTTTGATGTTCTTTCTTAAGCCTTTATCAAGTATAGTACAAAAGCTCTTGTATACATATATAAAAATAATATGTATTTTAGAAAAACTTATGAATTTTTGCCTAAAACATTTATGATATTTTGTTTCTACTTGTTTGACTTAGTATGAATAGAATGCTCGATTTCTAATTTAAAAAAATAGACATGCAACTAGCAAACAAATGTTTACTATAGCACAGGGAACTGCAGTCAGTAAGTGTAATAATATATAATGGAAAATAATTTCAAAAATAATATATGTGTATATGTACAACTGAATCACAAAATAAAGAATTCTACTTTTTGAAATTTAGTAATGTTTACCCTTTTGCCAGTTTTACTAAATGCCCTATGGATATCTAACAATGTATGAGATATAAAATTTTAAATATATTTGTGTAGAATATAAGATTAATATAAATAGAAATCTATTATATTTAAATTATTAATGACATAATTCAAGATGCTCCTATTCTTATTTTTTCTGCACTTGATAAAATATTCTCAGAGAAATGTTAAGATGTCACTATGATATACTTATTTCTTTTCCCTTATATTTCTTCTGATTTTTGCTTTATGTATCTTTTTTATTGTTGTTGTTAGTTGTTTATGTGTGAATTGTACTTTTTATCATTAAAAATACCCATCTTTGTTTCATTTAAAAATGAATAAATTTAATTTAAAAAAAAGAAATCACATGACACCAAGAAGGTGGGACACTATGAATAAGAAGCAGTGGGGGCAGCCAGAATTGACCTGCAAAGACTTCAGAGGCTGGAATCTGCCTGCAATGAAGGAGACCAGGGTTCAATCTCTTGGTAGGAAAGAACCCCTGGAGAATGGAATGGCAACCCACTCCAGTATTCTCGCCAGGAAATCCCATGGACAGAGCAGCCTGGCAGGCTATAGGGGTTGCAAAGAGTCAGACACGACTAAGTGACTAAAACTTTCACTTCTTTCAAGCATATTTTAAAAAGGGAGCATAGTGAAATTTATAACCTGAATAAAGTTCAAGAAATAATGGAATGGGGGAGAAGTAACATTCAAAGGAATAGAATTTTTCCAAATTTGTTGAAAAACAGCAACCCTGAAATGAAGCCAAATAACCCCAAGCAGTACAAAAACGCAGATATAGATGTAAGTAAAAGAGGTGCATCTGTTATATAAGGCAGTGGGGAGGACAAGTGTAGTATAAAAGCTCTTGTATACATATATTAAAAATATGTATAATATATATATTTCAGAACACATACGAATTTTTGCCTAACTAAAATGACAGGTTATGGTGAAACCCTTCACGTAGGATAGTGTCTCCAAAATGCTGATTAACTCAACCAAAACCCTAAACTGAGCAACACAAGGGAACGTGTGGACTTTGGGAATTTTCCGTCGAAGGACCTGCACTAAAGGGATTTGAGGATGGTATTAAAGTCAAATGAAGAGGAGCTCAGATGCAGGGTCTGAGTCTCAAGGAGAGATGGTAAGCCAGGCTGGATATGATATGTGACATCTAATCAAGCTAGTGACTGTAAATGAGGCAAAGGTAACTAACATGGGGACATAAAGCAGACAAGATTTTTATTTATTTATTTAGGCCATGCTAGGTTTTTGTTGCTGCACATGGGCTTTTCTCTAGTTGAGGCAAGCGGGGGCTACTCTTC
Source organism: Bos indicus x Bos taurus (assembly GCF_003369695.1). NCBI lineage: Eukaryota > Metazoa > Chordata > Mammalia > Artiodactyla > Bovidae > Bos > Bos indicus x Bos taurus. Next base: position 45,500,551 of record NC_040086.1, read on the forward strand.
ATCGCAGTACTCAGGCTTCTCATTGCGGTGGCTTCTCTTGTTGTGGCGCACAGGCTCTAGGGCACACAGCCTTCAGTAGCTGCAGCACGTGAACTCATTATCTGTGGTGCCGGGCTTAGTTGCCCCATGGCATGGGGGATCTTCCTGGACAAGGGATTGAATCCATATCCTCTGCTTTGGAAGGCAGATTCTTAACTACTGAGCCACCAGGGAAGTGCCCAGTAGACTAGATTTTAAATGCTGAGTTATTGTAGCTTATAAATTGGGAGAGAAGATCGCAAAATGAAGTATTTGGGGGTCCTTGTATTTTTCCAGGAGATGACTATGGCTATTGACTACCTATAGCTTGTTAAATATGGATTAAATGGGCAAACGCTAATAGAACAGATCCAATATAACCTTCGAAGGAAGTGAAAGGAAAAGAAAGATGTAAAGGAAAACAAAAGAGTCCAAATAATGGCAAGACAGGAGGAAAAGGGAGGAGAGGACAGGAAAAATGGGACAAGTTCAAAGTGTAATGTTATAGACAAATATCACTAATCCTAATACATGTCAATGAGCTAAATTCTCCTGTTCAGACCTTAAAAGTTATACTCTATTTTAAAAAAAGATTTCAGCGATGTACTCTTTACAAAAAACACACCTAAAGCACACAGGAAGATAAAAAGTCAAACTATGGAAAAGAGAGAACAGGCAATTAGTTGTCAACAGCAGGCAAATATTAATACCAAAAGAGAATTCAGGCAAAAAGCATTATTAGAAATAAGGCAATGTGATGCATAAAAATAAGTGACTCCATTCACTGGAAAAATTTATCATATCCCATGTGAATATGTGTATACATGTTAAGTCACTTCATTCGTGTCCAACTCTTTGCGACCCTATGGACTGTAGCCCACCAGGGTCCTCTGCCCATGGGATTCTCCAGGCAAGAATACTGGAATGGGTCACCATGCCCTCCTCCAAGGAATCTTCCAGACCCAGGGATCAAACCTGCGTCTCTTACGTCCCCTGCATTGGAAGACGGGTTCTTTACCACTAGAACCACCTGGGAAGACCGTAGCTTTCTATGAAGCCAGATTGACAGAAATTAAACAAAAAAACTAGTCAAATCCATCGTTGGATTTCAACATACCTATCAGAATCAGTAGGTCAAATGGACCAAAAAAATTAGTAAGAAAATAGAGTATGTGAACAATGTCACAGTTGGGCTTGAGCTAATGGCTTGACTACATTTGATGTCTGGGAAACACACATTCCCTTCAGGCACACGGGAACCCTTGCTGGGCTGGCACACACTCAGATGTAAAGCTAGCCTTGGTATACTTCAAAGAATTAGGATCTGACTACATTAAAAACACACACACACAATGCAATTAAGTAGGAAAACAAAGCCAATAAGATAATTAGAAAAATTCATTCACTTGGAAATTTAATAACACTTATAATCAACTCATGGGTCAAAGGAGAAATTATAATTGAAATTAGGTGATTTCATCATCTAGCTTTTCACATCAAACTCATGGAATACAGTTCTTGAAGAGGAAACTTAGAATAGTAAGTATTTGCCTTTGGAAAAAAAATAAACCTCAAAATTGCGCTAAATCAAAGACCCACAGATGCAGAAGAAAGGAAATTGAGTGAACAGAAATTTGTGACATAGATAAACATACAAAAGAGCACAGCAACAAGGCAAAAACCGAATGTTTGAAAAGATTCATTAAAAACAAAGGCACAAATGTTTGAAAAGATGTTTTTAAAGGCACAAATGGAATGAAAAACAACCACAGATGCTACAGAGAAATAAAGATTAAAGGATATTAAGAGCAATTCTCAACACACTTCAAAACTTTCATATAATCAATCACTACCTAGAGAGATAGAATTTTGCAAAACAAATTCAAGGAGAGAAACAAAATTAAAATAATGTTTTACCTGTAAAATAAATGCATTCAAATAGTCAAAAATTTTATTAATACCATGAAGAAAACACTCCGTCCAAATGGCTTTATCAGAATGCTCCCATTTGGGACAGAGAATTCCATCCTTATATGGAGAAATGTCAGAAAATAATTCATTTTAGGAATCCAGCATAAGCCAGACACCCAAACTGACCACAACAGAACCAGAAACAAAACTACAGGCCAATCTTCCTCATGGACATGGATGAAAAAATTCTGAACTAATATTATCCAACCAGATCCAACAATGAAAAAAATCATGATCAAGTTAGTTTTATTCCACTTCACTGATGACTCAGACAATAAAGAATCTGCCTGCAATGTAGGAGACTTGAGTTCAATCCCTGGGTTGGGAAGATACCCTGGAGAAGGGAATGGCAACCCATTTCAGTATTCTTGCCTGAAGAATCCCATAGAGAGAGGAGCCTGGCCAGCTGCAGTCCACGGGGTCACAATTCAATTGCTTAATATTAGAATTCTATTAATTTAATTGTTAATTAACAGATTTTAAAGGATGATTTATCAACAGATAATCTAGGATTCAGCACCCATATGACATTTTAAACTCTTCTTAGCATATTTTTAAAAGAATAGTAACTTTCTTGAGAAAAGGCATCTACCAAAAACGCCCAGCAAACATAATTTATGGAGAAGCACAGCAACATTTAAGATTAGGAATGAAACTAAGACATGCTCTCCATCACTGCCCAGCCCCCTCCCCAACACTGCACTGGGGTTTGAGCAGCACCGTAGTGGTTAAGAAACAGATGCAAAAGTCTGAATGTAACTCTATTACAGAGTCCAATCTCGTACCTACAGGACAGGCCAATAAGTCAAGAGACGACTTGCCAGGGCAAAGAATTGCGACTTTATCCAGAAAGCCAGCAGACGCAGGAGATGGTGGAGTCATGCCCCCAGAGAACCATCTTGCCTGAGTTAGAGTCAGGCTCCTTTTATATTAAGGGGGAGGGACTACAGCCAAGCATTTCCGGTTCCACCTCCCCATTCCCCCACCAGCAGCCTCTGGAGGGGGCATGTGAATTTCATCTTCCTGTAGACACTTACAGGTGGGCCTAGTCAGGAGGTTTCCTGGGAGGTAAACAAAGGTGTTTTAGCTTTATGCTTATTATCTGGGAGGCAGGGGTGCCCAAGATGGGCCATTATGTATAATATAGGCTTAAAGGCAACATCCCTTCAGTGACTAACTTGTACAGAACACAAAAGCTCTTTCCTATTACAACTCTTGGGCTTCCCTGATGGTAAATAGCAGAGACATTACTTTGCTAACAAAGGTCCATCTAGTCAAGGCTATAGTTTTTCCAGCAGACATATATGGATGTGAGAGTTGGACTATAAAGAAAGCTGAGTGCCAAAGAATTGATGTTTTTGAACTGTGGTATTGGAGAAGACTCTTGAGCGTCCCCTGGACTGCAAGGAGATCAAACTAGTCAATCCTAAAGGAAATCAGTCCTGAATATTCATTGGAAGGACTGATGCTGAAGCTCCAATAGTTAGGCCACCTGATATGAAGAACTGATTCATTAGAAAAGATCCTAATGCTGGGAAAGATTGAAGGCAAGAGGAAAAGGGTATGACAGAGGATGAGATGGTTGGACGGCATCACCAACTCAATGGACATGAGTTTGAGCAAGCTCTGGGAGTTGGTGATGGACAGGGAAGCCTAGCGTGCTGCAGTCCGTGGGGTCACAAAGAATCAGACATGACTGAGCGACTGAACAGCAAATTACAAGTCTTTTATATTAAAATATAAAATAGTACAGCTGATGTGGAAAACAAATGGTGGTTCCTCAAAAAGCAAAACAAATTACTTTATGATCCAATAATTCTACTTCTGGGTATGTGCCCCAAAGTACTGAAAGTGGGGACAGAAAGAGGTATTTACAGACTGTGTTCACAACATTAGTCACACCAGCTGGGAGGTGGAAGGAACCCAGTATCTGTTGGTAGATAAACAAAGAGTGGTCTGCACACAAAATAGAATATTCCTCAGCCTTAAAAAGGGAAGAAACGTGGTATGCTACAAGGGGGATGAAGCTTGAGGACATAATGCTCAGTGAAATATTGAGTCAGTAACAAAAGACGAATACTGTATGATTCCACTTACAGGAGGTCCCTAGAGGAGTCCAATCCATGCAGACAGAAAGAAGGTGGAGCAGGGCTGGGGACTTACGGTTTCATGGACAGAGTACCTTTTTGGGGAAGATGAGACGGCTCTGGAGATGGAGATTGGTGACAGTTGTACAACAATGTGAATGAACTTAATGCACCTGAACTATGCACCAAAAAATGCTCAAAACGGGGGATTTTATGTTGTGTGTGTTTTACCACCAATTTTTAAAAGTTGTAGGGATTCCAAAGGATTGTCCAGAAACACTGCTCTCCTGAAGCCGGTATCTACAACCAAGCCCAGGAGTTCATTACCTGCAGCCTGTGAGTATCAGGGTGTCTCAGAGATTATGTACAAATCACGTAGCAGTTTTGTGAGAAGGCTTCCAGCAGGCTGTCAGAGGGTCTGTGAGTACAAGAGCCATGCTGAGGGCCCATCCCTTCTGCAGGTGTCACCCCCCCCATCTCCCTCCCCTCCCTTCACCCACCCCCACTTTTCCATTCACTCAGGTTGCTTAAACACGATGCAAAGTATATTCTTAAATCTTGGATTCATTAGACAAGGTTCAATTTCTTAAGGTAAGTGAAGCTCTGAAGTCAACCGAACTTTAGTGGTTTTTATATTACCCATTTTTCCTGCCTAATAATATTAAATAGGTCCAGTTCTGGCTCGGGCCATGGAAGAGCAATCAAACTTGCAAAACCACATCAATGATTAGATCCTCCAAACTGTGTTCTGTGATCTTAAATGATTTCCAATAAATTTTCTTGCTGGGCTTTGCTTGTTTGTTTGCATTTAGTGTGGACTGAATTCTAACACACTGAAGACCCCTGCTCTGTCCCATGGCTTGGGATGGTAGGGACTCTTGGAGGGGGTCACACTTGGTGCCTCTGAGAGGTTGAGAAACATCCAGGGAAGGAAAACTCTCGCCAGCTTAAGTTTCATTCAAACTTTCAAACTCAGACTTTTAAACAAAATGCTTTTATTTATAGTTTTAAATGGAATGCAGTGTTAGGAACTTGCATGGACTCTCGAAAGGCCTTTATATTCTCTGTGTTAATGCTTCCTTTCTGGCCATAGAAAGCAAGTAGGGAAGATGGGCCAAGACTAGACATGGCAGACACAGCCCAAGAGCTGTGTGGAGCCCACGGCCTGAACCTGCCCGAAGGGGTGGTCAGTAGTCGTCGTAGTTCACGCTGGCTCCGTGCCGGAAGCTGTGGGCACTCCGGGGGCCAATGGCCGAGTCCTCATCGTAGTGGCGCTGGTAGTAATCGTAGTAGTCGTGCCCATTCCGATTTCTATTCAGCCAATAGCTGATGTCATCCTCAAATTTCTGGAGAAGAGGGTGAGAAAGGATGGGATTAAGGACACCACTTCCCAGAGCACATTTTACTGGTGGTGTTTCTCTGGTGTTTTTCTTTAACAATGAATGACCCCTAATAGAAACTCCTGCAACAAGGTCCTACTGTACAGTACAAGGAGGAACTATATTCAATATCCTGTGGTAACTATAAGGGAAAAGAACCCGAAAAATAACATATATATATGTGCGTGTGTATCTGAAACTAACATTAACAACAATCAACTGTTGTTCAGTCACTAAGTCATGTCCAACTCCTTGTGACCCCGTGAACTGCAGCACACCAGGCTTTTCCTGACCTTCACTATCTCCTAGAGCTTGTTCAAAGTCATGTCCATTGAGTCAGTGATACTGTCTAACCATCTCATCCTCTGTTTCCCCCTTCTCCTGCTCTCAATCTTTCCCAGCATCAGGGTCTTTTCTAGTGAGTCATCAGGTGGTCAAAGTACTGGAGCTTCAGCTTCAGCATCAGTCCTTCCAGTGCATATTCTAGGTTAATTTCCTTTAGGATTGACTGGTTTGATCCCCTTGCAGTTCAAGGGACTTTCAAGCGTACTTCAATAAGAGAGTACTTTTCAACTGTACTTCAATAAAAAATAATAAATAGTACTTAAAAAAATAATTACTCCTGCCTACAGCATCCCTGGGCCATAGGTCAGTTCTAACCAGCAGGAGAGCACTGCTGAAAGCCTAGTCCCCAAAGGCATATACACCCCTTTCCCTGAACCCCTACCTGCGAGTTCCGAATATACCCCAGACTTCAGCATTCTTCTCTTTTTTGGTAAAGAAAGTGGACATCTGCCCAATGCAGTAACAACTGGGCCTGCCCCCAGCACTAGGGGTCTAGTGTGGCAGATGCTGACCCCCAGTCCTGCCTGGGCTGCTGCACAGGCTATGGGCTTAGTAAATGGTGGTGAACAGAATCATACTGCAGCCTCAGGGCGTGTCTGGTGGTGACTCTCTCACAACTGTAGTGATGCTCAAACAGATCTGGTGCACCAACTCAGGCCACAAACACTACGTGGGCACAATTCCACCTTCTTCATCTGCTTGGCCTGGGGCTGCGACCTCCACCACCCTTACCACCCCCACCAGTCTCTGCTTTCAAAAGAAGATGGCTTGCTTGACTCACAATACTGCAGTTTGTCACATAGGGTAGTAGCCTCATTCTTTGGTTTTCCTAATTTTATAATCTTGTTTAAGGTTTTGCCTTAAAATAACTTTTTTTCAAAAAACTTAAAAAATATTTTATAAATACAGAAATAATGCAGACTCACATTTTACAAAAGCACGGTGGGAGGGAGACAAAGAGAAAGGGGCTATTTCCACTCCCAATCCCTACTGGTGTCTGGGTGCATGTCCTTCTAGTCCCATCTGTGCATGTTAGAACCTTACTGCATCCTCACATTTACTCACACTCAGATAAAACCATACAGATACGGTCAGAGGGTTCCTAGGAAAATCAGACTCTCCCTGAATCTAAGTCCCAGCCTCTCTGGGCAGGGAAGTCTCTGGAATTCTGCTACCAAACCCTGATGGGAGGGATCTCATTGGGCACAGCGGGGTGGAAAATTCCAGCCAACACCGTACACCTGACGGTCACGTAGTCCAGTGCCTGGCAGCTCTGGCTTTGACTTCAGGGCAAATAACAGAACTTCATTCTCTGCCCGTTTCCCTGCATGCTCTCCCACCATCTGGTGGGAATCCAAGCCTCTCCCCCGCCCCCACCCAACCCTCATCCCCCAGGGAGAGCCAGGCCTCTGCCCCCCAACCCTGCCCTGTAGAAAGCCAGCCTCCTTTCCCCCCCTCCACCCTCAACCCTCATGGGAATCCAGGCCTCTGCCCCCCAACCCCCATTCCCTCAGGAAGACCCAGGCTTCTGCCCCTCACCTCCACTCTGCCCTGTAGGAAGCCAGCCCTCTGTCCCACCTACCCCCATGGGATCCAGGCCTCTGCCCCCCAACCCTCATCCCCACCAGGGGAAGCCAGGCGTCTGCACCAGCCCCCACTCTCCCAGGCCCACCCCTCCTGCCGAGGGAGCCGGGACACCCACCGCCTCATCGAAGCCCAGGTACAGGAAGTGCTGGTACCATTGCTGCACCTCTGGCCTCGAGCGGTCCCACAGCTGCCGCTTGGGCCTCCTAAGGCTGCTCAGGAACTCCTTGGCTCTGCTCTCCTGGACAGCCACCGGTGTCATAGTGGGAGCAGGGGCTGAAACAAGGGGTACCCCCACCACCAAGTACAAAGATGATTTCTTTCCTCACTGGGGTGAATTGCTCTTCCACATCCCCTCCCACCCTGCCTGGCAGGAGATGCTCTGTCTGGCATATCCTTCCTGCAGGACATGGGTACAGTGGGGGCTCCCTCACTAGGTCCCACCCTGGGCTCTGGGGTAGCCAGCCCTGCCCTCTGGGCACTGCCATATCACAGGCCTGGGGTTGGGGCAGGAACCGAATTCAGCTCCTCCTCTGCAGCCCCTGGCCACACCCAGACCCAGGTCCAGCCCTGGACAGGGGCTGGTGCTTCCTTGTGGGCTCTGCTGTCAGGAAACCACGGTGTATCCAGTGCTGCCTGGTGGGTGTTCACTATCCAAGTAAACAAGAGCCCTCTGGGGCTGCTTAGGAGTCCAGGGGAGAGAGAGGTGGAACAAGGGGCCCTGGGCCGGCTAGCCAGGCAAGTCCAGCAGGGGCTGTGGGGACAAGCGGTGCCACCTGGGGTCCCACTGTGTGACCACTGATGATTGGACTGCCTCTTAATGGGGTGACCCTACCTTTCCCATGGCTTCCCTGAATGCCTTCTCTCATGGCTCAGTGCTGAAAGGGCCCCACTCCTGCAGATACACTCAGGGAAGCTCTGGGTCCTGGGCTGGCCCTGCTGACTGCCTCTGAGCCCCTGTTCCCTCATCTGTGACGCTGGATGGATGGTCTTTGCCTTGAGGTTGGCATGGAGGTTGCACAGGAAAAGGAAGTCAAGTGCCCTTGTGTCCTTGCTCACATGGGTAAATACCAGGACGTTTGTATTCTCTCCACCTGCTCATCTGGACATTTCCCTCTGGGCCTGTCACACTGTTTCACACACAGTAGGTGCTCAGTATATGTTTCTTGTCTTGAGCTGGATAAACGCTGAAGGTATACACAGAGGAGTCCTGATTTTCTCGGTCACTTTCTCTCTGGTATCCCTTGCACAGGTGGCCCTGCCAGAACTCCCATCAGCCCTGGTATCCCTGGGAGATGGCTGCTCAGCCCAGGGAAGGGGCCGTCTGAGGGGCCTGGGAGGTCAGGGGTGGACGAAGGCCTCAGAAGCGGCTGGAAGAGCTGGGGAGATGCTGGGAGTACCTCTTCATACCGAGAGGAGCCACATGTGCTCAGCAGGTGTGTGTCAGGTGGAGGGGTCACTGCAGACCCCCTGGGAAGTAGCTGCATAAGCACCGGGGCCCCACAGCGGGGAACAGACTTCAAATTCAACCTCCTGGAGCCCCATTAACTCAGGGAAAAGAATAAGCGGCTAAAAGTTCACCTCAGAAATTTAGTCTTCACTCTAAGGGACAGATAACTTCCTGTTTTCCAGGTGAAGACACATGTTCCGAGGGAGAATGGTGTTGACAGGACCACAGGGTGACGGAACCCGCTGCAGGGGCCAGGACTCACCTGCATGGTTCCCAGACGGTTCATGTGCTACCACCACTCCCTGAGGCATGTTCTTCACAACAGGTGTCAGCAACACAAGTCTTTCTGGTTAACCCTTTCCCAAGGGCCACCTGGATACAGAGGACGCCCACAAGCCCACTCTGCGCTGCCCCAGGACTAAGGCAGTGTGTGCTCCAGACTCAGGCATGTGCTCTAAAGGGCACCAGGGTTCTAAAACAGCCTTCCCTGAACACTGCCGCTCTGTTCCTTTTATTTCTGAATCTACACTGACAGTTTTCAGAGAAGCATTAACTGGCAATAATATTTATCTGATGAAATACCGCACCACATCCCCACAGAACCACCCCTTCTATCTGTTAACCTTTTAAGGAGTAAACACTTTTCATTTTCCAAACACAAGCCTCCAGTGAACACATCAACATCCCCATTTCCCTGCAACCTGCTGAAGAATGCCCCCTTATCCATGTAGGCTGTATTTACCTTCTCGTTTCCGAAGCAGCAACTTGAGTTTGTTTCCACTTATGCCACCTAAAGGAATGAAGACAGAAATCATTTCAGGATTGTACTGAACCCTTAAATTTCTCACATGCAAAAATCCACATTGGAAAAAACTCACTTCATGCCTCTATCCTGCTTTGGCAACTTGGTATCCAATGCTTGCTGCATTTCCTGTTATGTAGAAAAGGCCATTCAGGCTGCCCGTTGCTCAAACTGGTGACAAGGATTATGGCTGAGGTTTGAGCCACTGGAGACCATCTGAACTGTTCTCCAGGAAAAGTAACATTGTCCTTTGAGCCCTTCTATCATAGTATTCAGGCAGTCACCAGGAGTTAGGCGGAGAAGAGATACACGTGTATTGCATGCATGGCTGAGTCCCTCTGTTCACCTGAAACTATCACAGCATTGTTAACTGGCTATGTATACATGCGTGCTCAGTTGTTCAGTCGTGTCCGACTCTTTGTGACCCCATGGACTGTAGCCTACCAGGCTCCTCTGTCCATGCGATTCTCTAGGCAAGAATACTGGAGTGAGGAGTTGCCATTTCTTCCTCCAGGAGATCTTCTTCACCCAGGGATTGAACCCTGGATCAAATCCTGCATTGGCAGGCTGAAACTTTATCATTGAGCCACCTGGGAAGCCCATCTTCTAGTATAAAACTTTAAAAAAATTAAATAATATTCAGGCAGCTATCTGTCATATGTACCTGCCTGCAGACTTTACTAAATAGTGTCCCCCCAAATTCATAGCACCCAGAACCTCAGCGTGGGAACCTATTTGAAAATAAGGTCTTTGCAGATGCAATGAGTTAAGGGTCCGGAGGTAACATGATGCTGGGTTTAGGCTGGGCTCTAAATCCAACGACTGATGTCCTTACAAGAAGAGGTGACACCACACAGATGGCAGTCGTGAGAAGATGAAGGCAGAAGTGGGTTTTCTCTACCACAAGCCAAGGAACGTGCCTCAGTGCTCTCAAAGTTCAGCCCTGTATCGTTACTTGCCCTGACTGTCTTACAATCAGGCATCACTTGTACCATTTACTGTGGTTTGTATTCAGATCTAGAAGTGTTTATAACCTGCCCAATCGTTTAATAGGAAATGATGAGTTTGATCTCATGAAACGTACCCTCTGGCCCGTGAGCTGGTTCGAAGACTGTGGAAGCCTCTGGTCTCTGAGTGCTACTTACAGGAATGAGGCTTGTCCTGTGGAGGGGGAACCAGAGGCTCTGGGAGAGAGCACAGCCTTGTAAAGACTGAGCAGAGCATCCTTAGGTGTATGAGCCACAGTCTGGCCCAAGGATGGAGATGCTGAGATGGTGGTATCCATCCTTCAGCAGGTCCTGCCCTCCCCAACTGTGGACCAATTTGCAACTGCAAAGGTGTGGTCTTCTGGGAATAGGAGCCAGAGCTCCAGCCAAACTTTCAGAAGTGTGTGGGGCCCAAAGAAGACTAAGAAACTCTGCTTAAAAAATTTATTATGTCGTTGGGGAGGAAAAAAACACATTTGTAGCCAAAAGTCACAAATTGGCTGCTCACCGCTAAACGTGACCTGCAAGTGTGTTTTCTTAGGTGCCCCATGTTTACGGATTTAGTATTTGAATGTTTCCAGACCCAGGTCACTTGGCAGACCCCGGGGTCTGTAAACAGCACTTTACCTCTCAAGCCCCCCACAGGTGTTTGAATTTGGGTGCCTCCCACCTGCCTTTAGAATAGGGAGCCAGGTCTGGGGGGAACTCTAGGGATCCCACTGCAAGAGGAGAACACAGTGGGGCCACCCTCATGTCTTCAGAGGAGGGCTGGTGTCTCTGGGCGGTGGGCTAAGTGGGCAGTGGTCTGAATTCAGAATTATCATCTACACTTCCAGTCAGTCTACAGAGATGCAGTTGTTTAAAAAGCAGGTACAATTTTAGGCTGTGTAAATAAAAGGAGAGCGTCTTGCAGAAAGGAAATACTTGTCCTGCCTGTGTTTCAGCTTGTCTCTGATCAGCCCACCTCTTTTACTATTTGGTTCAGGTACTAACATGTGACCTTCAGATGGTCACAGAAAAACAGGAGTTCTGGCAAAAGGAAAAAGGTTTAGAAAGAGGAAAAAGTCCAGGAGGAACAAACGGCCTGTGTGTGTGTGTATGATAACAAATTAAAGTAATTTAGATGTTTAACTGGGGCTTCCCTCGTGGCTCAGACGGTAAAGAATCTGCCTGCCAATGCAGGAGACCCAGGTTCGATCCTTGGGTTGGGAAGATCCCCTGGAGGAGGGCATGGCAACCCACCCCAGTATTCTTGCCTGGAGAATCCCATGGACAGAGGAGCCTGGTGGGCTACAAGGCTGTAGCCCTGTAGAAAGTTGGACATGACTGAGTGACTAACACACACACACACACACACAAACACATAGATGTTAAACTAGAGGAAAGAAACTTCTGGGAGCAGAGCGATAGATGGCTCTAAGATGCCACTGTGCCATAAATCTATGGGTGGGCAGCAGGCTGCCAGCACCAGACAGCCACCCACGGCTGGAGCAAATCAACAGAGAAGCTTCCCATCCAGAGTCACTAGAGGTATCAGGGCATCAGTTGTGAGTCAGCCACTGGGGAGGCTGCTGCACAGGAGGTTCAGTTACAAGGGGTGGGACCACTTTCAGTCTGTGCTTCCCTCCCAACCTCAAGAGCCAGCGAAGGAATCTACATTTGCCAACATGGACAGAGCACGAATCTGAGCATATTTTAGTATCTTAATATATGTGAGTCTCCAATGACTCAGAGTAGCCTGCCAAATTAAGTACCACCTCTCTGTCTGTATTCTGTAAGAGCACTTTAATACTGATGAATTGAAACAGACATTGGAAAAGTGAAAAGTGTTTGTCGCTCAGTCATGCCCAACTCTTTGCATCCCCTTGGACTGGAGCCTGCCAGGCTCCTGTCTATGGAATTCTCCAGGCAAGAATGTTGGAATGGGTTGCCATGCTCTCCTGCAGGGGATCTTCCTGACCCAGTGATTGAACCTGGCTCTTCCGCATTGCAAGCAGATTCTTTACCATCTGAGTGGCATTTGTGCTAAAGCTGCAATTTCTCCTAGCAAATCTGTGTCACTACTAACCCAGAAAGGTGAGCCTCATCAGATTCAGCTACACAATTGAAAAGGGTGAACAAGTCCTAAAATGATAAATATCAGAGATGCCATGGTGCCAATTACTGCCCACTGAACTGTAAATATCAATGCATGAATGTGGACACCACGCTAACTTTATTTGAAGAAAGGAATAAAGAACGAATGAGCTGCTGTGGGGTTTGTCTTGTAGCATCATGGATTTCTACCCCAACATCACTGGTCACCATTTTTAGGCTGTGCTCATACGCACTCCTGAGTTGATCAAGTTTAGCTCCCTGGCATTCGATCTCCCAGCGGGTTTGGAATTTTAAAATGCTCCCTTTGAAGCTCATGATAAACTGATCGAGAAAGGGCAATGGTCCTTTCTCCATTAAATGCTTTTGGGTGTCATAAATCACCTTGGGGACTTTACATAAAGATTTTTATTTGGTGTCATAAGAACTTTCACATTCCAGCTCAGTGACCATAATATTTTAACCAACTCCTATCACTGCAATCTTGGTATAAATGAAATAAAATACAAATCCTGAAAAGAATGGGTTTCTAGCTGATGTCCACTTGCTGTATTCAGTTATGATTCTTAAAATGGGAGGAACAAGCAGGAGGTGATAAATCAGGTGATGGGGAGTGATTGACTGGCCTCCCTTGTGGTCCTAAATTAGAAAAGCAGTCACCCCAGCCCCTCTGTTGTGCTAATGGCCCCCAGGGCTCCCATTGCTCCTCTGGCCTATGTTTGCTCTTCCCAACTTGTGCTGACCACACAAAACACAGACGTTCAGCAACCAAGGGGGTCCTGCCTTTCCACCCACCTTGCTTGGCTGCTTTGTGGTGTGAGAAACTTCAGTCTCAGGTTCTTGAGCAGGTCACCCTCCCACCTTCCAGCCCTTGAATCTTCCCAGTAGACCTGGGGTCACCACCCCACCTCTCACACCCGCAAAGGCACCCCTGCCTGCAGGAGGCCACTCCTGAGCCATAAAGGATGGCAAGAGGGAAGTGAGCACTCAGGGTGAAACCTCCCTAAGGTGGGTTCTGTGGGCTCCCAGGGTTCAGAAGTCCACACCCCACCCACTTCATCTGCAGCCTGTGCGTGAATGCGCGCATTTTCTAGGGAAAGAACTGGGATTGCCAACCCATTCAAGAGGGCCTCCAAGAAGTAGAGATGTTAAAGAATTTCCTTTCAGAGCTTTTCCCCAGCGAGGAGGTGAGGCCCTGCTCCTGCTCGCGCAGATTTGCAGGCCTGGAACTTAACTGAGACGAGGCGCCAGAAAGGGAACACCTGGAAGGGACCCTGGGGATGAAGGCCTTTTGACTCCTCTGAGTTCTGGGTGCCACCTGCCTACAGCGCCCACTGCGCCCTGCCTCTAGCGTTCTGTCCAAGGCTCCTCCGACTCTTTTCCCAAGGTTGCCGCGAACACCTGAAACCCTGCCCTTGACCCTGAACTCTGCCACTTCCCACCGCGCAAGGGCAGAACCCAAGACCGCTTTCAACTCTTGGCCCTTGCCAGGACTCGGGATGTACGCCTTGGTCTCCGCGCCCTCCTCTCGGCGTTAGCGCCGTGAAATTGCCTCCTTACCTGGGCCCACGCACAGCAGCAGCAGCAGCGCCAGTGCGGTCATGACCAGGAAGGCGGGCCGGGCGGAGGAGGTGGCCATGGTTGCAGCGGATGCGCTGGAGAGAGATGAGCGCGCCTTGGCCACTGCGCGGGAAGGATAAGGAAGGCGCTTGTTCTGGAGGACCCGGCGCCGGCGGACTGCGCCCTGAAGAACTGCGCTCAAGGGTACTGGAAGCGCGGGCGGTCCCCGAGTCCGTGCCGGGGCGGGACCCGGCAGACGGGCGCTGTGCCGACGGGCCGCGGGCCAAGCGTCCGTGCCAAGTCTCCGCGCCCCTCTCTCCGGCCGCGGCTCCTCCAAGGCTGCGGGGCTGCGGGCGCCTGGGCCGCCAAAGACCGCGGGCGAAGGGCAAGAGAGGTCCGGCTGCCTCGGGAGGGGACGCGGCATCCAGCGGGGGAAGGGCTGGGTGCTCTGAGGGTCCCCGCTCAGGCCTCGGGATCTCGCCGCCACCGGCCCTCCCGACCACAGTCCCCTCCCCTGCGCACCGCGCGCCCTGGTCCCTCCAGCCCGCTCCCTCCCTCCCGCTCAGGCCTTCGGAATGTCCTGGCTTTGCGTCGCAGCTCTAAAGATGCCTTTGGCAGCTCTGTGCTTCGTGCTGTTTAAGTCTCCACGCTCTGGGCTCAGAGCTGCATTCCAGGAAAACATCTCGCTCAAGAGACTCCGACAGACGAGCCTTTCAGTAATCAGGAGAGAATGAGCCCCGCAAGTGTTCACACGTCTCCATCGTGTGCCCCATCCACGCACACTAAAGGGGCACCCGGCACCCGCGTGAGGCCACGGGAGCTGGAGCCGGCCTCCCCTGTCCCTGACCTGTGCACACACGAGGACCCCGCGGGCGGCGCGTCTTCTGGGAACTAACCCCTCTAAGCCCATCTACACTGCGGCTACTTCTCCTTTAACACCTTCGCACCCTGAGCCTGTGCTCACCAGGTAAAGAATCCGCCTGCCAGTGTGGAAGAGACGCGGATTCGATCCCTGGGTTGGGAAGATCCCCTGGAGAAGGAAATTGCAACTGGTTCCAGTATTCTTGTCTGGAGAATCCCATGAACAGAGGGGGCCTAGTGGGCTACAGTCCATGGGGTCGAAAAGAGTCCGACAGGACTAAACAACATAATACAGAAAAGTGTGCAGATCAAATATGTAACTTCACAATAGAGATGTTGCTACCTTCCCACTTCTGCAGGAGCTGATGTTCCTCCCAGCTTCTCACCCCAACATGTAGCTTAACAGTTTAGTTTGAGGCAATCCTCTTGTTTTGAGGGGGGAAGATTATTTAAAGTCTTTACTGAATTTGTAACAGTATTGCTCCTGTTATGTTTTGGGTTTTTTGGCATGGATGCATGTGAAATCTTAGCTCCCCAACCAGGGATTGAACCCCGCTGCATTGAAAGGTGAAGTCTTAACCACTGGACTGCCAGGGCAGTCCCTTAGGTAATCCTCTTTTAAAAACACTTCATTGGTATTTTATTTTCATTTCCTTAAAGAGGAAAAGAACCAACAACAACCTCAAAATAAATACTTTTGGTTACCAGTAGGAAGACACTAATGATTAAAAGGATTAAGAGGATCAGATTCATTACTGTCAATTGAATCCAATTTAATTCAGTTCAATCCTTATCAATATCTGTTTCTCAAGATGTTCAGTGGACATTCCTATAAACAGTCTTCCAGAGTGACATGTCTTTGGCTCCCATGTTCACGTCTGCCTTACACATTATTAGTACCGTTTATCAACATGAGTAACAGCGCACAAAGCCCTGCATCCTCCTCTCTCTCTGTCTTTTGTCTGTTTCCATCTTTTGTCTGTTTCCAGGTCTTTGATTGCTTGGGTCCTACTGACTGGGCTTTCTCTCTCTCTTTCTCTTTCTCCTGCACAAACACAGAAGGGTTCCCTTGTAGAGGAGGGCAGGGGAGGGAAGATGACTTTGATGGCCCCAGGAGCCATAACTGCTGCTTCAGTAAGAGGCTCAGGTGTGATGTGTGATGAAATCCCCCATGTTCATTCACAGGGAGACAGCCCTGTGTCAGCAGCAGAACCCTCTCCCCACTACCACCTTCCTGGGGTCTGCCAAGCTCAAGTGCCCAGCTGGAGATGCTGTGCCTGTTCCAACATCCACCTTCCTTTCTGTTTGTTTACTTGTTCAACTGCACTTGCTTATAAAATGAAGCGCTTCGAAAAGTCCTTTTCTTCCTATTTACTTAAATCCACCATCCCCTTCTTCCCTCTACTGAAGCTGGTCTAGTCCTCATTCCACTGTTTCTCAGATTGGGTCTAAAAGTCCCAAGGTGCTTGTTAAGGCAGGTTCCTGGGCTGCATTCCTTGGGATTCTGATCCACTTTGTCCTGAGTGAAGCTCAAGGGTCTTTGTTTTTCTGGGGGATGCTCATGCAAGCAGTGCTCAGGGTGCGTTATGGGTCCCCATCCCCACCAAAACCCACCTGCCACCTTCAGCCTCTGCTCCACTGACATGCATACATGTGGCCTGTCCAGCATGGGGGCCTTAGGGTAGGGGCAGCAGGGAGGCTCAGGGGTCCCAGAGAGAGCATTCTAAGATCAGCTCTTCCAAAAGACAAGAAGAGGAAGCAGCTGACACCTTAAGGGCTTGGCCTGGAAACTGACCCGCATCAATGCTACCATGCTGTTGATGGGAGCAGTCACAGAGCCCACCACCTGGGGAAATTCTGGGGAGGGTCAAAGGTGCCATTTCTCAGTGGGAGGATGTCAAAGAATGTGTGGCCGTCTTTAATCCACTGTCCTCCCCACTTCTCAAGGCCAAGCCCAGATGCTGCCTCCTCCAGGAAGTCTCTCCTGCTTTCCCCTTGGGGCCAGGAGTATACTACCCTCTGAGTTCCTCCAGGCCTATTTTTCCCCTCAAGGTTTTTTCCTTCTGCTTTATTTCTCTTTGACCTCTTCAAGTTGTTTGTTTTCTTTATTTCCCTGTAAAACTGACACCCAATAAATATTTGGTGAATGACTAAATGTTGCCATCGAGAGGTGAATCTGTAGTTACTCAAGTCTTGTATAAATGAGATCATTTCATATGTTTCTGTCTATTTTAAGTTTGCTATTAAAAAAGTACATGTTACATATAACAAAAACGCATAGCAGCCCAGGAACAGTATAAGGAAAGCCCCCTGAGTAGAGACCCTCCTCCAAGGCCAGCGTAGAAACTGCCAACACCCCAGAACTGGCAAGTGCAGGGTTAATCTGCATACTCAGTGGTGGGTCCTCAAAACTCCCTTCCTGTTTATTAAGCAAATTCCCACATTGGAATTTTAATAACTTTTGCCATTTCAAATAACTAACTGAAGCCAAAGGCAGGGAATGCAGGAAAGTTTCTTTTCAGCCTAAAAAAATACTGAGAAGGACAGAGTCCTTATTATGCACAATTCAGCTCCCGGGAAGGCTCGTTTAGCAGGGTTCTGGAGGGGCCAAGGACCCCACAGACAGACCCTCAATGGGGCCCCTCAGGAGGATGCCCTTAGTGATGGGACCCCTCAGGAGGATATGGTCCTTCGTGATGGGACCCCTCCAGTGGACGTGGTCCTTAGTGATGGTGCTCCAAAGGCCACATGGTCCATAGCGATAGGGCCCCTCAGGAGGACATGGACCTTAATGATGGTGCCTCATAGACAGACGTGGTCTTTAGTGATGGGGCCCCTCAGGAGGACATGGACCTTAATGATGGCGCCTCATAAACATACATGGTATTTAGTAATGGGGCCCCTCAGGAGGATGTGATCTTTAGTGATGGGGCCACTCAGGCCACGTGGTTCTTAGTAAAGATGAACATAGGCGAACGTGGACCTTAGTGATGGGACCCCTTGGGCCACATGGTCCTTAGTGAAGGTGAACTGAGATCCCCAGCTGTGGTATAAAGACAGTCAACATCTTGAAGAAATGGGCTTCAGATCCCTAAGGGGCCTGTGGTGAAAAAGAGATGACGATACTAAAACAGATTTGCACATTAAACGGGGCCAGTTTCCAGTCTCTTCCTACGTTAAATTTGTAGCATTTTAACCAAAGCTGAGGAGACCCCAGAAACCTGGAGCAGATCACTGAGGTGGAGTGTAGCCCAGCTGCCCACGGTGGAGCAAGCCCCCTGCACTTTGCCTGAAGTCCTTTGTCCTGTGGAGAAGGGAGCATGCACGTTCTCAGTATAAAACCAGAGCAGTGGTTCGATGACCTGGAGGCAAAGGATGGTGTCCTTGTGGGGGCATCATCATGGGGGCGAGCTGCTCCAGGCAGGAGGGGGTCCCAGCCTTGGGTACCAAGACCGCAGCCAGAGATTTGCTCTTTACACCTGGTCGTGGGGATACCAGGCCTCATAGTGGGTGTCCAGGGACTGGGCACAGATGGGGCAGGGGCCACAGGACCCACAGGGCCATCAGCCAGTGTGACATTCCTTAAGAAATGACTCAAAATAGTCTTATTACCTTCAACAGAGACACCCTGAATCCCAGAGCGATGGGACAAGATCTTGTTGTGGCCTCGCTCCCGTGGTCAGGGGTCAGCAGTGACTGAGCACTGCTGGGGTCTCTTTGGGGCCCAGTTAGAGCATTATCACCACATAGTCCATAGAGCTCCCCCAGGCCGCTTGGGCTCTTCCAGTTTCCTTTTGTTCTTGCTGTTATTTCATTTCATTGTTTGTTGATGCTGTGAATTACTGAGCACAGAATTTTAAGACAGCCGTGTAAGTGCCTTATATGTGTGTGTGTTTAGTCACTCAGTTGTGTCCTACTCTTTGTTACCCTGTGGAAGATAAGATTTCCCAGGCAAGAATACTGGAGTGGGTTGCCATTTTCTCTGTCAGGGGATGTTCCTGATCCAGGGATGGAATGTGTGTCTCCTGTGTCTCCTGTATTGGCAGGTGGATTCTACACCACTGAGCCATCAGGGAAGCCCTAGTGCCTTATGGGTAGATTGAAAATGTGGTTCAAACCAGCTCCCTCCAGCCCCCATGTGAGCATCTGGGATTCATTCCTTCTGCTAAGGCAGCATACTTTCAAGATGCTCTGCTCAAATACAAATATTCTTGATTAGGTTATAGCAGTATGATATCCTCCATTCACAGAGATGGAGAAGTAGCCATGGTACCATCACAGGCAAGCCTCTGTCACCTCCGAGGGTGTAGACACCTGTTAGGCATAAAGGGCTGCCCTTGGAAACAGAACCTACAACTAAACGGTATTTTCCGATTCCCAAGTCCTTCCCAGGACCTGTGGGGCTTGCAGGAGTGACCCTTCCCCCTTTTACAGTTCAGGAACCTGGGTCTCAAAGGCTGTGACTTGCCAGTCAGTCAATTGGCTGACTCAGCCCAGGCTCTGACACTCCTCTGGTCTCTATGCATCCTCAGACGGCCCAGAGACAAGAGGCTGTGCTGGGTGCCCTGCGTGGGGATGTGTAGGGGCAGATTCAAGTCCTCAGGACACTGTCAATCTAGCAAAGGGAGCAGGACACACACTAAAGTGTCAGGAGCAGCGGACTGTAGGTAGATTTTGCAGCTGTTTGAAAGCTATCTCCCAATGGGCATTTTAAGGTCCTCAAACCATCAAGGTTACTATTGTTAGGAACAAGAATGATAAAGCTTTATTTAAGTGATTGATGGTTTATCAACACCTTCACATGGAGTTCTTTATTTTAAACTCATGGTCTGGAGTGAGGGTCAAGTCTTTCTGCCAAATTTTGTCCCTCCATCTTAAGATTCTGCTCAAGAATCTTGTCACCTGAGATATTTACGCAGGAAATTTCCTTTTACCTTTGGTCGGTATAAAGCTGTTTATATCATCTTGGCATGCTAGTTTGAACTCATTTAGCTATTTCCTTTGGGAGATTTGGTCTTTGCTCTATTTTTTCTCCCGTGTGTGTGTGTGTGTGTGTGGTGCAGACTAGGAGGGAGGCAGCTTAAAGTCATTTTTGTATTTCATTTGTCAGACCCTCCAAGCTGGGGATGTGTATCCTGAGTCACTGTTTACTGCCCAGCAGGACCTGGCCCTTGCAGAGCTGCCTGCATGCGCAGGAAGGGGTGGGGTGGCCCTGAGTGCTGGGGCAGCTCCAGGACTGGGGGGAGGGGAAGGGGCTTGTCACAGGGATGGACCCCAGTTACCCTTATTCACTATTCATGTTTCTCCTTGAAGGGCCCTGCCCCACATGGGAACAACAAAATTCACAAGGCACAGCCATAAGATGACCCCCTGCAAGACCATGGCAGGTGTGACCATGCTGTGACCTTCCCTCTATCCGGTAGCCCCAGGCACCAGTCAGTGGACATAAAGTCTTTATTAGAGCCCCACTCCCTATCATGCAACCTGAGTTATTTTTAAATATTTTCATTAAAGTACAGTTGACTTGTAAAGTTGTGTTAATTTCTGGTGAACAGCCAAGTGATTCCATTACGCACATACCTCTAATCCATTATTTTTCATATTCTTTTCCATTCTGGTTTATTACAAGCTATTGAATATAGTTCCCTGTGCTATACGGTAGGACCCTGTTGTTTATTTTACACAGTTGTGTATCTGCCATAGCATCATGAATGGACCTAGAGATGATCACGCTAGGTGAACTAAGTCAGAGAAAGACAAATACCTTCTGAGTTACTCACATACAACTTTCCCCTGCTTCCCCTGACTGTCTAAGCCTGAAAACAGAGGCTAATCACATCCATGTTTTCTCCTGACTGCACTAGGGCGAAACTGAAGTCAAAGCAACAGCACACTGTTTAATGTGCAGGTCAAAGGGGTCTCAGGAATGTGTGCAGCTGTGTGTCCGGCACACATCACTCTAGAAAAGACTCTAACCCGCTGCCCACTCCTGGGTTCACCAGCTGAGGCCTGAGAGCAGGTCACCTCGGAGGGGAGCACACGTGTTTGACTTGAGGGAGGTAGTTTTAATTCCCACATCAGCCATGTGGAGCATGTGCCTGCAGCCGTGAAGGGAGACAGGGGTGACACACAGGCCCCCACAGCTCAGCTGGGTCCATGACCCTCCTGGGCTTGTGTGATACTGCACCAGTCCAAGCCCTGGCTGAGTTAGGGCTTAAGACCCAAAGTGGCACAATGCACAGAAATTTCCAGAGACAGGCTGCTCCTGATTCAACACGGAACCCTCCCACAGAGCGTTCTCCCTCAGGGTTCACGTAGTTACACTTGGGCCAAAACCACTCTGCACTTCCTCTCTCACCCCCACAAGGCTAGCAACTGAGGATTCCGATGCTCTGACTCCAGGCAGCCGACAGGGCTGAGGCTGCCAGCCAGGGAATGGAGCCTGTCTCATTAGTGAGAGACAACCAGGCTCCTCACTGAATGGTGGGGCCTTCATGTAATTTGAACATTAAAGCATTTTGTGCCTCTCCGGGAAGGGGGACATCTTTCTAGTAACTGTTTTCCTGCCCCTCACATACCCCCAGACCCCTGTTTCCAAGATTGGACTTACACCCTCAAAACTAATACAACATTGCAAATCAACTTTACTCCAATAAATTTTTTTTTAAAATTGGATTTGGCTATAATGATTGGTTCCATCTCTTCTAAGCTCCCAAGGACATGCAGCAGTGGTGATTATACCAAGCATTTTGATTTCTTATATTAGTTGGTTTTTATACAGATCAAGTCATATTTTGCACAGCGTGAAAGAGGGCCAGAAGTATTCCAATACTCTGCAAGAAAATAAAATTCTAGGGGTTAAATGTTTCCTTACAGCTCCAAGCAGCTCAAAGAATGTATAGGTAAAACTGTACATAGTTTCGAGGTCATAGTTTGAAGCTCTTTCAGGGGGTGGGCTTCCCTGGTGGCTAAGTCAGTAAAGAATTCGCCTGCAATGTGGGAGACCCTGGTTTGATCCCTGGGTCAGAAAGATCCCCTGGAGGAGGAAATGGCAACCCACTCCAGTATTCTTGCCTGGAGAATCCCATGGACAGAGGAGGCTGGCGGGCTATAGTCGGAGTCTCGAAAGAGTCAGACACATGATTTCACAACTAAATCATCAAGGTGTGGGGGGACATGTCTGCCTCTGGTATGGAGGGTGACTTAAATAACTTTGGTGAAATTTCAGAGAAAAACACATTGGCCCCAAATTGCTCTGTTTAAAAGAACCTGCTTCAATACCATGAAATCTAATACCTAAACCAACTAGATATTTAGTTGACACAAGATATATTATCAAATATTTTGGTGAAAAGGACTTCAATTAAATACTACTGACAATGGAATTCAAGTGAAACTAATTATCTTTACAAAGCTTAGATGCGCATTTTTTTCTGGGTCAGCTCTTTTTCCTTCATCAAAATTCCTATGATGGCAAAAATGCGAAGATACCCATAAAGAAGATTCAGTCATTCATACTCTGCTCTGCATGTCTCATTGCTTCCAATAAGGCAACCCCTCTCACTTCCTCAAGCCCATTAGATGCTCAAACACTCAGGAGATTACTTAAAAATCAATGATTAAAGGTATGCAGGCTATGCTTTGCAGATAAGCCATCTTCCTGCCTGTAGAAGCAGGAGGATTTAAAGTTTGTTCATTGATAGAATCAACTCCAGATCAAAAAAGAATGACAAATTCTTTAGAATGTAAAACAGTCACTTCCAGGACTACTCTTTTTCTGTTGTTGTTTGAATGTTACTCTATTTTTTTTTTTTTTTTGGCTGAGGGATATGGGATCTTAGTTCTCAGACCAGGGCCTGCGTCCCTTGCATTGGGAGTGTGGGGTCTTAACCACTGCACCACCAGGGAAGTCCCCCAGGACTACTCTTTTAAGCTCTTAAATGTACTGTTAAAGAGACCACTCTCATTCAAGGAAGTCACGTGTCTTTTGGTAAATGCCATGGAGCTGACTGTCCTCTGAATCCGTTACCAGGATGAAAAAGGCAGAGATGAAGGAGGAGAAAGAGACCGTCTGGTGAAGATTAGTCCCTTAAACAACTATTTTGCCCCTTCCAGTGCCGAAACGTTGACCAGACCCATTTCCTTGGGCTTCTTGTCCACTGACCCTTCCTGTCCTGTGATGAAACAGCTGGAGGGCCACAGGCTCGGTCACTCTTGGTCATCCCTCTTTAGGACCACTGGTTGTCCATGGTGCGATCAGAGTTTGAAGGAATTGGCTGGAGAGTAGTTGAGCTTGGCTGCCAGGAGCTGGGAAGTCTGTGCAGAAAGGACCTGGCGGGACTTGTTAGGAGCTGTATTAGGAGGGCTGATCCCACCAGGCTGGGGAGCTTATTCTGGTATCCAGCAGGGCGGAGGTCAAGAAACAAGGGTGTCATGGGAGGAGAGCTTGGATGTGTGGGTGGGGTTCCACATACTCCTCTTCTCCAGGACCAGCTCAGGGGAGAAAAACACAAGAGGACTCATGGTGAAGATCAGTGAATAAATAAACTCAGCCAACCTTGAATCTTGTCATCAAGGTAGTGGTTGAGAGCCAAGAGACAAAAACCCACAAAAACAACCAAAGCAGAGACTCAAGAGGAGAAAAGTGGGGACAGGACTATAATCAGTAAATAAACATGGGTGGCAGGGTCATCAAAGCTCCAGCTGGGAGTGAACCAAAGCAGTGCTGCAAACACGGTGACCTTCACCACTGCCAACAGAGCCCAAATGTGGTGGGTGAGGGTGGGAGGGTGAGGGTGGAGGGGGGGCTTCAGCCAGGCTCTTGTTATTACCGGGACTTACTGTAGAAACTGTAGTGCACTTCCACCATGAAGATTCTACTACAAACACACACACAGCCAAAAAGCCCAAAACAACAACAAAAATCTCAACAAGAGACCTCTTTATGGGATGGAAAGGAAACCTACAGACTGTGCTAGCAAGTGGACATGGCCTGTGAGAGATGCTCTTCCCATGAGTCTTAAAAGGTATTAAAAAAAGGTGTTTTAAAAAGGTTATTAAAAAAAGGAGTCTTAAAAAAAGTATTTCTTTAGAAAAATTATTATATTATTCTTATTGTCATTTTATTTATTTTTATTTTTTGGCTGTGCCACACAGCATGTGGGATCTTAGTTCCCTGACCAAGGATTGAGCCTGTGCTCTCTGCATTGGAAGCATGGAGTCCTAATCACTGAGCCACCAGGGAAGTGCCCCTCATAAGTCTTTTAAGGAATTTAAAGCAATTGTCATGTTCAGAGATGTCATTCTGCACATTTTCAAGTTTGGTTGTGCACATCACAACTTATCCACTATTGTAAAAAGGAATAAATAAATAGAAAGTAAGTTTTAAGAATCACTGCAGCTTCCCTGGTGGCTCAGATGGTAAAGAATCTACCTGCAATACAGGACACCTGGATTTGATCCCTGTGTTGGGAAGATTCCCTGGAGGAGGGCATGGCAACCCACTCCAGTATTCTTGCCTGGAGAATCCCATGGACAGAGGAGCCTGATGGGCTACTGTCCACGGGGTCGAAAAGAGTTGGACAAGACTGAGTGAATAAGCACACAGAGGCTTTTGTGTCTTGAATCTCCTGATGAAGACACAGGAGTCTGATCAGGAAGCCCTGAGCTGTTTCAGGTGAGACATGAGGGAGGTAGACGAGGGTAGTGTTGGGAGGGACAGAGAGATGTACACAGACCTCAGAATACCGGATGGAGAATGGACAAGAGTTGGTGATGGGTTGTGGAGGTTGGGATGGAGGGAGGGGCAAGAGGGTGGATGTGCTGAAGTTGAAAGACCTGTGACTCACCCAGCAGGAGTGCC
Source organism: Bos indicus x Bos taurus (assembly GCF_003369695.1). Taxonomy (NCBI): domain Eukaryota; kingdom Metazoa; phylum Chordata; class Mammalia; order Artiodactyla; family Bovidae; genus Bos; species Bos indicus x Bos taurus. Next base: position 45,525,550 of record NC_040086.1, read on the forward strand.
CAGTGGGTAGACAGATCTCCATGGCAGGTGTGGATCTCGAGAAAGAGCAGACTGGAGATGGTTCAGGGGCTGTCAGTATACAGGGGTCTCTGACTCCACATAACTGGAGAGATTTACCCAGGGAGGTGGCCTAAAGTGGGAAGGTGAGTGCCTAAGAGAGAACCTACAAAGAAACTGACATTTAAGGGCACTGTGGTCCTGTAGAAGACTCCTGAGAGTTCCTTGGATGGCAAGATCAAACCAGTCAAAGGTTTGAAAGGAAATCAACCCTGAATATTCAGTGGAAGGACTGATGCTGAAGCTGAAGCTCCAATGCTTTAGCCAGCTGACGCAAAGGGCTGACTCACTGGAAGAGACCCTGATGCAGGGAAAGATTGAGAGCAGGAGGAAAAGAGGGATGATAGAGGATGAGGTGGTTGGATGGCATCACAAACTCAATGGACATGAGTTTGAGCAAACTCCGGGACATAGTGAAGGACAGGGGAGCCTGGCCTGCTAGGCCATGGGGTCACAAAGAGTTGGATATAAGTTAGCAACTGAACAGCAAACCAAAGAGAAACCTAGAAATGCAATGGAGGTGGAGAGGGTTTGGCTATTTCTAAACATTTAAGTACTCCCAGAAAGGATCAGTTATTAAATTCTCATCCCTTTAGTATAAAATGAAATATCAACTGTTCTTTTTCCTGAGAGGAAAAGGCATGAACACAGCAATCACTAAAATGAAGAAAGACCCTTGAAAGTGCTGGAAGGAGAAGTCCCAGTTGTCTGCTACTCACAGTGGAACAGCGGCCAACACTTTGCTCATCCGTGGCGTGGGGGCCCTCCCAATGCCCACCCGCTCACCCCAGGGCTGTGGAGAGAAAGGGGGATACGGGAAAATCCTACCTGTGAGCTCTGATCCTCTCAGTGCTGTGTATAGTGTGTGTGTGTGTGTGTGTGTGTGTGTGTGTGTGTGTGTGTGTGTGTGTGTGTGTCCCCCTAGGCCTGCTGTAACAAATTACCACAACTCACTGGCTTAATTTAACGCACACTTGCTCTCTTACAGTTCTGGGGGCCAGAAGTCTTCAGTTAGTCTCACTGGTTCAATATCAAAGTGTGGGCAGGAACGTGCTCCCCGCAGAGGCTGCGGGGAGAGCCCGGTTCCCAGCCTTTCACAGTGCCCCGAGCTTCATGCCTTGGATTCCTTGGCTCCAGGCTCAATGTTCCATCATCTAATCCATTAACATAGCATCTCACTCTGCGGTCACATCTCTGTGTGATCTTCCGTCTGAGCCCCTCTTGGAAGGACCCTTGAAATCATACCGGGCCCACACCGGGGATTCAGGACAGCAGGCCTCGCCCCCATCTCAAGAACCCTGAGTTAATCACATAGCACTGTCTCTTTTACCAAATAAGAGAACATTCAGAGGATGCAGAGCTTAGGACATGGGCATCTTCAGGACCATTATTCAGGCAAACACACCACATGTGCCTTCCGGGGTGCAGGCGGGGGACTGGCCACATCTCAGGTCAAATCCAGCCCGATGTCCCCAGGCCCCTTTGCGTCCCATGTTCCTGTCTGAATGTGAGACCAGTGGTGCTCCGAGGGTGGTCCCGGGAACTGCAGTATCAGTGTGGGGGAACTCGTTAGGAATGTACCATTTTGACCCCACCCCAGGCTCCTAAGACAGAAGCTCTGAGGTGTTTTACGAGTCCTGCTGAAGGTTCGGATGAAGGCTCTTGGTAGCTCAGGTCTGAGTGGGGTCCAGAAGGAGGAGGGTGGCCAGCTTTTCAGCAAAACCACTCAGAGCTTTAAGCAGGTAACATACTAAGATCATGACATCCGGTCCTGTCATTTCATGGCAAATAGACGGGGAAAAGATGGAGACGATGACAGACTTTATTTTTTCGTCTCTAAAATCACTGCGGATGGTGATTGCAGTCATGAAATTAAAAGATGCTTGCTTCTTGGAAGGAAAGCTATGACAAACCTAGACAGTGTATTAAAAAGCAGATACATCACTTTGCCAACAAAGGCTTGTCTACTCAAAGCTATGGTTTTTCCAATAGTCATGTACGAATGTAAGACTTGGACCATAAAGGAGGCTGAGCGCCGAAGAATTCATGCTTTCACGTTGTGGTGTTGGAGAAGATTCTTGAGAGTCCCTTGGTCTGCAAGGAGATCAAACCAGTCAATCCTAAAGGAAATCAGTCCTGAATATTCATTGGAAGGACTAATGCTGAAGCTAAAGCTCCAATACTTTGGCCACCTGATGGGAAGAGCCATCGCACTGGAAAAGACCCTGGTGCTGGGAAAAATTGAGGGCTGGAGAAGGAGGTGGTAGAAGATGAGATGGTTGGATGGCATCACTGATTCAGCCGACATGAGTTTGAGCAAACTCTGGGAGATAGTGAAGGACAAGGAAGCCTGGCGTGCTGCAGTCCATGGGGGTTCCTATCTGTTGGACACAACTGAGCAACTGAACAGCAACAACAGATCAGAACCCGAGGGGGAGGTTCTGGTAAGGGGTTAAGTTCCCAAGTGATTCTGAAGGGCACCCACTCCTAGTGCTGGGACCCTACCACGAAACTTAGCCTTGTAAGGAGGAATCAGGGCTTCTAAATCAGGGCTTCTCAAACTTGAGGAGGGTCAGAATCACTGGTGGGCTTGTTGGGACTCAGATTCTGGCCCCACTTCCTCCCAGGGCTGGGCCAGCAGGTCTAGGCAGACCTGGCTATGTGCATTTCTGACAAGTTCCCAGGCAATGCCCACAGCGCTGGTCAGGACCCCACTTGGAGGATCTCTGCACCAATGTGTGAGAGCACCCCAAATATACTCCCAGCCCTAGTTAAGACTACTGAGTCTAGAAGCATTAGAAGTAAATTTATGAGATAATTCCCTCTCCCCTTTTTTGGGCAATGCCACTTGAACTTAACAATCAAAATTGTGGTAAATGTGACTTAAAGAAGATGAAAGAAATGGGGTGGAAATGGAATTTAAGGGGGAAGAGAAGGGAGAAGGACATTGGAAACAAGTGGAGGACTTCCCTGGTGGTCTAGTGGCTAAGACTGCACTTCCAATGCAGGGGGCCTGGGTTTGATCCCTGGTCAGGGAAATAGATTTCACATGCTGCAACTAAGACCCAGAGTAGCCAAATAAATAAAGTAAATAAATATATATTTTTAATGGATGGGATGGAGACTTTCCTGGTGGTCTAATGGCTAAGATTCCACATTCCCAGTGCAGGGGGCTTGGGTTCGATTCCTGGTCAGGGAACTAGATCCCACTTACCACAGTGAAAATCGGAGGTCCTGTGTGCCACAACTAAGACCTGGCACAGTCAAATAAATAAATAAATAAAATATTTTAAGACTATTTAAAATATATAAAATACATGTTTAAAATATATAATTATTTTTAAATATATAACAATATATTTTTAAATATATAATTATTTTAAAAATATTTTAAATATTTAAAGAATATTTTAAAAATACACAAAAATAGGCGGGATGGAGGAAGAAAACCCCAAATAATTCTAACTGGCTTCTCAAAGTGCCAACACCTTACTGTGGTGTGTGAGTGTGTGTGTGTCTGTGTGTGTGTGACAGGCCAGAACACTGAAAACCGTGAATAACCCTCCAATGTTCAGGGACAGTTCTCTGAGCATAACACATTTAAGATTCCTCCTCCATGTGGTGTGGTTTGAGTGTCTTCTCTTTCAATCTCTGAATGCTATTCCACTGTCTGCATGGACCACGCTCTCTTTATCCATCTCCTACTAAAGAGCATCTTGCTTGTCCACCAGGTTGTATGAATAAAGTTGCTATAAACGTGTGCGCACAGGTTTTGAGTTAAGTTTTCAAATCAGCAGGGTAGATACCTAGGCGTTACTGCAGGATAATGTACTGAGTTTGTCTAGCTTTGTAGAAACTGTCACTGTCTCCTAACGTGGCTGCACCATTTTGCCTCCGGCCCACCTGCCACCCCCAAGCCATGAGCGAGAATTCCTGCTGCTCCATATCCTCCCCAGAAGTTGCTACTGTCGGTGTTCTGGACCCTGATGCTGGGAAAGATTGAGGGCAGGAGAAGAAGGGGGTGACAGAGGATGAGGTTGTTGGATGGCATCACTGACTCAATGGACATGAGTTTGAGCAAACTGCAGGAGACGGTGAAGGACAGGGAAGCCTGGCCTGCTGCAGTTCATGGGGTCACAAAGAGTTGGACACAACTTAGCAACTGAACAACAACAACAAAATTGTGTACCAGTATTTCATTCTTTTTTTTTCCAATCCACATTGGAGCATGCCCAATTTGGAACATGGAGCAGTTTCTCCCTGGCCTTGGATTTTGTGTTGATTTTTAAAAATCTGTGTTGCGTCAAGGCCAGAGGGCTTAGTGGGAAGCAGCAGCCCTCAGTTCCTCAGCTGAACCTGTGGAGTTTGTATGTCAACAGAAGCATCGACTCGTGTAACGGGGATCTGGGGAGAGATCGGGGGAAAACAGAACACAACCAGGTAAGGTAATTATCCTCCAATTAGAAATAAAAATGAAAAAATTACCCCCTCCTCAAAGTATTGATGGCTACATTCCAAAAAAAGAAAAAGAAAAGAAAGCGACCGCAGTGGAGTGGAACCAGAGTGGCAGCTCTGGTCAGGCAAAAGAATGGCTTTAAATACCCCATCAAAATATGTACAGTTAAATAAATAGCTAAAGAGGTAAAAATGTATCAGCTTAGGAGGTGCTGGTTGAGAGTGGAGTTCTCAGTGTGTCCCCACTGCTCACAACTGTGTGCACGCAGGGCCAGGAAAAGGGAGGCTAACCCCACAGGTGTGTGACCGGTCAGCACCGGGCATGCTACTGTTTGCACTGGGTCTGACTCTCATGCCTGATGACTTCCCCAGGAGCCCCGCACTGAAAGCATGAGCACTTCTATCTCAGCCCAAATCTTTCTGTTTTTCCAGTATCTCTGCCTCCTTGGCTCCCTGCTCCTGCCTCACATTTAGCACAGATCTGTTTATGCAATTCTGCTTGTCTCAGAGGGGACTTCACAGCCAGAAAATACTGGAACATCAGACTCCCGCCTGGAGCCGGCGCCTTCTCCTCCCATCTTCCCTCCCCTCCTCCCTCCTCCCCTCACTCTGATCCTTGACGGAATCTTTGAAAGTCCTGGAATCACACCCCACAGCTGATGCCAAGATTGCTGATCCCAGAGGAGACCTCGCTGGACTCTCTGCTGATCTAGAAAATCTCACTGTTCTCTGGTCTATGCCCTGTATCTAATTTTAAAAGACAGCAATATTTTTCCGTTCCTAAATGATCAATTCCAGTTTTTCAAGTCCATCGACAATGATTTGGCTGATTCTCAAAATACTATGTTGTATTGTAATAGAGCAGGACGCTGTGGGACCTTCCCAGAACAGAGCCTCCACTCCACGTCCATGCCTGAGTTTTGTCTGTAGAAAAATTTTAGACAAAGAATACATTTAATTAGAGAAGTGAGAAAATGTAGAAAGGAAAACAAGCAAGACAAAATAATAATATAATAGTTTAGCCGTTAAACAAAGTCAAGGACCTTTAGTATGTTATCAAGGACTACAGATAACATCCTGAGCTATGCCCTTTGAGATGTTTTTCACATACTGAAACCCCCACCAGGTAGGAGAAGTTAACTCTATTCTGCCTACCAGCATGGAGACCCCAGACCAGTTGGAACCAAAAGAGTCATGATGTTGATTCCTGGTGACCTCACCACCAGCCAGTCAGAAGAATATTCACGAGCTGATCAGATACAATCCCCGCCCCCACCTCGGCTTTAAAAACCTTTCATTTCAGCACTAGCTCCCCGGATTCCTTGCTTGGAGCCTGAAATAAACACCACGCTTTACTTCACCACAGTCAGTGTCAGCACACTGGTTTTACTGCAGCTCTGAGGTGTGGAATTTATTCGAACTGAAGGTATCAGTGGTCAGCCATGATTTAGAAAAACGTGTTACTTCTCTCTCTCCACAGAAAGGATGGGAAGTAATGATGCCCCTGAAGCAATAAGCACAGTTAGTGCCCAGATTTTAGTCTAAGAATGAAAGTGTTAGTCGCTCAGTCATGTCCGACTCTTTACAACCCTATGGACTGTGGCCTACCAGGCTCCTCTGTCCATGGAAATCTCCTGGCAAGAATACTGGAGTGGGTTGCCATTTCCTTCTCCAGGAGATCTTCCCGACTCAGGGATCAAACCAGGTCTACCTGCACTGCAGGCAGATCCCTTGCCGTCTGAGCCACTAGTCCAAGAATCCCTCTCCATTAAAACCTTGATTCCTTGGCAAAGCAGCTGATTTGGGCCTGGAGCAGGGAAAACGTGAGATGAGCCTGGAAGCCTCTCACTTCAGCAGCTACTTGCAGGAGTTTCTCAGTTAGCATGTGAGCCCCTCCAGGAACTGACACCAAAGCTGGCCATCCTGTTCATCTCACTTCCTGTGTTCTCTGTCGCGAGCTCTCATTCTGCAGAATCTGCATATTGGTGTATCTTTAATTTTGAAATTTTTTCCCACTTGTCAAAGCCTTCCTCACCTCATCTTCTCCTTTATGATAAATAAGGTTTTTGTTTGTTTCTGGCCACACTATGAGGCTTTTGGGGTCTCAGTTCCCTGATCAAGGATCCAACCTGGGCCCCCGGCAGTGAGAGTGCCCCAAGTCCTAACCACTGGACCGCCAAGGAATTCTCCAATAAATAAGGCTTTTAAAAAGCCAGTCACAGTCTGCCGGAGGATCTGGGCTTAGGCTCTGAGCTTCTTTTATGTTGTGAAGCCTGCAAAGCTTCCCTGTTAAAACTTTGCGTGAATGTTGAGACCAGAGCTGACTTGGGGCAATGTGTCCTTTTGCAGCCTGTCCTTCCTGTCCCAAGAGTCCCTCCCTCCTTCTTCTCCTGGGAAGGAGCCAATGAGGAGAGAGGGCTGGTGGTGAGGGGAGCACAAGGAGCAGGAATGGAAAACACACTTTTTCCAATGAATGCTGAACCTGTGATAGAAATGCTTTTGGCAGTGCAAATTGAATTGCATTCCTGACATGGGCTGGAGGCACCTTACACGTATCAAATGCACAGAACCCAAAAACGCATCCCCCAAGATTTTCCAGAATATTCTCAGGACACTACTCCCCCTTAAAATAAAGGGGGGGTCAGGGTCCTTTCCTCAGTATGGGTGCTTTGTTGTTGTCGCTCAGTCATATCTGACTCTTTGTGGTCTTGTGGATTGCAGGCAGCATGCCAGGCTTTCCTGTCCATTACCATCTTCTGGAGCATGCTCAAACTCATGTTCATTGAGTTGGTGATGCCATTCATCCATCTCATCCTCTGTCATCCCCCTTTCCTCCTGCCTTCAATCTTTCCCAGCATCAATGTCTTTTCCATGGATGCTGTATGGACATCAAACTTTATCTCCAGACCATTATTTTCCATGTGTATCTGCTCTGAGGGTTTTTCCTGCTCCCTTGGCACATTCATCTCCATCTAATTCACATCTTATTGCCTGTCTTTGTGCTACAACCGTTGTCAGGTGCTGTAAGCATTCTGGGGCCCTTGCCGGCTTCCTGGGGTTCCAGGCAGTGGTTACAGCTTTTGTTTTCAGTCCGATGTGATTCAGGATCATGAACAGCTAGCTCATGGCCAGGAAGCTCCTTGCCAGTAGCTCCTAATTTACTGAGTTTGTGCAAACACTGTGACTTGGAAGTGAAGTAAAACCACTGACTTTCTCCCTGCTCTTTCTGGGTCCTCTGCGTCACTGAGCAGCTGAATCAACACTGAGGAGGGCTGTTCCTATCCCCCAAGGCCTGGCAAGGACCCCACAGGCAGTTTCCCTCCCCTGCAGCATGGAGGCCCAAGACAGCCCTGCAGAAATGGCCCCTGTCGTACTTCTCACCCTCTTCCAGACAGCACTTCTCACATGTGAGAAACACATGGGCCATTTAAAGGGGGAAGATCATGCATAGTTGAGGGTCCCACTCAAAGGATGCTCTCTGAACAGCACTGCAGAAAAAACAGCATTTTGTTCCATAAAACTTCTGTTGCAAATTTGCATTTGCAAATTGTTTTACCTGCACATTGTTGTTTAGTCGCTAAGTCCTTATTGTTTAGTCACTAAGTTGTGACTGACTCTTTGAGACCCCATGGACTGCAGCTCACCAGGCTCCTCTGTCCATAGAATTCTCCAGGCAAGAATACTGGAGTGGATTGCCATTCCCTTCTCTAGGGGATCTTGCCAACCCAGGGATGGAACCCACATCTTCTGCATTGGCAGGCGGATTCTTTACTGCTGAGCCACTGGGGAAGCCTTCTATATACAACTGGAGTAATTTAGGACGTGCCTGCAGCCCTGGCAGTTGGGGAATGGATCGTCTTGTTTTTAGAATTGTTCTTCAAGGAGTTAAGAGGATTACACTCTTACCTCCTCTCTCTGCTTCTGTGTGATGGTATCTCATCAAACCTCTGTTGCCCAGCTAGTTTTTGATCCTCACAACCATCCCCAGAATCCGGAGGGGTACTCTGGGCTTTCCAGTAATGAGGGTGAGGCTCCCCCAGGGTCACAAGAGTGACCACAAGAGGCCAGGCCATGTGCATGGCTGTGTTGGAGGTCAAAGAGACAGGGCAGGCAGCAGAGAGAGCCATGGGGTGTCCTGGGGGCAACTTCATGCCATCCACGTCATCCACACCAGACCATCCAGAACAGAGCCAGGCTGCTCCCACCCTACCCAGACCAGAAAGGGAGAGGACAAAGCTGAGCTCTCCCCACCTCCAACCCCCTTGCTGAGCCCTGGAGACACAGGTCAGACCTGCTCCGGAGGAGGAACATTTTGTATCAGGTATGAGATTGTAGTGTTCCCTGGGGACTGAACTATTATTACAACAGGAAGTGACATTTCTCAGGTTGTCATTGATGGAGGCATAACCCAGCTGGAGGAAGAGATTTGATATCACATAGTTGTGTGTGTATGTGGGGTGACTGGAGATTTCAAGGCCCTCACATGTCTGTGTTGACAATGAAAACATCGTGATCATGTACTGAAGGATCAAGTCCATGGGATCTGGTGAGCATACTTACCTGGGCCTGCATGATCTCATGTTCCAGGTGTCCTCAGCCTGGAATGCAGGTCTGTCCCACTTGGTGGGTGGTCACTGCTGGACATGGTCTTGATCAATGGCCCTGTCATCAGCCAGGTGACCCACGAGCACACTAAGCTCCATGGTTGACCAGAACCAAACGTTGTCTCTTTAGCCAAATCAGACACTGGCTTGTCCAGAGTCCTTCCTAGAATCAGGCTCTCAGCTCTCCCCCCTCCCCTTTATTTTAACTTTCAAAAAAGTGGCTTTAAATGTAGAATTACAGACACATTTTTAAAAATTGGAACATAATTGCCTTATGATGTTGCGTTAGTTTCTGCTGTGCCACATCAGCTCTATATATGTCCCCTCTATATATATGTCCCCTCCCTCTTGCTTCTCCCCTCTATCCTAACCCCATCCCACTCCTCTAGGTCATCACAGAGCACTGAACTGAGCTCCCTGTGCTAAACAGCAGCTTCCCACTGAGTGAGTGAAAACCGCTCAGTCGTGTTGGACTCTTTGCGACCCCATGGACTGTAGCCTGCCAGGCTCCTCTGTCCATGGAATTTTCCAGGCAAGAATACTGGAGTGGGTTGCCATTCCCTTCTCCAGGGGATCTTCTGGACCTCAGGATTGAACCCAGGTCTCCCTTATTGCAGGCGGATTCTTTACCATCTGAGCCACCAGGGGAACCCAAATCCTAACCCCACCCCATCCCTCTAGGTCATCACAGAGCACCGAGCTGAGCTCCCTGTGCTATACAGCAGCTTTCCACCACGGGCTATCTGTTCTACACACTGCAGTGTATATATGTCAGGCTACTCTTCCGATCATCCCACCTTCTCCTTCCCTCACTGTGTCCTCAAGTCCCCTCTGTCTGTCTGTGTCTCCAATGCTGCCCTGTAAATAGGCTCATCCATATCATCTTTCTAGATTCCATATATACACCTTAATATATGATATTTCTTTCCCTTATTTGAATGTAATACTGCACGACAAAGGCACCCACATGCTCAAACATAAGAGCCAAGCTAACCAGAGTGTGCTTTGTGAGTTAATTCCTGCAGAAGAAACTACACACACGGTCACACCCCACCACCCCCAATTATACTACTGGAACCAAAATAGTGGCGTTTTCAGTGGAGGGGTGGAACTCTAGATGATTTTTCTTCCTTTTTTTTTTTTAAATGTGGACCATTTTTAAAAGTTATTATTGAGCCTGCTACAGTACTGCTTTTGTTTTGACTTTTTGGCCATGAGGCATGTGGGCTCTTAGCTCCCCGACTAGAAATTGAACCTGTACCCCCTGCATTGGAAGGTGAAGTCTTAACCACAGGACCACGGGGGAAGTCCCATGCCTTCTTTTTATTAACATATATATTGTCTAATTTTTTATTTAGTGAAATTTTTTTCCTAATAAATGGTATTATTTAATGACATTATTCTCATTAGACCTGGAGGAGAAACTGGCAATCCACTCCATTATTCTTGCCTGGAAAAAATCTGTGGACAGAGGAGATTGGTGGGGCTACAGTCCATGGGATTGCAAAGAGTCAGACACGACTGAGTGACTGAGCACTTTCCTATTAGAGGAATTTTGTTCACTTTGCCTTGAAAGAGGAGCAGCATTTAAGTCCAACAGACGGATCCCCATGGGGTCAGCAAACCATCCCCTGCAGTGGACATCAGAGGAGATGGATGTTAACCTGAGTTCTGTTAAAGAAGGGTTTAAGGCACCCAGCTAATATTTGGCCCAGGGTACAGAATGCACAATTTTACCACTTCCCTGTGGGTTTGCTTTCTAGGTTTACAGTCATTTCTTGCTGTGAAGTTATGTCTTTACAAGGAAAAATTGCATTAAGATAATATTGAAGATTTCAGTCCATCACCTAAAGTGAGCACTGCCTTTTTGTGACATCATAACTGCTCGATGGAGACCCGATTATCATGTCACCAACAGAGGAAGAAGCCCGCAGGTAAGGAGGAAGCTGCAGGAGCAGATGAAGCCCCAGGAAACCAGGATGCCATCTTCATGCAAATGTCAAAGTTAATAAAGGAGAAGCAGGAGAGGGTGACAATTTCACTTTCATGGTATATCTGTCATCCTCACCACATGGGCTCACACTATTTTCTATGCTGCTGCTGCTGCATTTCCATTGATCCCTGGGATGGGATGATCCCCTGGAGGAGGAAATGGCAATCCACTCCAGTATTCTTGCCTGGAAAATCCCATGGACAGAGGAGCCTGCAGGGCTACAGTCCATGGGGCAGCAAAAAGTCAGACACGACTGAGCTACAACAAAGCCAACATGCTCTCCAATGTCTCCATCCTCAATGCAATGATGGAACACACTGGGACCACATCCTCTTTTCTGGTGCAGGGAGTGATGGTGAGGATGGCAGAGGCAGGGGCAGGGACACACGCTTGATGAAGCTGTTAAGGCTATTAGTCAATGTTTAAAGATAAAATGTAACCAGCAATATTTAATTAAGCTACTGTTTCCCCTAGATATAAGAGAGCTTTAAATATTTCGCTGCTGAAAGCAATTTTACTAGTTTTGTTTGTTCTTTTTCCATTATGAAGCATGCCATTTATTTTCTTCCTGTGTAGTATTTGGGTATTGTTAAAAGCACTGCATAAAAGGTAAAACCTCAAATAATGACAAGGCTCAGGGTTTAGGCCGTGGTTTCCAGTTGATGAAATATGCTGGCTCACTGAAGATTAAAATCAAAGACTCTTGTTTTCACCTTTAGGGTTGAGAATATTTTTACAAGTGAAGGTTCTGGGTGGATGAGCTCTGGTTAATTGACACTTTATTATATCTGTCCTTTAGATTAGGTCTAAGACACTTTTTCATTTAAAAGGTCAGGTCTTAACAAGGACAGGAAAGGCATGTGGAATGTGAATATTTCTTTATTGTCCAAGAAGCTGGACCAAATGATGCACAAGTTTGCCAGTCACTCATTTCTGAAAGTGTAGGCCTCCTGCGAATAGCATTTTCTTTCATCAAAACTTTGTGCTGCTTCAGAAGGTAATTTCACTGTTGCCCTTCCTGTACACCTAAATTAGCCTAGCCTAGTAGGAGTGGCGAGTGGCCAAAAGGAGATACCCCTCGTCCAAAGTGAGTAGAGGTGGCCATGAGGAGATACTCCACACCCAAGGTAAGGAGCAGAAGCTGCACTTAGCTGGAGCAGCTGTGAAGAGATACCCCACTTCCAAGGTAAGAAAAACCCCAGTAAGATGGTAGGCGCTGGGAGAGGGCATCAAAGGGCAGACAGACTGAAACCACAATCACAGAAAACTAACCAATCTAACCACATGAATTACAGCCTTGTCTAACTCAATGAAACTAAGCCATGCTGTTTAGGGCCACCCAAGATGGACGGGTCATGGTGGAGAGTTCTGACAAAATGTGGTCCACTGGAGAAGGGAATGGCAAACCACTTCAGTATTCTTGCCTTGAGAACCCCATGAACAGTATGAAAAGGCAAAAAGATAGGATACTGAAAGATGAACTCCCCAGGTTGGTAGGTGCCTAATATGCTACTGGAGATACATGGAGAAATAACTCCAGAAACAATGAAGAGATGGAACCAAAGTAAAAACAATACCCAGTTGTGGATGTGACTGGTAATAGAAGCAAGGTCCTAACCCTAACCCTAACCTTAACCCTCTGGAATGTTAGGTCCATGAATCAAGGCAAATTGGAAGTGGTCAAACAGGAGATGGCAAGAGTGAACGTCGACATTTTAGGAATCCATGAACTAAAATGGACTGGAATGGATGAATTTAACTCAGATGACTGTTATATCTACTACTGTGGGCAAGAATCCCTTAGAAGAAATGAAGTAGCCATTATAGTCAAAAATAGAGTCCGAAATGCAGTACTTGGATGCAATCTCAAAAATGACAGAATGATCTCTGTTCGTTTCCAAGGCAAGCCATTCAATATCACTGTAATCCAAGTGTATGCCCTGACCAGTAACACTGAAGAAGCTGAAGCTGAATGGTTCTATGAAGACCTACAAGACCTTTTAGAACTAACACCCCCAAAAAGATGTCCTTTTCATTATTGGGGACTGGAATGAAAAAGTAGGAAGTCAAGAAATACCTGGAGTAACAGGCAAATTTGGCCTTGGAATATGGAATGAAGCAGGGCAAAGGCTAATAGAGTTTTGCCAAGAGAACGCACTGGTCATAGCAAACACTTTCTTCCAACAACACAAGGGAAGACTCTACACATGGACATCACCAGATGGCCAACACTGAAATCAGATTGATTGTATTCTTTGCAGCCAAAGATGGAGAAGCTCTATACGGTCAGCAAAAACAAGACCGAGAGTTGACTGTGGCTCACATCATGAACTCCTTATTGCCAAATTCAGACTGAAATTGAAGAAAGTAGGGAAAACCACTAGACCATTCAGGTATGACCCAAATCAAATCCCTTACGATTAAACAGTGGAAGTGAGAAATATATTTAAGGGACTAGATCTGATAGATAGAGTGCCTGATGAACTATAGGTGGAGGTTCGTGACATTGTACAAAAGACAGGGATCAAGACCATCCCCAAGACAAAGAAATGCAAAAAAACAAAGGGTCTCTGAGGAGGCCTTACAAATAGCTGTGAAAGGAAGAGAAGTGAAAAGCAAAAGAGAAAAGGGGAGATAGACCCATTTGAATGCAGAGTTCTGAAGAACAGCAAGGAGAGATAAGGAAGCATTCCTCAGTGATCAGTGCAAAGAAATAGAGGAAAACAATAGAATGGGAAAGACTAGAGATCTCTTCAAGAAAATTAGAGATACTAAGGGAACATTTCATGCAAAGATGGGCCCGATAAAGGACAGAAATGGTAGGGACCTAACAGAAGCAGAAGATATTAAAAAGAGCTGGCAGTAATACACAGAAGAACTATACAAAAAAGATCTTCACGACCCAGATAATCATGATGGTGTGATCACTCACCTAGAGCCAGACATCCTAGAATGTGAAGTCAAGTGGACCTTAGGAAGCATCACTATGAACAAAGCTAGTGGAGGTGATGGAATTTCAGTTGAGCTATTTCAAATCCTGAAAGATGATGCTGTGAAAGTGCTGCACTCAATATGCCAGCAACTTTGGAAAACTCAGCAGTGGCCACAGGACTGGAAAAGGTCAGTTTTCATTCCAATCCCAAAGAAAGGCAATGCCAAAGAATGCTCAAACTACCGCACAATTGCACTCATCTCACACTCTAGTAAAGTAATGCTCAAAATTCTCCAAGCCAGGCTTCAGCAATATGTGAACCGTGAACTTCCAGATGTTCAAGCTGGTTTTAGAAAAGGCAGAGGAGCCAGAGATCAAATTGCCAACATCCTTTGGATCATCAAAAAAGCAAGAGAGTTCCAGAAAAACATCTATTTCTGCTTTATTGACTATGCCAAAATGTTTGGATCACAATAAACTGTGGAAAATTCTGAACGAGATGGGATTACCAGACCACCTGACCTGCCTCTTGAGAAACCTATATGCAGGTCAGGAAGCAACAGTTAGAACTGGACATGGAACAACAGACTGGTTCCAAATAGGAAAAGGAGTACGTCAAAGCTGTATATTGTCACCCTGATTATTTAACTTATATGCAGAGTACATCATGAGAAATGCTGGGCTGGAGGAAGCACAAACTGGAATCAAGATTGCCGGGAGAAATATCAATAACCTCAGATATGTAGATGACACCACCCTTATGGCAGAAAATGAGGAGAACTAAAGAGCCTCTTGATGAAAGTAAAAGAGAAGAGTGAAAAAGCTGGTTTAAAGCTCAACATTCAGAAAACTAAGATCATGGCATCCGGTCCCATCACTCTATGGCAGATAGATGGGGAAACAGTGGAAGCAGTGGCAGACTTCATTTTGGGGGGCTCCAAAATCACTGCAGATGGTGATTGCAGCCATGAAATTAAAAGACGCTTACTTCTTGAAAGGAAAGTTATGACCAACCTAGACAGCATATTAAAAAGCAGAGACATTATTTTGCCAACAAAGGTCCATCTAGTCAAGGCTACGGTTTTTCCAGTAGTCATGTATAGATGTGAGAGTTGGACTATAAAGAAAGCTGAGTGCTGAAGAATTGATGCTTTTGAACTGTGGTGTTGGAGAAGACTTTTGAGAGTCCCTTGGACTGCAAGGAGATCCACCCAGTACATCCTAAAGGAGATCAGTCCTGAATATTCATTGGAAGACTGATGGTAAAGCTGAGACTCCAATACTTTGGCCACCTGATGTGAAGAGCTGACTTATTTGAAAAGACCCTGATGCTGGGAAAGATTGAAGGTCGGAGGAGAAGGGCATGACAGAGGATGATCATCAACTCAATGCACATGAGTTTGGGTAAACTCCGGGAGTTGGTGATGGACAGGGAGGCCTGATGTGCCGTGGGCCACGGAGTCCCAAAGAGTCAGACATGACTGAGCAACTGAATTGAACTGAGGTTCATGACATGAAAATAAACAACTCTAAATTTCAGTGGCTTTGAACTTCAGAGTTTATTTCTGGTTCATTCAAAGTCTTTTACTGTCCAAAGGCAGGTGTTGTTGAAGTGAGGTTGAGGGATCAAGACTTTATCAGAATTGCAATCTATCTTCATACAGGCCACTCCCAGCCCCTCCCTGGGAGGCAAGAGATTGAAGAACAGATGAGCTTTCCACTGCCCATCACTTCTGGGTATGAATCTGTGGCCAGATCTAGACATGGGGCCCCATCAGACTATAAGATGCTGAGAGGTGTACTTTTCTGTGTTATCATCAGGTAGGGTGTGGAAACAGACTTGGATACCATCTCTTCTGTATCAGCTGCTTTAGACGTTGTAAGAAGAAAATGTCTTTGCTGAGAAAATCTGAGACCTTGACATATTATTATATGTTCAGTGCTCAGTTGCCCAGTTGTGTCCGACTCTTTACTACCTGGACTGCCACCTACGAGGCTCCTCTGTGCATGGGATTTCCCAGGCAAGAATACTGGAGTGGGTTGCCATTCCCTTCTCCAGGGGATCTTCCCAACCCAGGGATTGAACCCATGACTCTTGCATCTCTTGCATTGGCAGGAAGATTCTTTACCACTAGCATCAGCTTGGAAGCCCATATTATATATATAATTATATATAAATATATACATATTATATAAATAACATAGTACATAGAATATATAATATGAAATATATATTTCAAGGTGTTCCTGAGAAAAAGAGGGGGTTTCCACTGCCAAAGAGGCTGAAGAACACTGAATTCTGCCTTTCACACTTGGTTATTCACAAAACACTCGGATGTATAAGGACCATGATCAAAAGCCTTTAGAGGGAGTTCCAGTTATGGGAACTTGAAGATGCCCATAGGTCCTCTAGGGAAGAACATCTGTAAAGCCGCACAGAAGTGTCTGAAATATCCATTTCAGGGTACCAGAAACCAAAGGCAGACAACAAGTTTAGATGCGTCCTTGAAAAAAGTGCTAGAGTTTTGAGAAAGCGTCTGTGGTCTTATCACCCAGGGGTGGGCTGCTCTCTGACTCTCAAGGACAGCCGCTCTGTTGTCAGGATGTACAATCTCTGGGGGGGTTGGGGGGACTCCTGTGACTACTGGGGGGAATGTACACACTTTGTGGGCTGGGGGACCCCTGTGACTGCTAGTGGGAAGCTGAGGGCTTGGCAGGAGATGAATGAGGAGGGTAGAGACTGTCCTTGACCAGACTCCAGACAGCTTCCCCCAACTCTTCTCCTAATGCGGCCTCATCCTCAGGTCTTGTCCCTATCTCAGGCCTGCAGAGCCCAATTTTAGCAAGAAGCCTTCCATGTCAGGTTGGCACATACCCCCCACCTCCCTTATCTGATCACCCCCAGTATCTGATCAAACTCCTCATTCCCTACCATGTCTGTGGTGATAGCTGATCACTCTGGTTTATCTTCAGCAAGAAATCTGTTAAGTCAGTTTAGCAAAAATTTCCCCCACCCTGGTCTCTCTCAGTAATTTTCCAGCCACTGAGCCCCATAACCTGCCCCTTTCTCATAAAGCCCTGCCTGTCCTTGCTGCTTTTGGAATCGAGCCCAGTTCTATATCAAGGGCTCCTCCCCTCACCCACCTCACCATTGCAATAGCTCCTGAATAAAATCTATTTTTACCACTTTGACTCCTGTCCAGCTCTGGTTTCTTTAGCAAAGGACAGCCTGCAGCTTTAATAGCCTGAAATCAGAGACCTCAGTTAGGGCAAGCAGCAGACTTGTGAGAAATTTAACAAGGAAATTCCAGAAATGAGAGAGCTATAGAAGGGCTGAGGTGAGCCTCTACATACTCCTGAGTGACTGGAAAACTGTTCGGTGCAGAAAAGACTCCAGTGAGCCTGATGAAAAGTGAAACTTGAGACATAGCTGTAACTCGTAATGCATTCTCCAGCCCACACACCTGTCCTTCAGAGAGGACTTGAGTCTCACAGACACGAGGTCTGACGTGTCAGTGACCGCAGAGCTGTGTAGACACAGGAGCTGTGATTAGGACAGGCAGACAAAAAAAAAAAAAAACCTTAGTAGCAACATCGACTGAGTATCATAGAGGAGGCAATTCCAGGGTTTCAGTCCAGATGAGGAGGAAGAAGAATCACAATCTGAAGAAAAGTAGAACAGAATCTAGAATTGTTATAACGAATTGCCTAAAATGTCCAGATTCAGTGTAAAACTTTAAGAGACTGAAAAGAAAATAGGAAAGTATGACTCATACTCAGGGAAATTAAAAAAAAAAGGGAATATAAGCTGTCTCTGAACGGGCCCAGATTTGGGGTTTGGCAGACAAAGACTTCAAAGCCCCTTTTATAAATATGTTCAAAGAATTAAAGGGAAATATAACAAAGAATCAAAGAATCTCAATAATGAAGTAGAAACTATGAAAACATTAAAAATTAATCCTAAAGTTGAAAATATTTTAAAAACGAAAGAAATCACCAGGTGGGCCCAGCAGTAGATTTCAGACAGCCAAAAGATGAATCAAAGATTCATCAGTTCAAAGAATCGATGAATTCAAAGATTGCTTAATAGAAACTACCCAATATGAAGAATAGAATAAAAGAGGTTGAAAAAAATGAACAGAATTTTAGCAATCTATAAGGCAAAATCAAGTACACTAGGAGAGAAGAGGGAGAAAAAATAATTGCTGAAAACTTCAGAAATTACTTAGAAACAACCTGTACATTCAAGCTGCTCAATAACCCTCAAACAGGAAAAACAAAGAAATCCCCAAGTAGATCTTCAGACTTACCACTGTAGGCAAAGGAAAAAGAGAAAATTTGAAAGCAGCAAAAGAAGACAACATATAATGAACCATTGTTAAGATTAACATCTGTATTCTCAGACAATGCAAGCCAAAGGCCTTGGAATTGCATATCCAAAGTGCAAAGGTCAGCTGTGGACCAAGAATTCTTTGTGCAATGAAATTCTTCACAAATAAAGATGAAATTAAGATATTCTCAAATAAACAAAAGCTTAGCCCCAATCTACAGGATATTTTTAAACAATCCTTCAGGATGAAAGGAGATCGATACATAGGAATGCATAGAAAATACCAGAAATGGTAAACATGTGGGCAAATATAGGACTCCATAAAGCAGTAATCATAACATTGATCTTTTTTTAGGTAAAGCCTTCTCATATATGACACCAAAAAAGAAAAAATGCATGATAAAAAAACAAATAAATAAATTGGACTTTCTCAAATTCTAAAACTTGTATGCTTCAATGAACACCCTGAAAAAAGTGAAAAGACAGAAATAGAATAGAGACTATGAAAGAAAAATTAGAAAAAATGTAACTTTAAAAATGGCCAAAAGATCATGATAAGAATTTCTCCAAAGAATTTATTGCTGTTGTTTATTCGCTAAGTTGTGTCCAACTCTTTGCTACCCCGTGGATTGCAACACACCAGGCTTCCCTGTCCTTCACTATCTCCCTGAGTTGGCTCAAACTCACGTCCACTGAGTCAGTGATGCCATTTAACAATCTCATCCTGTCGCCTCCTTCTTCTCCTGCTTTCCGAGCATCAGGGTCTTTTCTAGAAATGGCAAATAAGCATAAGAAAAGATGCTCAACACCATTTGCCATCAGAGAAACTCAACTCAAAATCACACCAAGATACCACTTCACACTTGTTAGAATGGCATAATTAAAAAGACAGTTCTAACAAGTGCTGACAAGGACGTCAGAGATGGGAGCCCTCATACACTGTTGATGAGAATGTAGAATGGTGCAGCCACGGTAGAAAATAGTCTGGAAAACAGTTTCGCAAAAGTTTGAACATGGAATTACCACATGGCCCAGCAATTCTACTGCCCAAATTGTTCCCACCTCAGATCGACCCTAAAGGAATGAAAACATATCTCCACACAAAAATGTATACATAAATACTCATAGCAGAATCATAACAGTGAAGATGACTCAAACTGAGGAGTGGTTGAGTACAACATGTGGCATCTACAAAGGAGAATATTATTTAACAATAAAAAGAATACTATTTAGCAATAAAAAGCACTATAGCATGGGTGAAATTTGAAAACATGCTCAGTGAAAGAAACCAGTTATAGATGACCACATGTGGTATTATTTCCTGGGTATGAAATGTTCACAGCAGGCAAATCCAAAGAGAGAAGGCATGTAGTGATTGCCTGGGCTGGGGAAGGGGGAACTGGGCTGGAATAGGGAGTGATTCTCAGTGGGGCTGCATTTTTGGGTGGGGGGTAAAGAAGACATTGGGGGGCTCCCCAGGTGGCTCAGTGGTGAAGAGTCTGCCTGCCAATGCAGGAGACACAGGAGACATGGGTTTGATCCCTGGGTCGAGAAGATCTTGTGGAGAAGGAAATGGCAATCAGTATTCTTGCCTGGAGAAATCCCATGGACTGAGGAGCCTGGCGGGCTACAGTCCATGGGCTCACAAAGAGTCAGACACAACTGAGCACATACGCAGGAAGACATCCTAAAAGTGATTGTGATGATTGTCGCACAACTCTAAATGCACTAAAAATTATTGCATTGTTAAAAAGAAAAGCCAAGTGAGTACCTAGATGTGGTGTACATTTCACACTCTAATCGGTGGTATAGGGTCTAACTACTGAGCTCCAGATGTCCATACAGTGCACTAGGAGATAAGGACAGATAGACAGCCTTGTCCTTCGAAGAGCCCAGAGCCGGGCTTAGCACACGACAGGCAGGCAATCAAATTGACCGTGGACAAGTTTCAAAATAGAGAATTTAAAACAGAACAAATCCCATGCTTTCCTCGTGCTTCATTCTATCTCTTGTCTGTTCACTGATTGATGAAGACATTTCAGAATTCTTCTGCCCTCTGAAGTTAATTGTATGAACTACATGAAGCCGAGGTTTCCAGGTGCTAGAACCCACGTACCACAGGGAACCTGTAATGAGCAAGACCTATGTGTCCAGGTGTGGAGGATTTTTCAACTCCCCAGGGAGTATTTTGGCTTGGATATTCTGGGTTGCTTTATGCATTTTCCAGATTGCATTGACCATAAATTACCATTGGCTTGGAGCGGTTCCCATTCTCCTCGGCAGGCTGCTGATCTAGATCGTAAATGCGCCAGCCTGACCTGAACTCACCGGCCACTGAAAACACAGCTGCTCACAAATGTGCCAACAGGCTGTGGCCACAGCAGGGGCCAAACCATGGGTCTAATCTCCATCAATTGCTCTTTCTGTGTCAGCTTGGAAGATGGTTCCCTCTGATCTGTTCCCTGTTTACCTGACTGCTCCCCGCTTCTCTCATCTAGGAGCCTTGACTAGGTCTTCAACAAAACCTCTTTCAACACTCATGCCTTCTTCTCATACAACTGCAAGGTTCTTTAGGAAGAGATGCCTCCCTTTAGCACTTCCCAAGTAGCTCAAATGGTAAAAAAAAAAAAAAAAAAAAAAAAACCTGCCTGCCAATGCAGGAAACGCAGTTTCGGTCCCTGGGTCAGGAAGATGCCCTGAAGAAGGAAATGGCAATCCATTCCAGTATTCTTGCCAGGACAATCCCATGAACAGAGGAGCCTGGTGGGCTACAGTCTGTGGGGTTGCAGAGAGTCGGAGCTGACTGCAGGTCTCTCATTATATGTTTCTGTACTGAGACTCACACAGCACTTTCTATACAATGAGCACAGGCAACGTAACTCTTGGTATAGCTACCACCAAGACACTAATTGGGACTTTAGAAAACAAAATGGACTTTTCCTGCCAACTATATCTGATAAGGCTTAGTGGTAAAGAATCTGCCTGCCAACACAGGAGACTTGAGTTACGTCCCTTGGTCAGGAAGATCCCCAGGAGAAGGAAATGGCAACCCACTCCAGTATTCTTGCCTAGAGAATCCCATGGACAGTGGAGCTTGGCATGTGAAAAGTCCATGGGGTCACAAAGAGTTAGACATGACTTAGCGACAGAGTATACACATTGCTGGTAAAAGTAGATTGTAATAACCAAAAGGACTGTGGGAGGAATTTAAAAAAAAGAGATTTCATAAAAAAAAAAAAAAAGAAACCTTCTGGGATGTGTCCAGGATGAATAGAAGTGATCCTTAGGTTTGGAGAGGAGTGGACATGTGCCACATTTTCTTGAAATTTCACCCCTAGAAATTCATCTTTTAGTTGAACACTTTTCCTACTGTGAAAATGTAAATTCACGCAAGATAGTGAGTACACTGAAGTCACATGGTTTTTACTATCGTAGTGTGGATTAGTTGACTGGTTTCTCACGTGACAGCTCACAACTCCTGAGAATTCGTTTTTGAAGACACAAAGACATGGCCCACAAGTTTGTTGTGGAGGCAGGTAAGCAGACCCAGCTGTGCAGCGATGGTGTAGGTGTGGGGTCCGCAAGTGGGCTGGGGTGCTGGCAACCCGTCGGAGGAAATAAGGGAAACAAGTGTCTCTCAGGAGAGGAGGCAAAGCGAGAAAAGAGGGGAGCGGGTGCTGAAAGGAAGGAGGAGGCACCCATCCCACAGCACGTGCGGAGAGGCCCGGGGCTGCTGGAGCACGCGCTGTTTGGGAAACACTCCATTGTATACCTGGCTGGCACGGCAGCCAAGGCTGCTGCCAGGTGTCTGATCCTGCTCACGGTGGCCCCGTCCTGCTGAGAGGTTCCTTCTTCAAGCTGTTAGAGTTTCCTTGAAGTTGGCTGAGGTGTCCTCCATGTCCCCAACCCTTTCTCCCCGCCAGTCCCTACCTACATGACAGAACTTCACTTTTCCCCCACATCCACAGCACCCCGCTTTCAGGACTCCGCCCTCCACTGTCTCTGCCTCTCCAGCAACCCGTCCCCTAATCAGACCACAAGGGCCTGGTGACAAAGCACTCATCTTCACAGACTCTGTGGCCAGCAGAGAGGAGACCCTCAAAAAATAATAACAAAAACAATTTTCTTAACAAACGAATACTATGTTTGTTTGAATTACAGTACTATGTTTACAAAAATACAGCTATGAATCAGTATTTCTCTGAGTAAATAAACCACTGAGCTTGAGAAAATTGTTCTCTCTCAAGGGCTTTGCCCCAGATGGGTTCCTCTCAGGGGTAGAGAGTGATTTATGAAAGCAGGGGATTTCCACCAAGGGTAGGATCCCACTCTGTCTGCACGAATGCTCCACCAGGCCAAGAGGAAGAAGTGGGGATGTACGTGTTGCCCGGGTGACGGATAAAGCAACTGGGAGAAAGGACACTGAAATGTACTCAACACGCACACCTGACCATGAGGGACCTGGAGTTCTTCACAGAAGAGGCAGAGCCTGAGCAGGTGCTCAGCACCCACCACGACCCACCTGCGACCAGCATCCTCTGGTGATAGGGGCATAGCAGGGTGGGATGCAGAGAGCCAGGGGGAGGGGTGATGGAGGGCACACAGAAATTGCACTTTCTGCTGTAAAGGGCCTTGGAAGTGAGATATTCCTGCCCCCCGTTCCCCCAGCCTCCCTGCCACCCTATTCTCCTAGAGAGTTCAGAGTCCCTACACACAGACATTCTCAATTTCCAAAGCACTCAAGCGAGACACAATAGATCTTTCCCATCTGTAGTTTCATGGACGAATGATTCACGAAGCTGAAGGGCTCTTTGCCCAGCGCTTTGAAGAGGTTCCTTCTGTTCTTTGCCATACAACTGAAAATAAGGGCAGATCCACAGCTCTGCAGTGTACCTCGTGGGTCAGATGATGCTCGGCATTTCGGTCCTCTGGGCCCTTTCCATGTGAAACGGTTCTTGGCTAACACAGACAGATGAACTGTGGGCTCGGGGCTTGGTCTGGCAGCACTGTAGTCTCAAGGAACAGGGCACCGAGGCTGGATTCCTCCTGTGTCTTCCCTGTGAGGCTGGGGGGCTCATCCAGCTGGGAGCCATGGACCCGTGAGAAGGCCAAATCTCTCCTGAAACCAGGCTCCCCTGGGCTAATGGGGGGCCCTGTCTCTGAGACAAGCCTTTTCTGTAGGGGTTCCCTGCCCTGTCCAGTCTGGGAAAATCAAACCACACACTAGCAGACTACGGCACTAATAATATAGAGTGAAGGATTTCCAAATCTCCAAGGATAACATCCTATCAGGGATCATGACTAATTCATCCTTTTTTTGGAATGATTTTTAAGCTTGAAAACCTCTTAGATTTTTTTTTAATAGGATGAAATGATATAAAAGCAAATAAATAGGTACACAAACTGGAAAAAGTCATTTTTGCGTAAGGATTCCAATCCTGTATAATTTTTGTTTGTTCAGTCACTCAGTTGTGTCTGACTTTGTGACCGCATGGACTACAGCATGCCAGGCTTCCCTGTCCTTTACGATCTGGAGTTTGCTCACATTCATGTCCATTCAGTCAGTGATAATATCTAACCACCTCATCCTCTGCCACCTTGTTCCTCTATGCACAAACCAGTTTACTAGAACTCTAAATTAGCTAGAATTTTTAATATCCCGATATGTATATATAATCATGTGTCATTAATTTTGGTCTGTCTACATCTTTATCTAAAATGTGAATTTGGCTGAATTTCTATAGCCCTCCATTTTAGAAACCTGGGATTCACTGATAAATTTACTATAAGCATCTTTTTCTTTGAACTAATCCATTTAAAAATAGCTTATACACATATTTTAAAATAGCATATGCATGCTTTTTTTTTTAACAAAATAGCTTATATGTACCCCACTAAGGGAAGTTTGATGGAAACAGCCACGTTTAGAAGGTGTGCAACACCACAATGCAGTGCTCACACTGAACAGGCAGAGTGAGCACAGACTTCAGACTTAAGAAGACTCTCCACTTCAGACACCAGCCACAAGTTCCCGTGCTCCCAGGCCCCCCACGCTTCTGACCAACAGGCTACAAAGACTCACAGCCCTCTCAGGTTCAATAACTCCCTGGCACAACTCACAAAATTTGGGAAAACATGATACCCGTGATGCCTGATTACTATAAAGAGCACAAATCAGAACCCGCCACAGCAAGGGACCCCTGGGGTGAGGTCTGGGAAGGTTCCAGTCAAGGAGCTTTGTAGAATTAAGGTGCACTACTGAAAGTAGTAGGCTTCCCTGGTGGCTCAGACGGTAAAAGCGTCTGCCTCAATGCTGGAGACCCAGGTTCAATCCCTGGATCAGGAAGATCCCCTGGAGAAGGAAATGGCAACCCACTCCAGTACTCTTGCCTGGAGAATTCCTTGGATGGAGGAGCCTGGTGGGCTACAGTCCATGGGGCCTCAGAGTCGGACACGACTGAGCAACTTCACTGTTTCATTTTCACTGAAAGTAGCCACGAAGTTAAAAGACACTTGCTCCTTGGAAGAAAAGCTCTGACAAACCTGGACAAGCATATTAAAAAGCAGAGACATCACTTTGCTGACATAGGTCAGTCTAGTCAAAGCTATGGTTTTTCCAGTAGTCAGGTACGGATGTGAGAGTTGGACCATAAAGAAGGCTGAGCACCAAAGAACTGATGCTTTCAAATTGTGGTGCTGGAGAAGATTTTTGAGAGTTCCTTGGACTGCAAGGAGATCAAACCAGTCAATCCTAAAGGAAATAAAACCTGAATATTCACTGGAAGAACTAATGCTAAAACTGAAGCTCCAATACCTTGGCCATCTGATGCAAAAAGCCAACTCTTTTTGGAAAAGACCCTGATGCTGGGAAAGATTGAAGGCAGGAGGAGAAGGGGACAACAAAGGATGAGATGGTTGGATGGCATCACCGACTCAATGGACATGAGTTTGAGAAAACTCTGGGAGATGGTGAAGGAACAGGAAAACTGGCATGCTGTAGTCCATGGGGTTCCAAAGAGTCGGACACAACTCAGCAACTGAACAATAATAAACAACCCTCCTGGCACACTGATGAATGGTCACCAATTAAGAAGCTGAACGAAGCTTGTCCAGAGTATTTATTCTGATTTCATTACATAGGCATGATTCCTTAAATGATTGATCCCAATCAGCCCCCTTGTCTGAACTGTGATTTCTACTTGAGGAATATACCCTGGGGGACAAGCCAAATATCTCACTGGCCCATGTGAAAGATGAGAACATTTACTTTTATCTCATTTTTTCATTTTGGTTTGGTAGTTTTTTTATGGTGTGCAGAAGATATCTATGTAGAGTACATTCACATACGTATAATGGAGCGATATACTCAGACACTTTAAATAATAAAAATTGTGTCCTACATCAGATGAAGAGCACTATTTTAGAGCTGGAGAAAGTAAGATCTCTCCAGGCTAAACTCATACATTTGGTTCCTCCTAATGAACTCTGATGTATTCCTCTCTAAACAGATGTACATCAAAACATACTTGTTTTGTTTTAACGAGGACCTCAGATCTTGAGAATAACATCAGGCTTAGCACTCATATCTTAGTGTTTAATGTTCATCCATACACTTGGAAAAAGAAGTTCTTTTTTCCCCACTCTGCTGTAGCAGTTTCCATGCTGGCGGATGCCGTCATACCATGTAATCTTTCCAGGAGGGAGGACCAAGACCGTTGATCAGGCTGGTCAGCACCTTGCTTTCTTCTCCTCTTGTTTTGGGAGCAGCAGTCAGTGTCTACACCCTGGGCACCCCAAGGAGATCCCAGAGTTGTCCTCAGGAAGCCGACAGGTGGTGCTGTGGTCCCGTGCTCGGGATGGGGCCTGGGCTGCAGTCAGAGCTTGTTCCCACAGGGAGGACAGAGGACACTGGTCACCCCTCTACCTGTGCACATCAGGAAAGGATGCTCTGCTTCACTGCATGGCGGAAATAACAGCAGTTCTCAAAGGCAGCCTCCACAGCTAGTAGAGATCAAGAAAACACTTTCATTTCCCCTTCAATGATTGACAGTAGCTTTCTTTTTGACTGGAATGCAGGGTTGGAAGTTACCAAAATTCCTAAGCCTGCAGGGCACAGCTGGCCACGGGGGAGGCCCCAGCTGGTAACTGCTGATGGTTACCTGGAGCTGTGCCTGCCATGATGACCTGGTAAATGGTCCAAGGGTCACTGGCCGTCCAGACGGCCCTGAGGTCCATCTCATTGGCAGCTCTCCCATCCCAGCCCCTCCCACCCCAGAGACACCACTAGAATCTCTCCTTCCTCCATCTACACACTAAAAATGTACCTTTCCACGGCCTATTTGTCTCCAGTAATTGTAAAGTATTTGAATGAAGACTCCCAGAAACAAATTTTCCATGAAATTGAAAACCTTTTATCAACTTCAGTTTCTCTAAAGCTGAAATGTCTGTTAAGGTGTGTGTGGGGGGGGCTAGATGGGGGTACTGAAGGGTAGAGGGCACTTGGGCTCCCATAAAACCATTGGTTTTCCACCCTGGCTACACAGCAGAATCACCTGGGAAGATTTCTATGTCTGATGCCATAGGGACCCGCACCACGGCCACATTATGATTTTTGTGGGCCCTGCCTTCATAAAAATTATTGAAAATCATATTTTTACAACTGTGTTGGTATAAAGACAAATATGTTAATGTTTCAGGTTAAAAGCTTTCCTATGATCTAAAAGTTCATTTTGAAAAAATGTTTGTAGGTCCCTGGAAGTGCAAGGAGATCAAATCAGTCAATCCTAAAGGAAATCAATGCTGAATATTCATTGGAAGGACTGATGCTGAAGCTCCAATACTTAGGCCACTTAATGTGAAGAGTCAACTCACTGGAAAAGACTCTGATGCTGGGAAAGATTGAAGGCAAGAAGTGAAGGGGATGACAGAAGATGAGATGGTTGGATGGTATCACTGACTCAATGGACACGAGTCTGAGTAAACTCTGGGAGATAGTAAAGGACAGGGAAACCTTGTGTGCTGCAGTCCATGGGGTTGCAAAGAGTTGGACACGATTGAGTGACTGAACAACAACAACAAGTGTCGTGGGCCCACGCACAGTGCCATCTGTGTCCAATGGGTTAGTCAGTCCTGCCAGGAAGCGGACTTTCTCAGGGGAACTAAGGCTACAGTGTTTTCCTAATGTTCCAGCTTTTCCAGAGAAAAGCCAAGAAAGACACTCACTTCCAACCACTGGGGAAGGAATGCCTACTCACTGAATGGGTGACCAAGAGACCAGTTTCCTCTGGTCCCCACAGAACACAGTCAGCCAAGGTCAGCCTGAAAAAAATCTGGCAGAATAAAGCATCACTAACTCCATCATCATCCTGCCTCTGGGATTCTGACCCCACCTGCCTAATGAGACAGCCCCAAATCTTAGAGCAGAGGAGCAGGAAGCCATGTCCATCCGTCTCATTTCCGGTTTAGGAACAGCCCTGTTGCTAAAGGCCTGGACCAAGGTCATGGAGCTGCTGGAGCCAGAGCATGCCTCCACATCTCCCTGCAGGCCTAGAGGGCAGAACCTGAGCTGCAGGCCAAGTGTGCTGAGGATGGAACAGGCCCATCACTGTGCCCCGAGGCTCACTGGACCTGGCATCTCATCACACGTGCCATTCGAGCTGGGTTTGAATAAAGGTTCCTGGGTTGCCATGGAGATGAGTTTGGGGGCTGAGAGGGCACATGTGTGGAATTGGAGGGGAGTTCGTGTCCTGCAGTGCCATTTATTTAAGTGTTTTCCATTAGGAATTAGAGCATTAATTAATTGAAAACACCTAGTCACTTTCTTGGCACCCTTTGTGCAAAGGCAGCCGGAAGGCAGGGCTGAGTGCTTCACAGGCTTTTCCCTTCTGTGTGCACCCCCTGAAAGCCACTTACGATTCTTGTCCACAAGACCTGCATTCCTAGTTTCCTCATAGTCATCAAGTTAAACACTGGGGTTGGGGCATAGATAAGACAGAGCTGGAAATGGAAGCAGCCAAGAAAGTGCAGGAAAGGGCTGTGTGGGAAGTAAAGCTTACAAGTTGATGACAATGTATGTTTTCCTTGGTAGGGGTCACTTCTGAGCACTGGAATCAGTACAGCTTGGACCAGCCACTCAGAGCCCAATACTGTTTGCTGGTTATTATGGTTTCTCACCAAAGCTATGCCCAGCCACATACAGCACAGAAATATTTTAAAAGCCCTTTATCTCTTTGATATCTTGCATTACTATTTTAAATCACTGCTTAGAGGAATATTGAAGAGAAATATACCAAAATGTTAACAGGATTTGTGCCTGAGTGATGGGATTTTTAATAGTTTATCTCTCATATTTTCAACTTTTTATTTTGAATTAGATTCACAAGAAATTGGAAAAATAATACAGTGTATCCTTCACCCAGCTTCCCCCAACAGTTACATCTTACATCATAACCATAGTTACAGTCACCAAAACCAGAAAGTTAACTACAGATCTTAGAAGATTTCACCATTCTCTAACACATGCCCTTGTGTGTGTGTTTCTATGCAAATTCATCACACAGAATTGTGTTCTCTTGTTTTAAAAACTTTTTATAATGAAAAATGTATTTGTCTTGTTATAAAGAGAAAGGTTTTACTTTTAAATCTGTTTCTGGGAATCCCAGAAAAAAACTCAATATGTAAATTGCTAGGCACAAAAATATTTCCTGTTAAATTATTTATAAACAAATTTAAACCACTTACATGTCCAACTTGACATAATTGAATTGATTTAACTGGAGTACATTTGCTTAATGGATATGGTGCAACCATATGCACTGTTTATGAAAAAGGATGTGATGACAAGCAGGTGTCTGCTGCTGAAAAGGAGCAGGAGCCTATGGTCCTTCCCTCCCATATCCTCTTCCTGCCTTTTTTCTGTAGAAAAACTTTAGCCAAAGCATAAGTTTCATCAGAGAAGAAAATACAGGAGCAAAATAAACCAGCAAGCAGGACAAAATAATAATAGTTTAGTCCTTAAACATAGTCAAGGACCTTTAGTTCCTCCTCAAGGGTTATAGATAATATTCTGAGCCATGTCCTGTGAGTTGTCTTACAGATACTGAAACCCTGACCAGATGGGAGAAGTTAATCACATGAAGGCCAGACTGCATCCATGACATAAGCTGCCGCAATTCTGAGAGCTGGCCTCAAGGAAATGGAAACAAGCAGCTTGGAATTGAAGACTAACTGTACCTAAAGCATTCAAGGTGACATTGATCAGACCACCAACGACCAGTTTCAAGATGACAGTCAGAGCTGACGGTGCTGTTTCTGCCTGGAGCCCCCTCCCTCCACCTATGAAAGCTCTTGCCCCTTGCTTATCAGTTGGGGAGGAGAGTTGGCCTTTGGACAGATGTCCACCCTCCCCCTCCCACCTCCCCATACCCTCGGGTTGCCAGCATCCAAAATAAAGCAAATTTTCTTTTCTACCAACTTGGACTCTTTATTGGCTTTTGAGCGACCAGCAGCTGGACTCCACTTTCAATAACAATGAGGTTGAATGAAAGCAAGATATTAATACAAAACTGTTCAACTGGATGATAACTGTGGAAAGAGATCAATGCACCAGAAGTGGGGGAGGATGGTTGGGGGGATGGGAGGCCAACATACTAAAATCGTTCCTGTCCATTTTCCTCTATTTTCCAGACTTTCCTTCTTGTGAAGGACTTTCAAATATTGCACCAGTGTGCATCACTGGTGACCTTACTAAAGTACAGATTCTGATTCAGTTGGCAGGGCCAAGCTGCAAGCATGGCCTAACGTATTAGTTTCTAACAAGCTCCCAGGTGATGTTGATCCTGCTGTTCTGTAAGCCACGCTGTTCAGTGATGGATTATAAGAAAACAAGCCCTTCAGATATAAAGTGCTTATATTCAAAACTGACCTCGAATGCCAAAGCATACCCAAAAAAAAAAAAAAATCAACAAAATCTCCAGATTCCACTTGGATTTCAAGTAACAAGTGCAGGCATTGCTTTGCCCAGCCCCCAATGGTGAGATTATTCTTTGTTTTGAGTTGCCCAATTTTATTTTTTTTCCCGGCCGTGGCATGAAGGATCTTAGTTTCCTGACCAGAGATAGAACCCGCACCCTCTGCACTGGAATCGCAGCGTCTTGACCACTGGATTGCTAGGGAAGCCCTAGAGTTACCATATTTTACTGGAGGTGGCAGCACAGGTTTTTTTACCTACTCTCAACTATACATGCTTCAATCCAGGGCTTGAGCCTTGTTGACACACTGCTTCCTTGGGAAACCTTTTCTGTCTCCTTATGATGATGCCCGAGGACCTAGGACCACACACAAAGTGGGAAAATGGGGCTCTCACTCCCCCTCCTTGGGTCCCACAACCACCTGTCTGTTTAAGAAAAGTAACTTGAGGAACCTGGGTGCGCCTTATCTCTTAGTGGCCTAAACCACGAAGCACTTTTTTCTTTCAACCTTTCAGCAGAGGCTGTTTGTTCTTTGGTAGCCAAATTAGATTACTGTATAAAACTTTCTATTTTTAGTGACAGAATGCAGCAGAGTTATTTCTTGTGAGTCAATACAGCAACATACGACTCCCTTTCTTTGTTATTCATAGATTCAAGCGCTCTATGAATAGTACTTGACTTTTGTAATATATTCTTATTACCTGCATGTTCTGTGCAGAATATACGGACTTTTAAAAATGTAGGACTTCCCCCGTGGTCCAGTGGTTGAGAATCTGCCTTGCAATGCAGGGCACAGGGTTGACCCCTGATCCAGGCGGATCCCACATGCCTTGGGGCAACTAAGCCCATGTGTGTGCTGCAACTACTGAACCTGTGCTCGAGAGCCCGTGCTCCACAAGAGAAACCACCCCAATGAGAACCCCGTGTACCATAACTAGAGAAAGCCTGCGCACAGGAGCAAAGACCTAATAAATAGATTAAAAAAAAATAAACTGCCCAAGCTTACAGGAGGGTGTGTTTTTTTTTTTTTTTTTTCACTTTGCTTGTTTTTAGTTTTGCCTGGATATAACATGCACGACTCTTTCTGAAGTTGTTACCATATGTGTCAAGTTGTGTCACATCTGCTTTATCTTACTTGATCCTCAGCAGCTTCTGGAGGAGCTGGGTGGATGTTACAACTCCAGGTCATCTGACTGGCTCACCATGTGATGGTTATTCCACCATGGACCCAGAGGCTCTTGAAGCTGCTCCTTTTCAGCCTGGTCTGTCACCTCTCTGGGGACACTCCCTGAAGACCAGTCACAGCCTAAACTGCTCTGCTAATGTATCAACAAAACAGACTAATGCAGGAGGGGCAAGCTGCTCCTAAACATTAGTTGGATGAAATGGAATTTATGGAGCACTCCCATCTTGGAAGAGGTGGCTGCAGTGTACAAGATGGTTTCCATCTTTTACTGAGTCCAAGTTTATTCTGCTCACCACAGGCCAAAAATTTGAGAGATGAATTGTTGGGGCAAGGAACAGTGACTTTATTCTGAAATCCAGTAGACAAAGAAGATGGTGGACCTGTGCCCCAAAGGACCATCTTGCCTGAGTTAGGATTCAGGCTCCTTTTATCTTAGAGGGGAGGGACTACAGCATTTTTGGGTCCCTGTCAGCCTCTAGAGGGAATGTGTGAACTTCTTCCACCTGTAGCTACTCAGAGCTGGGCCTGGCCAGGAAGTTTCTCCTGTTGTTCTTTTTTGAAGACTTTAAAAACACCATCTATCAATTGAGAAGTGTTCATTCCAAATGCACCATCTAATTTTTACAACTTATCACCTATTTATCTAAGGCACTTTACCCCCAAAATCAAGTTTACCACTAGAATATGTGCAGGGGCCTTGGGATCTGCATTAGTACAATGTCTGATAAATCCTTTCCAAAAATTCAGCAGGTTCTTCACTTCTGGGGCTTTTTTTTTTTTTGCTGACCTCCTGGAATTCTGTTCAAACCCTTTTGCTTTGGTTCCCTTTCCAAAATCATGCTGAGATACACTGATGTGTGTGTGCTCAGTCGTTGCTCAGTCATGACCAACTCTGCAACCTCATGGAGCCTGTCAGGCTCCTCTGTCCATGGGATTCTCCCCAGGAATACTGGAGTGGGTTGCCATTTCCTGCTCCATGGGATCTTCCTGACCCAGGGATCGAACCTGGGTCTCCTGTGTTTCCTGCAATGGCAGGCAGGTATTTTACCACTAGTGCCATCTGGAAAGTATGACTCAGGGAACTCAAACCGGTGCTCTGTAACAATCTAGAGGGGTGGGAAGGGGTGGGAGGTAGGAGGGAGGTTCAAGAGAGAAGGGACATAAGTATACCTGTGGCTGATTCATGCTGATGTATGGCAGAAACCAACACAATATTGTAAAGCAATTATTCAATTAAAAATAAATGATTTCTTTAAAAAAAACAAACACAACACTGTAAAACCACAGGTACCAAGGGATCATCTCTAACCATTAAAATGACGACTTTCCGCTTTGGCATCAACCAACCGGGCTGAATTGTAGGGTTTTTGGAGATTGTAGGAACCAAGTGGAACCTTTCTCTTGTCCTCGGGACGAGAACATCCTGCTCTTGGACAAGAATAGACAGGATTTTTTCTTTTGGTTCCTTTCTTTCATGGGACATCAGGAAAAGTTTTAAGTATCACAAGGTTGACTTGGCTGTAAATGGAGAAACAGTACCAAGCATAATGAAACAAACAAACAAAAAACCCAGGGGACAAATAGAATCCTAAGTAAACCCTCAAGTTTGTTTTGGGGTTGTACATATACCAAGAACACAAAGCAGGAGACCATACATGACATAATTAAAACAAGCGGAACAGCACGTGGTGCACAGGACCCCAGGATGACGCTGCCTGCCTAAACCCCCAGTGGAGACCCTTTCAGGACTGTGTCCACACATTGTCACAATAAGACACCATCTCCCCTCACTCACAGGTTTATGGCTGTAAGCAGACTACATATCCAAAATAAGCCTCAGGGAACTTTCTTTAGGGATAGTTGTAACATTCCCTGTTTCTAAAGATAAACTCAAGACAAATGAAGCAAGCTGCCCACAGCAGTGCTAGCAGCCAAAGAAGCAAGTGAACCACTTCCCAAATCAGGTGAAAGTCCAACAACTCTTTCTTCTCTCCAACAGTGTGCCCCATTCAGAGATTTAAAAAATTGACTTATTCTAGTGAAGAAGACCCAAATGGAGAGAAATACAACTCTTTATATCGGGGGGGGGGGGGGCACCCCAAACACATTGATTTATTCCAGAGAAAAGACCCCAAATGGAGAGGAAGTAAATTCCCAGCTGTTAAATGCCGGGGAGACTTATTCTGTGGGCCCCTCGGCTCCCAAGTGTAGATTTCTTGCTCCAACTGCCATTGGGGTGGCTGGTGTCACTTCAGGGAACTTTGAAGGGCAGACCCTCAGGACAAGTGGTCTTGGGGGCTGCTAGGGCCTTACCCGGAGAAGGCAATGGCACCCCACTCCAGTACTCCTGGAAAACTCAATGGACGGAGGAGCCTGGTAGGCTGCAGTCCACGAGGTCGCTAAGAGTCGGACATGACTGAGTGACTTCACTGTCACTTTTCACTTTCATGCATTGGAGAAGGAAATGGCAACCCACTCCAGTGTTCTTGCCTGGAGAATCCCAGGGACGGGGGAGCCTAGTGGGCTGCCGTCTATGGGGTCACACAGAGTCGGACACGACTGAAACGACTTAGCAGCAGCAGCAGCAAGGCCTTTCCAGAAAATTTCTCCAATCAGGGCCACCTGGTCACGAGCAGCAAGGCTCCTGGTTTTTTGCACCAAATTCATTAGCAAGTCCAAGCTCACATTGCTTGCCACACCACAGGATAATAAATTGAGATGAATTGTTAGGGTAAAGAATAGTGACTTTATCCAGAAAGCCAGCTGACCAAGAATGTGGTGCGCTCATACCCCTCAAAGAACCATCTTGTCTGACTTAGAATTCAGGCTCCTTCTATACTGAAAGGGAGGGAGTATATAAAGCCAAGCATTTCCCAGCAGCCTCTGAAGGGAGTGTGTTACTGTTTACCTCCACACACAGGTGGGCCTGGTCAGGAGGTCTCCTGGGATCTAAACAAAGGTATTTTAGCTTAATGCTCATTACCTCGGAAACAGCGGTCCCAGAGATGGGCCATTGTGTAGAATTTAGGCTGACGCTTTTAAAGTGATTAACTTGCCACAGAATACAAAGCTTCTTCCCTTTAACACACCCAACCTAGAAAATGACACTAATAAGGAGCGTGTTAACACCAAGTCTCTGATAAACCAGCTGTGGTCTTCATACATAGAGAAGTTCTGTGATCTGAGAAGAAATGTTCTCCAGCCACAGGCAACAGTATGAATTGATGTGTCTGTCAACAATATGAATCGATGTGTCTATAAACAGAATAGTCAGTAAAAGAAGCTAGGCACAAAAAAATACACCCTGCATGGTTGCATTTACATAAAGTGCAAACACAGGCAAAAGGAATCCATGGTGTCAGAGGTTGGGAGAGGGGTCCCACTTGGGAGTGTGGTGACTGGGAGTGGTGGGCAGGAGGCAGGATTCTGGAAGCCCTGATAACATCTTTTTTTTTTTTTTTTTTTTGCTGTAGAAAGCAGACTTTCTGAAAAACCACTTTATTAAGTTATGATTGGCATGCATAAGTCTACTTGTATTTAATGTATAAAGCTTGATGAGTTTGGACATAAGTATTCACATGTTTTGGGGCTTCCCAGGTGACTCAGTGGGTAAAGAACCTGCCTGCAATGCAGGAGACACAGGCAGACTTGAGTTTGATCCCTAAGAGTTGACTTTTTCAGACTCCATGGTCATGCAGTATTTGTCTTTCTGTGTCTGACTTATTTTACTTGGTTTAATACTCTCACTGGAAAAGACCCAGATGCTGGGAAAGATTGAGGGTGGGAGAAGATTGAGGGCAACAGAGGATGGAATAGTTGGATGGCATCACCAGCTCAATGGACATGAGTTTGAGCAAACTCCAGAAGATAGTGAAGGACAGGGAAGCCTGGCTTACTGTGGTCCATGGGGTCACAAAGAGTCGGACATGATGTAGTGACAGGACAACAATAGTGTTTTCCAGGTTCATCCGTGTTATCACAAATGGCAGGATCTTTTCCTTTTTTAAGGCAGAATAATATTCAACTATATATTTACTTCCCTGGGGTAATGGAGGATGCTGCTTGGCCCTGCCCAACTTGAATCCAAGTTGGGGGGGATGCAAGGTCTTCCCAAAGTGCCTGTCTGTGCTGTCCCAAGCCCAACTGCACACAGTGGACAGAGAAGCTGTCCCGTTTCTCAGCCCTGCTCAGTCCATGGGAATATCACCCTCCTGCTTTTATTCCTTCAGACCTCAAAACACCTGAGCCTAACTGGGCAGGGCCAGTGGCAGGCCTAACCATACAGAAGGGAGAGCTGGTGACCATCTGGTAAGAAGTTGATTAGCATCCCTCAGAGAGGAAGAAAAGCTGGAGCTGGATGGCAAGTTTTATCCAGATACTTTCAGTTTTGCCAGGGACAACAGTGGCTGCCATGGGGATCCAAGTGGGTTCTTCCTGGCCCCTCAGAGGGTGGAGACCCCCCTGCCGTCTCCCTGTGTCTCCCCACCCCCTCCACCCAATTGTTGTACCAGGTGCTCCAGGGAAAATCTCCACACTTACTGCCCATGTTCAGAAGGCTGGGAAGTAGTGGCAGCAGAGACACAGCCTCATACCAGACTGTAAACCCAGTGTATGGGATGTGTACAGAGCATGGGCCTTGCTGTGAATTACAGCCCAAGGGCAGGTTGTCTGGAAGCCCTCACTCTTTGGGAGGATGCAGCTCGTTTGGAACAAATTTTTCCAGGTGGTGTGAAAGAAGTTCTCACTGGAGCGCGAGTAGAGACAGGGATGAATGGGCAGTGCTGTCAGGGGACAGGAGGTGCTTGTCAGCGAGGCGGAGAGTGAAGTCATGAGCCTTGCAACCTCTTCCAAGTCTAACATCCCCTGTTTGTAGACTCTGTTATGAGGGAAAATAGGATCAAAAGTTCCAAAGGACATCTGCTCCTTCACTCATCCGATTCACTGAGGACTGTCTGTGTAGAGGAAAAATTAAAAGTGAATAAAGTAAGCTGAGACTGTTTAAAGGTAGAGTTGAGCAACCTAAAACCTAGGAAATTATTTTAGGAGATGAATTCAGACTAAGTAGGAGCTGATGGGCAGAGAAGATGTGCAGAACTAAGAGCCCTGAGGGAGGGCAGCCCGAGGACACCAGATGCATAAAGAAGTCAGGTGCAGGGACACTTGGTGGCTCCATGAATGTGTCAGGATCTGCTCTGTCATGTCAGGTGGGTCCCATCCTCCTGGTCCAGAGGTGGACACTTCAGCCACTTGAGCCACTTCAGCCAACATCTAGGAAGAGAGAGAGTGCCGGCCTCATGGAAAGCAATTTCCTGCGAGTCCCTCAGGCAGGTCTGATGGCACCTCATTACCTAGAACATCCATCTGCAGCCTCTGTAGCTGCAGGGCAGGCTGGGATGTCTTTTGGTTGCAGGAATGCAGATTCTGTTATTTTGAGAGAAGGGAAGAATGGCCACTTTTGTCTGCCACAAAGTTAATGTAGAAAAGTCCAGGTACACAAAACAGTTAAGACAGGTGATGATTCTCCCCGCAAGTGACCTGCTTGACCTCCACATCAAAAGCCACGCCTTCAGCTCTGCATCTGAGACCCTTTCTGACTCCTATTTCCTGTCTCCTTCTACCCTCCCTGCCCACACTCACCTCCTTGCCGCCCCCTGGGCAGCCCCAAGCTTCTGCTACACGAGAGATCCCCAAGTTCTGAGTCTCTGCTCTCTTCGTCCCAGCTTGAAGTTCAACTCACACACAAGAAGCCATGTAAAACCATTGTGTTGGCCTTCCCTGGTGGCGCAGTGGATAAGAATCTGCTTGCCAATGCAGGAGACATGGGTTTGAGCCTTGATCCAGGAAGAATCCACATGTTTTGGAGCAACTAAGCCCATTCACCACAACTACTGAACCTGTGCTCTAGAGACTGGGAGCTGCAACTACTGAAGCCCATGTGCCCTAGAGCCTGTGCTCTGCAACAAGAGAAGCGACTGCAATGAGAAGCCAGCACACCATAACTAGAGAGTAGCCCCCGCACCCTGCCACTAGAGAAAAGCCTATGCAGAAAAGACCCAGCACACTCATATTAAAACAAATAAATAAATGAAAAAATGAAACAGGAAACCGGGAGATCCAGCAGGGAGGAAAGCCTAGGCCTCCATGAGATGACAGGAAAGACACTGATTTTCACCAATACAATATCCACATACCATGCAGCTTCATCAAATTCTGTGCCTTTTCAGGCTGCACTCATGACCTGGGACTAGATGAAAAAAATGTTAAGTAGACAGTGTGAAAAGCCATTCTCACATCAACACAGCATAGAGGATATGAAGGCCTGCATCCTTCAAATGTCCACAGCCCAGGAAGAGGTCCCAAAGCTACAGTGAACAACAGGTCATGGGAATCAGAAGAGATTTGTTTACTTATAGGACGTGATGTTGTTCTTGTGGTCACCCCCTAAATATTC
Organism: Bos indicus x Bos taurus; assembly: GCF_003369695.1. Taxonomy (NCBI): domain Eukaryota; kingdom Metazoa; phylum Chordata; class Mammalia; order Artiodactyla; family Bovidae; genus Bos; species Bos indicus x Bos taurus. Next base: position 45,563,527 of record NC_040086.1, read on the forward strand.
AGTGCACACGTATCTTAAGAAAAACTACCTAAAACTTGGAAATAAGGAGTCGGGGACAGCTGGTCCTTTCAGTGTCATATGGTGGCATTAACAAGCCTGCCCAAGGGGGTTTTGAATCTCTAGGAGAATAAACCTGCCCGATGTTGCTGGCCACTGGTGTGGGCCCAGGCTGGGATGTCACCTTTCCACTTCTCTTCACTGGAGAAGCTGTGATTCCCTCATCCTGTGGAGCATTAACCGCTGTTTACAGACAGGATGGACAATCTTATTCTGTGTTCTGTTCTTCAAAATGTCTATAGATACCCGACTCCTTCGATTGCTTTCTGAACCACCTTTTTTATTACATGTATTCTTGTATCAATGATCTAATAGATCTTTGACCCATATTTATTCAAGATTAAGATGACACTGTAGTTTTGATTTTTTGAAGTTACCCTCTATGCTGTCAAAGATGTGCAAGAATAACAGCAGGAAATCAGAAGAGAATAATGACTTAGGGCCAGAAACTTTATTGTTGTTGTTCAGTTGCTCAGTCGTGTCCAACTTTTTGCGACCTCATGGACTGCAACTTGCCAGGCTTCCCCATCCTCCACTATCTCCCGGAGTTTGCTCAAATTCATGTCCATTGACTTGGTGTTGTCATCCAACCATCTCATCCTCTGCTGCCCCTTCTCCTGTTCCCTTCAATCTTTCCCAGCATCAGGTTCTTTTCCAAAGAGTCAAAACATTCCAGGTCTCTATGCAATATTGTTCTTTACAGCATCAGATTTTACTGTTACCACCAGACACACCCACAACTGGCTGCTGTTTCTGCTTTGGCTCAGATACTTCATTCTTTCTGGAGCTATTAGTAATTGCCCTCTGCTAAATTCTTAAACAGATGGGAATATCAGACCACCTTACGGGCTTCCTGAGAAACCTGTATGCTGGTCAAGAAGCAATAGTTAGAACCGGACATGAACAATAGACTGGTTCCAGATTGGGAAAGGAATACGTCAAGGCTGTATATTGTCACCCTGCTTATTTAACTTCTATGCAGAGGTCATCATGCAAAATACCAGGCTGGATGAAACACAAGCTGGAATCAAGATCGCTGTGAGAAATATCAACAACCTCAGATATGCAGATGACACCACCCTTATGGCAGAAAGCAAAAAGGAACTGAAGAGCCTCTTGATGAAAGTGAAAGAGGAGAGTGAAAAAGTTGGCTTAAAACTCAACATTCAAAAAACAAAGATCATGGCATCTGGTCCCATCACTTCATGGGAAATAGATGGGGAAACAGTGACAGGCTTTATTTTCTTGGTCTCCAAAATCAATGCAGATGGTGACTACAGCCATGAAATTAAAAGATGTTTGCTCCTTAGAAGAAAAGCTATGACCAACCTAGACAGCATATTAAAAAGCAGAGACATTACTTTGCCAACACAGGTCCATCTAGTCAAAGCTATTGTTTTTCCAATAGTCATGTATGGATGTGAGAGTTGGACTATAAAGAAAGCTGAGCGCCAAAGAATTGATGTTTTAAACTGTGGTGTTGGAGAAGACTCTTGAGAGTCCCTCAGAAAGCAAGGAGATTAAACCAGTCAATCCCAAAGGAAATCAGCCTGAATATTTATTGGAAGGACTGATGCTGAAGTTGAAGCTCCAATACTTTGGCCACCTAATGCGAAGAACAGACTCATTGGAAAAGACCCTGATGCTGGGAAAGATTGAAGGCAGGAGGAGAAGGGGACGACAGAGGATGAGATGGTTGGATGGCATCACTGATTCAATGGACATGAGTTTGAACAATCTCTGGGAGTTGGTGATGGACAAGAAAGCCTGGCGTGCTGCAGTCCATGGGGTCGCAAAGATTTGGACATGACTGAGTGATTGAACTGAACTTCCCCAGTAACATATTGGACACTTTCCAACCTGGTGGGCTCATCTTTTGGTGTCCTATCTTTTCGCCCTTTCATACTGTTCATGGAGTTCTTGTGGCAAGAATGCTGAAGTGGTTTGCCATTCCCTTCTCCAGTGGACCACATTTTGTCAGAATTCTCCACCATGACCTGTCCATCTTGAGTGACCCTGCACAGCATGGCTCATAGCTTCATTGAGTTATGCAAGCATCTTTGCATAACTGGACAAGATTGGAAACTTTGGGAACCTTTAAGAAAGCAGGGCTGTCCAAAGAGCCTAGGCAGTGGGGAGAGGCGGGGCCATCATCTCCTTGTGCTTTGGGATATTTAATTCCATCTCTCTTACTTGTGTCTCTTTGTCTTTCTTTTCTTTCTTTTACTTTTTAAATCCCTAGACCCTCTCATCCCCACTCATCCTTTTCTGTTTCCTTTTCTTGGCCCCCAACCCCTTTCTTAGGGAAATCAGGCAGCGGCGCCTCCCACAGACATGGAGCTGAGCACGGCTTTCAGCAAATTGCCAGCTTTGCTGTCAGCTGGAGCTCATTTTAAGGCAAAAGCCCTAAGGTATTAGAGGATAAAAACCAAGGCCAAGGAGCTGGGCGATCTGCATTTATTTAAAATGGTTTCATGGAGTTGGCCGTTCCCTTTAATAGGCAATTTAAAACAATATCAATATTCATGTGGCATTGCTACAGCAGGGACGAATACCGCCGACACTTCCATCCTGAGGCATGGAGGATTATAAAGGCCTTGTGGGTCTGAGCCTTCGGATGAGCTGAGCAAATTGCTCCCTGGAGCTGAGATCATTCTTCCAGGGCATGGGGAGGGCCTTATACAGCCCAGAAAGAAGAGTTGTGCTCAGCGGTCCCAAGAGCCCCCAACACTGGCCCCTAACCCATTCAGGCTCAGCATCCCTCCTATCAGCCAGGATCTGGATCAATCAACCAGTCAGAGCACAGTGGTCCCCAGCTGTTCTGCATTGTTGTTGTTTAGTCACTAAGTCGTGTCTGACTCTGCGACCCTATGGACTGCAGCATGCCAGGCTTCCCAGCCAGAAGGAAGGAGCAGAGACCACCCCTTTCATTTCACAGACCCAAGGCATCTTGCCTGACTGAGTCTATCCAAAAATGGGTGACAGCAATGAGAACCAGGACCCCAACTTCAACCCAGCTCACACTGCACACACGTGTTGGCTCCTGGGGCCAGAACATGAGCTGCAGGTGCCCCTGGGTCTCCGTATGTGGACCTGAGCAAAAGGCTTTCTCTCAACAACTCGACTTTCCCGTGGAAGGAACGGCGGCCCTCTCCCACTTGGAAACGCCTCTTGTTAAAATTCCTTTTTCTGGAGAGACTGAAAGCCTAACTCTGTCCACAAGTGGCTCGGCAGAGGGGCTGTGATGTAGACACAGTCGTCCTCTCCAGGTGACAGAGGTTCAGTATCTCCAACTTGCTTCCAGTGACACCAAGAAAACCTGAGTTGGTTCCAAAAGATGTTGCCTCCGGGACAACAAGACACCCCACTGTCCCTGATCTGCAGGGTCCCTGGAAGCTTCTGATCTGCTGAACACCAGCTCCTGACCTAGTTGGAATCTGCACCCATGGAAACCGTGTGGAGTCTTACAGAATCGGGGTCTGGATAACAACAGTAACAAGCGCTGCTCGGGTCAGGGAGGAGGGCCTTTGCTGTAACTGACACCAGGGCCAGGGACCCAGGCTTTTGTCTGAGGACAATCCTACCAAGGAACCAAGGGGCCTTTTGATGTTTGAAGGCTGGAAATAAAGCTAATTGTAGAGAAAAGGCAAGGAAACAAAAAGGGGAGGCAGAGACTTGGGGAGAGGGGGTCAGAGGGAGGAAGGCTGGGTTGAAAGCAGGATGAGACTTCAGAAGAGGGGCTGCCCATAGCAGAGGCTGGTCTCTGACAACCTATCTCCTCGGAGCTGCAAACCAGCTGCCTATCTGGCCAGAGATGGTTTCTTTGTTCATTAGACTGAGCACGTCAGAATGATCAAGATCACAGTAGTATCTGGGTTTTGTGTTCCCTCCAGATCAGGATCATCAGGGCTCCCATCTCCCTCCTACAACAATCCCTGTGCTTCTGAAGACAGCTTCTCCCTGCCTTCCCTCCTTTCCAAAACGTGAGCAGCCGGAGGCACCCTCAACACACCATGCTTAGTTTAGCCCGCCTTTTAGTTCAGCTAGTGGGATGCATACTGAGATGTGCCCACATGGTTGCAAACACAACACTGGTTTATATCAGGGACCTGAGCATCCGCGCACATTCAGGAACAACCATGTATCTTGACCCTGTTTTTGGGTTGCCCCTTGCAAATCCTCTTGGCATCTCGAGCTTTTGGTTTCCCTTTGAAAATCTTCCCTGGGCCCTGGTAACGTTTGGTATCTGAATGCCGAGCCCTTGAATCAACTCAGCTTCTGCACAGGCCTCCGCACAAGAGTCCCTGCCCGCTCTGCTGAGCTGTCCTTCTGGGAACTGAGGCTCTTCCTGCCTCCCAGCACTCCCCAGTCCGCTGAGTAGAGATGCACCCAGGGGATGCCTGCAGCTGGTACGGAGGAGGTAGTTGTGTCCTCCTGTGTGCGTGCTGAGTCATTTCAGTAGTGTCTGACTCTTTTGTGACCCCATGGACTGTAATCCACCATGCTCCTCTGTCCATGGGATTTTCCAGGTAAGAATACTGGAGTGGGTTGCCACGCCCTTTTCCAGGGGATCTTCCCAACCCAGGGATCAAACCGAGGTCTCCTACACTGCAGGTGGATTCTCAAACACTCACATCTCTTTCCCAACAGGAGAGAAAGTCGAGGCTCACTGGACACCTTGGCATCAAACCCAACAGATACTCTTTCTTCCTTTTTCTCAAGAAAGTGATTCCTAAGTGAGTGTCCATCTCTGTGAAGCAATCTGTGAAGCTGATGAGGGTGGTTTTAGGGTTACTCTTCCTTTTCCCAAAACTCAGCATTTATTGATGGGGCAGGTCATAGCCGAGGGAAGACGATGAGCAGCAGAGTAATTGTGGAGCCCAGAGTGATGGCGGAAGAGGAAAAGAAAACTGGTCTCAATGCTCTTCCTCTGCAAGAGGACATCATGCTGTGAGAAGGCAGTCCTCTTGCCCTCGGGGCAGCACTGGCCCTGACCGTGCAGTAAAGCTTAGAAGGACCTCATCTAACCCAACTCTTTTGACCAAAGAGGAGCAGAGTCCTGGTTTGGGGGGGCTGATCCCCTTGGTTTGTGGAGGACACTGATGACCAGAGAGGTCAAGTGCCTCACCCAATGACACACAGAGCTTCTGTCCTTGGTTGGCTCCCCTCAACCACAACTATTTTTGGCTAATTATGCCTATGTTGCTTATTTGGCAATGTTTTCATGAGTTTAAAATTTTTGGTTTCAGAGCCAACTGAATTGTTTGAAAGAAAATTGGTTGAACATCAAGGTTTTCTACTACATAGGTAACTTCTCATTTCACTGTGTGTTATTTTAAAGTGTTTAAAATTCACTTTAAAACATGTTTCTTATTTATGTTTAGAAATTTTAGATACTTAAAAAATCATGGTAAGATATACATCATCTACACAAGATGAGATTTAGCATTTTAATTATTTCATGTGTACAGCACAGGCAGAGGCTCCAGAGAGCAAATAGAAACAGCAAGGCACTCTCAGGCTTGATCTCAGGGTCGGCATAGCATCACTTCAATTCACTGGCCAAAGCAGGTTACATGGCCAACAATTAGGGAGGGAAATGTATTCTTCTTGGGAGGAAACTGTAAATTCACATGGCAAAGATTCAGGCATAGAAGGGCTGAAGAATTGTGGCACCAGTGGTAAAGAATCCACTTGCCAGTGTAGGAGACAAAAGAGACTTGGGTTCAATCTCTGTGTCAGGAAGATTCCCTGCAGGAGGGCATGGCAACCCACTCCAGTATCCTTGCCTGGGAAATCCCATGTACAGAGGAGCCTGGCAGGCTACAGTCCATAGAGTCCCAAACAGTCAGACACGACTGAGTGACTGAGGACAAACAGGACAGAGACAGGACAGAGCAGTGCACCCTCCAAATCCAGCCATGGAGAAACAGCCAAGAACAACTCGGTCTTCCCAGAGAGGCAGCAGCAATCAGGTAGCATTCAAATGAGATTGGTCAGCACCTCAGTGAGGACCCCAGCAGGATGCAGCCAGACCCCAGGGGACATGAAAGAAAGGCCCACGTTCCTGCTCCTTTCAGGGCACTCTCTGGAGCTACCATCAGCCAAGAGTGCCTTCCCTACTTAGGTGCAAACTCTCAGATTCTCTCCATAGATTCTCATCCTCAGAACCTTCATTACATGGCAAAACCAGCTTCTGACTGTTGAAGGCAAAAGGAGAAGGGGGCAGCAGAGGAGGAGATGGTTAGATGGCATCAGTGACTCAATGGACATGAGTTTGAGCCAACTCCAGGAGATGGTAAAGGATAGGGAAGCCTGGCATGCTACAGTCCATGGGATTGCAGAGAGTTGGACAAAACTGAACGACTGAACAACAACAAACAGTAAACCCTACTCTCTCCTCCAAGAGAAAAAAAAAAAGGTGTAACTTCTTCTGTGCATGTGATTCTTCCATGATGCAAGGCCTGCTGATGTCAGAGGCTATTTGGATGGCTTTGTTTTCTGGCAGCTGGAGGTAAGCCCCTGGCATGAGCTCAAAAGCAAACAGCAAGGCCCCTCCTGATACTGGCTCTGGATCCAGGTGTGGGGCCAGATAATTAGAGCAACATTCCTGTGGTTCATCTCCTGTGGCAAGGAGCTCTCATCAAAACCAGACACACTGGAACAGAGTACCAGTCAGGCTGGGCTCCTTTCAAGATGCCAAGTTCTGTGGCCAGGGTATGTCTGGGGGGCCCCACGTCCCTTGCTGTCCGGGTCTGGTCACAACAGGAAGAGTCGGGGACACAGGAGGCACAGATGCCCAGGGCTCCTCTGCCCAGCTGCTAGTTTCAGAAGGGCCAGCCGAGGGCACTCCTCATGTCCTGAACACTCACCCCAGAGCTCTTCCTCTGTCACCAGGATCTGAGAGACTCTTTACTCAGAGAATGTCTAGGGAGCCAGGGCTCTGGGAGGGAGCGTTTATGTCATAAAGACGATTGAGGTTGGAGGTGACGTGATGAAAATGGATGTCAGGGAACAACAGGAGGGAGCCCTCTCTGTGGATCTGTCTAGAAAAGAGACAATAAGCATTTCCATTCCTAATCCCAGGTGGACATGACAGACTTTTCCATTTTACCAGACTGCGTTGCGGAGGACAGACAGATGCTGAAAAACCTGCCCCCAAACTCTTGAAATGTAAAACTAACTCAGACCTTGTGTCCTAGGCTGTGAAGACAATGGGGCCATTTCTCTGCCGACTCTGATGTCCTGGTGAGCACACAGGGCGGTAGGGTGAGGTCTAGGGGGCATGATTCGCACCATTTCAGAAGACAGGAAACTGGCAGTCAAAGTCTTGGTGGGTGCCCTTGACACAGGCAAGAGAAGCCTTCGGTGGCGCAGTGGTAAAGCATCCGCCTGCCAATGCAGGAGACAGCAGAGACTCAGATTCGATTCCTGGGTCGGGAAGATCCCCTGGAGAAGGAAATGACAACCCATTCCAGTATTCTTGCCTGGGAAATCCCATGGATAGAGGAGCCTGGTGGGGCATAGTCCATGGGGTTGCAAAGAGTCGGACATGACAGAGCATCTGAGCACACACACGCACACACACTCGACACAGGCAAAAGAAGACCTAGGTGCAATTCTGAAAGGTTTGACAAACGCAAATGAAACCTTCCAGAGGCTGGCCACGAATTTTGGGTGGAGGGAGAAAAAAAAATTTTTTTATCAAATACATGAAACTGGTTGAGAGGAGCAGATCTGTTACTATGAGTTGCAGTTAATCACTTAGCCATCATTTCCTGAGGACACCTAAAGCCTCTGCTTACAGGTTAGAGATGCACAGATCACCGACCTCAGGAGGAAATGCTGATTCAGGGTAGATTCAGTCTAAGTTGATTCTGAGTAACTCCAAGATCCAAGGGCATTTTAAACACCACATTTGCGTCACTAGCTACTTAATAACTTTCTACCCTTTCTCTAAGGTCATCAGGGAAAACCCTCTGGATTCTGAAAGCTCACTTTGGAAAGCCAGCCTGTGGTGCTAGTCCAGTCTCCAGGTGCAAGACCCACACAGCCAGGCAGCGGGAAAGCCAGATGCCCTCACAGTCTCTCTGCTTGACCCTGTGCCTCGGGGGGCCCTTCATCCCAGCGTCAGTGTGAGGTGAGGATGGTCCATCCTGATGCCTGACCAGTACCCACAAATGTTCTTGGGCCTGATCAAACTACCTGTGCTTTCCTGAAAGGCAGAGACCAACTTCCACTCAGGGACCCCAGAGGTGAAGCAGGAGCCTGGTGGGGTGTCCTATGAGTAGTGTTGTATGCAGACAGCATTTTCCTAGCTTTCTGATTCTAAATAATCCTTATACTATTGAACAAATGATTAGGCATTTTTCACATCTCAGGATATAAGACCAATATTGTTAAATGGGGTCACAAAGAGTTGGACAAGACTGAGCGACTGAACTGAACTGAACTGAACAAACTAGACAATTTATTTATTTTTTTTTCCGGTTACCTTGGAGTTTATTTAAACTAAGAGAAATAGGTCATAATGTTTTCATGCAATACATACTTCATTCTTTAAATAACAATTGTGACAAATAACAGAAATTATTAAGGAATGTTGCACTTGTGATCCATACAAAACACCAACATTTTGGGTTGTACACAATTTAAAGAAATGTCCTGAACACTTTTGAAATACTGTAATAGCCAATACATACAGGCATGCCTTAGGTGGCCACAGGAATGCAGTTTAAAAAATGAAGAAAAAAAAAATCACACTGGAACTACTTAATTTCTTCAAAACCACTGAGCAAGAAAAGCAACATTGAACTTCCACACTGATTTTATATAATGTCTATACAGTACCTTGACTTAAATCCAAGAGTAAAAGTTAAGACTCTCCTCCTTTATTTTTGGTAAACAACTGCATGGTAAACTTAGATGACTTTTTCCCCTGGATTTTACCTGGGAGTGGCCTTTTTAATTTTTTATTTAAAAGAGGGTAGGTTTGGCACTTTTATACTGATGTCACCAATGTTAATATTTCTTGGGATCTCAGGAAGATTCATATTCTTTACAGCTGATACAGCACGGGCTGGAGCTCCTGCTAAGCCAGCCTCAGATTTCTCCAGTTTATTCTGTGCATCAATTTGTGTAACAATCTCATTCATGTTGGTCTCCAGTACCATTCACCCCATCACCATTTCTGCAAGAATATTGTGAACCTTGTCTACATGGAAAATTAAATCCAGTTCACAGACGTTTTCAAAACACTTGTCTAATGTTTCCACAAATACTTGAATTAGATCTAAAATGCCAAGTTCACTTTCTGAAGAATCCACACAGAAGACAAAATATAATGTTGCATAATGTCTATAAATCAGTTTGTTGTCGGATCCTCCAATTAATAATCCTCCTTCTAGGAAATTACAAACATTTTCATCTCTCTTAGATACCAAATGGAATGTCTCCCTGATGATTTGCTGTTGTGTATCTTCACTGTAGGGCTGGTAGAACTTGGAGAGCCGCGGCTTCCCGTGGTTGTTAAAGATGAGGATCGCCTTGATCGTGGCTGAGCCGGGCGGACTGGGTGGGAGCTGGGGGCCAGGGCGGGGGCAGGGGCGCGAGCCTCGCCTCGGGATCTCGCCGGCTGTCTTTCCCCACCCGCCCCCTCCCACACAGGCGCGCGCGCCTCCCCCCCCCCCCACAAACTAGACAATTTAAAAACTATCCTGGGATTTCCCGGTGGTCCAGTGGTTAAGACTTCCCCTTCCAGTGCACGGGGTGCAGGTCTGATCCCTTGTGGGGGAGCTAAGATCCGAATGCCTCAAGGCCAAAAAACCAAAACATAAAAAAACAGAAGTAATATCATAACAAATTCAAACAAGACTTGAAAAATGGTCCACATCAAAAAAATTTAAGAAAAAAGGCCTCTCCTGGAACCTCTAATTTTCTTAGTTCCTTCTTATGGATCCAGCATTCCAGAATTTGTCTAGAATTGTTAAAGCAGATGAATCTGTGAGCACATTGCACCTCATAGACAGGCCAGCAGATGTGAATGGAGAGGTGGGGCTGTTCTGTGTTCCTCTGTGCCCCTCGCTCGCCCCGAGTGTTCACCCAAAACCAGGCACCAGCCACGCACAGCCTAGAATCGCTACATCCTGCATCTTCTCCTTGTGGGGTGATGGAGACCCCCATTGTCCTCCCAGCTTCACAAGTTCTGGGATGTCTGTCCCCAGGCCACTCCCTGCAGACCAGAGCGGGAGGTTGGTGCTGTTCCTCATCTCCCTTCCCAGAGCATAAGTGTCAGAGGGAAGGAGGTCTGGAGTCTAGCCCTGTCCACGTCATGTTCTGAGTCCCAGTGCTCAGCCTGGCCAGGTATTCAGTCAACATTCTAGAGTAGTGTTCAGATGACCTGCCACCCCTTCCCCCACTACTGCTCCATCCAGGCGTCTTTCCTGAGCTCCTTAGCACATCTCCAAGTCCAGGAAATAAAGAACAACTTCCGTATTTCCATTGTCACCAGATAAATCCGTCTATCCTTCTGCTCCTCATCTGAGTCACCTCCATCCTCAAGGTGAGGATGGGCACATATGGCAACTCTGGAAAGTGAGCCCCCTGGAGTCCCTGAGGCTGGGTCCAGTCAAAGCCCACAACTCGGGGTTTCCTAGTTTCTTCGGGACAAATCAGGATCTGGAAAAGCCCTTCTTGTTCTCCTGCAGTCTCTCCAACCTTGACCTTGCTCATCAGATCCAGGGGCTGGTCGCCCTTGGCATCTTGTACTTCCTGCTCAGGGTGTTTCCATTCTGTCTTCCAGAATACCCGGCCTTGTTCCTTCCATTTTTGTTTGTTTGTTTGTTTTGTTTTGTTTTTAAAGCGTTCTTGACCTTACCCTTGCTTTCCAGCAACATTCCCATAAAGCTTAGATTGGGAGCTTGCAATCACACGGTCCTGTGGCGACATCAGCAGGTGCCTGGGTCTGTGGGAACCTGGGACATGCTGACACCATGTCAGCCCCGGGGAAGCAGGAAGGAGCACAGAGATGGACACAGCTAGCTTGGAGCAGGAGGAAGGGGAAAGGATGAGACCCGCTTTTCGGGCCACGTGCTCCTCCAGGATGTAAAGTCAGGGGAGGGAAGGGAGGTGATGCTCTGGGATGAGGACTGAAAGATGCAGGAGCCAGTCTGGCCCCTCGTATGGGGAGTCACAGGCTTTCCCTCCCTGCAGTGAGCAGGTGGCTGGGTCTCCCCTCTGAGCCTCCCTACCTGCACCCAGCAAGGCTCTGTTTGCAGAGACAAGGGCCCCTGTGAATCCTCGAAGTAAGAGTGGAGAGGGGGCCTGAGGATCCTTGCTCAACCCGAGGTTTGTGCAGCTTAGCTATGGATCCAGGCCTTGACCCAACCAGGCAGAGTCGGTGCTCATTAAGGTGAGGGGGCAGCTCCTCAACCCCACGCTCTCAGAAGACAGGAAGTCACAGAATGCTGGATATTGTGTTTAAAAACCCCCATGGAAATAGCAACCTGTCATATCGAAAGCATGAGTGTTTGATGAGAAGATAAGACAGATAGTGGAGGGTGGGGGCCTCAGCTGCCATCTCCCCACTCCACTCAGCCTCTCACCAGTCACCAGCAGGCTGCCCTCCAAAAAGGCACGGAGGCCCCTTCCAGGGTCCAGCAGGACTTTGACTCATCTAAGTCCACTTCCGCTGAAATACAGGTGTTTTTTTTTTTTTTTTTTTCAGATGTTAATTTGAGACTTGTCACCTAGCAATCTCTTTAAGCCTGTCAGATGGCAGCCGTGATGCTGGGTCGCCCTTGCCTCCTTTTCCTCAGACTCCTTTGAGAAGGCTCAAAAAAAACCCCAACAGAATAAGGAAAAGTGGTAAATGAGGCGGGGTATGAGCAGAGGGGGCAGCCTGGGGCTCGTATGCCTGGGGCAAAGCAAGCAGGAGGACCAGGCTCTCAGGGCTCTGGAGACCCATCCGTGAGCTGCAAATGTTCTCGGTGCTTTGAAGTCCCTGGACAGTGGTGGATCCTGGTGCCTTGGTGGGGAACCAGATCACTTAGCAAGTCGAGCTCAGACTTGTGGGAGCTCAGAACCGTAGGTGCCTGGTTGGGCTTCTCCAGCTGCTTGGACAGCTGGCCTTGTAAAGGGAACACCTTTAAGGCCATCCCATGGCACTTTAGGGCTTCCAAGGTGGCACTGTGGTAAAAAGTCCGCATGCCAGTGCAGGAGACCCAGGAGACGCAGGTTCCATTCTTGGGTTGGGAAGATCCCCTGGAGGAAGGCATGGTAACCCACTCCAGTATTCTTGCTTGGAAAATCCCATGGACAGAGGAGCGTGGCAGGCTATAGTTCAGGGGGTGGGAGAGTCAGACACGACTGAGCATGCGCACATGGGGCTTTCATTCTGGAACACAGAGCAGGAAGGGCTCCTTGGAGGTCTTGCAGCTGGGACCTCACTGCTCAGGTCATGATACCTGCCATCAGGCCTGGCCTGATACCTACCGTCCCACACTGCCCTGAAGTGACTTCTTCTGGATCTTCACACGTTTTTCTCCAGACAGCCCTGGAAGGTTGGGAACTTCTGCTGCAAAAGGAAATCAAGATAAATTGATCAGCAGCTTGGTCTTGTAGGGTCTTGGGGGAGGGGGTGTCCCAGTGAAAATGACAAAGAGCAGTGGGTGGGGAATGAGGAGTGTGGCTGGGTGACCATCCCCTGGCTCCTAAGACCTCCAGCCCCTGGGAGGAGACAGTGAGTGGGAAGAAGGCAGAAATACAGAAAGAGGCGTGAGGGCAGCTCTGATTCTTTTCTTTTATAGGTTATTACAAGATATTGAGTATGGTTCCCTGTGCTGTACAGCAGGTCCTTGTTGGTTATTTATTTCATATATAGTAGTGTACATCTGTTAATCCCAACCTAATTTATCCCTCCCCTGATCCCCTTTGGTAACCATAAATTCGCTCTCTGTGTTTCTATTTTTGTAAGTAAGTTCATTTGTATCATTTTTTTAAGATCCCACATATATATGATATCATATGGTATTTGTCTTCCTCTGTCTGATTTACTTCACTTAGTATGATCATCTCTAGGTCCATCTGTGTTGCTGTAAATGGCATTATTTCATTACTTTCTATGGCTGAGTGGTATTCCATTGTATACATGTACCACATCTTCTTGTCCATTCGTCTGTTGATATGCTGCTTCCATCCTTGACTATTGTAAAGAATGCTGCTATAAACACCGAGGAGCATGTTTCTCTTTAAATTAGAGCTTTGTCTTTCCCAGATATGTGCCCAGGAGAAGGACTGCTGGATCACATGGTAGCTCTGGTTTCAGTTTCTTAAGGAACCTCCTTCCTGTTCTCCCTAGTGGCTGCACCAATTTACACTCCCACTAACAGGATAAGAGGATTCCCTTTTCTTCACAGCCTCTCCAGCATTTATTGTCTGTAGATTTTTTTGATGATGGCCATTCTGACCAGAGTGCGATGGTAGCTCACTGTAGTTTTGACTTTACAGATTTAGATTTTAACATATTCTGGAAACACCCTCACAGACACACCCAGAAATGATGTTTGACCAGCTAGGGAGGCTTCCCCCAACCCAGTCAAATTGAAACAAAATTAACCATCTAAGAGAGGAAATCAAAATTGAACTCAATATTTCCGCAGGTCAGGGTAAGCCTGGAGCCCGGCTTCCTTTCTCTTGCAATCCAGGGCTGGGCTGTCTCATCCAGAACCATCACCACCCAAGACCATGGAGCTCTTGGAGCGAGTCTGGTCTGACCTGAGGTGTGTTTGAGGGTCAAATATACCCTGGATTATGAAGATAATTTTTATTTAGAAAATTTCAAAACAAGAAAATATCAAGGATTTCCTTGGTGGTCCAATGGTTAAGACTCTTTGCTTCCAATGTAGGGATTGTGAGTTCGATCCCTGGTCAGAGAACTAAGATTCCACATGCTGCCAAAAAGTAAAATAAAGAAATAAATTAATTTAAAAAATAAAAAGAAACTGCTGCTGCTGCTGCTAAGTCTCTTCAGTTGTGTCCGACTCTGTGCGACCCCATGGACTGCAGCCTACCAAGCTTCTCCGTCCATGGGATTCTCCAGGCAAGAACACTGGAGTGGGTTGCCATTTCCTTCTCCAATGCATGAAAGTGGAAAGTGAAAGTGAAGTCGCTCAGTCATGTCTGACTCTTAGCGACCCCATGGACTGCGGCCTACCAGGCTCCTCCATGCATGGGATTTTCTGGGCAACAGTACTGGAGTGGGGTGCCATTGCCTTCTCCCATAAAGAAACTAGGTTTTAAAAAAGAAAATATTTCAATAATAATTTTTGACTACATGTTGAGATAAAATTATATTGGTCTATTGTGTTAAATATATTGTTAAAATTAATGTCAAATGCACATGGCTACTGGGAAATTTAATATGACATCTGTGAATTGCACTGTTGTCTATTGAACTGGCCCTGATCTAGAAGGAAACTGAAGATCCCCATTCACACCTTTTTTGAATCTAAGACTCCAGCAAGGAAAGGCCCTGGGGGGCTTCCAGAGTTTCCACTGGAAATGTCAGGTCCTCCTGGTTGTCCAGAGTCAGAGACACCCAAGCAGGTGCTCCTCGACTCAAAAATGTGCCTCCCACAAGGGGCCTTCTCAGAAGGGCCTTGGATAAGGCCCCCTCACAAAGCCCCAAGCCTGCCTTCCAGTGCCTGGTTCTCCTTGTACTCTGTGGTGTATCCTGAAAAACCTTGCTCGCAAGTTCCGAGGGGGCTTTTCCTGGTGCAGGAGTCCTCAGGGCTTTTGTCCATCCACTGTTATTGTTGTTCAGTCTTTGAGTTTTGTCCAATTCTTTGTGACCCTATGGACCACAACACAGCAGGCTCCCCTGTCCTTCAGTATCTGAGTTTGCTCAAACTCATGTCCATTGAATCCGTGATGCCATCCAACTATCTCATCCTCTGTCACTCCCTTCTCCTCCTGCCTTCAATCTTTCCCAGCATCAGGGTCTTTTCCAATGAGTCCGCTCTTCACATCAGGTGGCCAAAGTGTTGGAGCTTCAGCTTCAGCATCAGTCCGTCCAGTGAATATCCAGGGTTGATTTCCTTTAGGACTGACTGGTTTGATCTCCTTGCTCTCTGAGGGACTCTCAAGAGTCTTCTCCAGCACCACAGTTTGAAAGCATCAATTCTTCAGTGCTCACCCTCCTTTATGGTCCAACTCTCACATCCGTATATGACTACTGGAAAAACCATAGCTTCGACTATATGGACCTTTGTTAACAAAGTAGTGTCTCTGCTTTTTAAAATGCTGCCCAGGTTTGTCATAGCTTTTCTTCCAAGTGTCCTTTAATTTCATGGCCACAGTCACTGTGCTCACCAGGACATCAGAGTCGGCAGAGAAATGACCCCATTGTCCTCACAGCCTGGGACACAAGGTCTGAGTTAGTTTTACATTTCAAGAGTTTGGGGGCAGATTTTTCAGCATCTGTCTGTCCTCAGCAGTGCACTCTGGTAAAATGGAAAAGTCTGTCATGTCCACCTGGGATTAGGAATGGAAATACTTCTTGTCTCTTTTCTAGACTGATCCACAGAGAGGGCTCCCTCCTGTTGTTCCCCGACATCCATTTTCATCACGTCACCTCCAACCTCGATCGTAATAAAAGTCTGTCAGTGTTTCCCCATCTATTTGCTGTGAAGTGATGGGACCGGATGCCATGATCTTTGTTTTTTGAATGTTGAGTTTTAAGCCAACTTTTTCACTCTCCTCTTTCACTTTCATGAAGAGGCTCTTTAGTTCCTCTTCTCTTTCTGCCATTAGGGTGGTGTCATCTGTGTATCTGAGGTTGTTAATATTTCTTCAGCAACCTTGATTCCAGCTTGAGCTTCATCCAGCCTGGCATTTCACATGATGTACTCTGCATAGAAGTTGAATAAGCAGGGTGACAATATACAGCCAAGATGTTCATGATCATGGGAGATCTCAAAAAATATGTGTAATTTGTGTACTGGGAGTACGAGAGGGAGCCTTTTAGCAAGAGGCCTAATTCATTTAACTCAGGGAAAATAAAATCAATTTTCAATAGGCAGCTTTAAGACTTGCAAAGTGTTGGATTGAGGATCTTACTCAGTAATCATCTGTATTATGTCATATCCTGGCTCTGGGCCTTCCAGAGTTGGGGGGTGGGGAGGATAAGGTCTGTGGCTGGTGGCAGGGGGCTGCCAGTGGACTGGGGCTGTTCGGCTGGAAGGGAGCCAAGAAGTTCATTTCCTTCCATCCATTTTGCTAACAGTGGCTGCTATGATGTTCCACCCGAGTCCCTGCCCTCTGCACCTCCTACCACTCTGAGATCCCTCCTAGAGGCTCCATTTGGGCTCATAGATGCTTACAGCTTCTGCTCCCAGCTTCTGTCATCAGGATTCCATATCTGGCCCATTTTTACAAAAAACAAATGCCACCGATAGGCTGGCCTTGCCACCCCAGGCATTTTGTTACTCTTACTTTGTTACTCTCAGTTTTGGTTTCATCATCACTTAACAATCATTTATTAAAAGAGCAGGCACAGTCTGCATCCACTCCAGCATTCTTGCCTGGAAAATCCCATGGACTGAGGAGCCTGGCCGGCTACAGTCCATGGGGTCACACAGAGTCGGAAACGACTGAAGCAACTTGGCATGCACAATCTGCACTTGCCTTCTGAGATGGCCCACACTATAAATACACTTCTCACCTAAAAAAAAAATAAAAAAAATAAAAGAGCAGGTACATGCGCCAGGCTTAGGGCTAAGTGTGGACCAGGAAGGCAAGCTTTTTCTGGGTCTGCACATGTGGACAAAATTGGTTGATTTGGATTTTTAATAAAAGCCCTCATTGGTTGAATTCATTGTTCCTTTTTGTTTCTTTCATCTTCATGATAACTGAGTGCAAGTCCAGTCCTAATTCATGCTGGACCTCATCTGCCTTCAGCACCACATTGCTTTGGAATCTTCCCCCATGGTCCTGAGATGGCAGCACCCGGCCTTGGAGGGTCTGCCCTTCCTTCTCCTTGGTGTCCCATCCCAGAGCAGGGCCATGGCCAGACACGCAGTTTCCTCCGCCTCTGAGCGGGCCTGTGGCCGTGTGGATACAGCAGAGACCCAGTTTCAGCTGACAGTCTCACTCTGCAGGGCAGGAAACAAAAGAGTGATTCAGTTCTTGCGAAAACCGGTCAGATTTCCACCCAATTGTTTTCCTTCTTGAAACCACTTTTCATGTTTCCATCCCAGAAATGAATTAGAAGGAAAATGAGTTGTTGCGGATGTGCTTGGCATGGCTGGTCCCCCACAAGTGAGTGCGTTCTTGCATGAAGCTGTTGATTTCAGTTTCTAGGGTTTTTGGATGTAAAACAAATGTTTGATGTATTGTGTATTATCTGCCCTGTTATAATTAAACAGCCTCTCCCTGCTTTATTTGGAGAAGTACTTCATGGATTGGTATATATAGGGTCCTTGGAAAGCTGCTTTTACGTAAGTTTAACACAAGAGAAAATGGTCATGAGCCTTCGTTTGGATTTCTTGATGCCTGTTCCTCCCTGCAAGTTCCAGAAACTGCTGCTTCTTGCTGGCTTTTAGGTGATGGCCACGTCCAGTGATGGCCCAGTGCACATGGGCATCAAGATGAGTCTCCAATTTGGATAAAATAGCAGACTCCACTCTCTTCTTCTGTAACACCATCCTGGGCACAATTGACTAAGAGCCACATATGTACCAGAAGCTGGTCACAGTGTTTAACATGTGACTTCCTGTAATTCTAAATAGGTTTTCTATCATCTACTTCTTTCTTTTTAACGTTTTATTTTATACTGGAGTATAGCAGATGGGGCTTCCCAGGTGGCGCTGGTGGTAAAGAATCTGTCTGCCAATGAAGGAAACATAAGCAACACGGGTTTGATCCCTGGGTCACGAAGATCTCCTGGAGGAGGGCATGGCAACCCACTCCAGTATTCTTGCCTGGAGAATCCCAAGGACAGAAGAGCCTGGTAGGCTACAGTCTATAGGGTCGCAAAGAGTGGGACACGACTGAAGCAACTGAGCCCTCATGCACGCATAACTGATTTACAATGTTGTGATAGTTTAGGTGGACAGCAAAGGGACTCAGTCATAAATATATGTGTACTGATTCTCCCCCAAAAGGCCCCTCCCATCCAGGCTTCCACATAACACTGAGCAGAGTTCTGTGTGCTATACAGCAGGTCCTTGTTGGTTATCCATTTTAAATACAGCAGAGTGTACATGTCCATCCCAAACTCCCTAAGTATTCCTTCCCCACATCATTCTCCCATGGCAACTATAAATTCATTCTCTGTGAGTCTGTATCTGTTTTGTAAGTAAGTTCATTTGTATTATTTCTTTTTATATTCCCCATATAAAGGATGTCATATGGTATTTCTCCTTCTGTCTTACTTCACTCAGTATGACTCTCTCTAGGTTCATCCATGGCACTACAAATGGCATTATTTCATTCGTTTTAGTGGCTGAGTAGTATTTCGTTGTATATATGCACCATCCACTTTCTTCTGCTGCAAAGTGGGGATGGATGCTGGATTCCGGCCAGGCCTAACCACCTAGAATTCACTCTTCACGCAGCTCAGAGGGGCCTAATTCATGCTTTTTGCCCAAATGTTGGTCCATCCAGGCCCATGTTTACCAGGACCCCAGGTTAGGCCAGGCCTGAGCTGGGACACCTCTGCAGTCAGCATCCCACTGCCCCTCTGGTCTAGCCTCACCACTCAGCTGCATCTGGACATCAGCTTCTGCCTTTGCTTTCCAAGACAATGCCGATGCTGCAGTCATATTCCTCAGGGTGTGCTGCGAGACAGAGCCCACATGAGCTGGTTGAAGCAAAAGGGGGTTATGACAGGCTGTAAGGTGGCTTTCAGGATGCTAGGGAGAGCAGGAGCAGACTCCAGGAGGAGCAGATCTCCAGAGCTGCCCAGCAGACCCAGCTGCACCCACGGTGAGCAGGTGGGGCTGCAGGGCCTGTGCTCAGCCCGCACCTGCTGCTCCCAGTCCACACACCCACTCTCCTCACACAGCCACGCAGGCGTTGTGGCCACATGACTGGTTCCAGATGAAATCTCCCCACTCTGCATCAGAGGGTGGACCTGAAGTGATGCCAGCTTCTGGCCGGATGTGGCCAATAGGAGGCACTGGGGGAGGCAGAGGAAGGAGCCCCAGGCCTGCCTCCAGCAGCAGCTTCACCCATTCTGTCATCACCTCCTAGAAGCCTGCCAGGTGAGCGCAGCCCCCTCGTTCTGTAACACCTCCTCCTCTTAGATCCCAGATAATGGAATTGTCTCACTAAAAAACCTGATGGGATTCACAAAAAAGCTGTTAGAATTGATGAGTTTAGAGAAGCTGCAGCATACAAAATCCAGACACAAAAATCTTACATACCTATATCCTAGGAACAAACGATTGGAAATTGAAATGAAAATCAATTTCATTTAATATCACATCAGCTATATTAAGTACTTACCAATACATCTGACTGAAGATGCAAAAGATCCGTGCCCTGAAAACTGCAAAACTTTGCTGAGGGAAATCAAAGAAGATTTAAATTGATGGAAATATAGACCTTATTCATAGGCTGGAAGGCTTGATTATTTTCAATTGATCTATACATCCAAAACAGACCCAATCAAAATCCAAACAAACCTTTTTTTTATTTTTGTAGAAGTTAACCAGCTGTTTCTAAAATGTGAATGGAAACACAAAGGACCTAGAATAGGCAGAACAACTTAGAACAAACAGAGAATTAATGCCACTGCGCTGTGCTTAGTCACTCAGTCATGTGACCCCATGATCTGTAGCCCACCCGGCTCCTCTGTCCATGCGGATTCTCCATGTGAGAATACTGGAGTGGATTGTCATGCCCTCTTCCAGGGCATTGTAATGCCCAACCCAGGGATTGAACCCAGGTCTCCTGCATTGCAGGCAGATTGTTTACTGTCTGAGCCACCAGGGAAGCCCAAGAATGGAGTGGGTAGCCTATCCCTTCTCCAGGGGATCTTCCCAACTCAGGAATCGAACCGGGGTTTCCTGCACTGCAGGCGGATTCTCTACCAGCTGAGCTACCAGGAAAGCCAGACTAATGCTACCTGCTGTCAAAAATTATTACAGAGCTACTAGATCCCCTGGAGGAGGAAACTGCATCCCACTCCAGTATTCTAGCCTGGAGAATTCCATGGATGGAGGAGCCTGGTGGGCTATAGTCCGCAGGGTCACAGAGTTAGACATGACTGAGCACAGAGCACAGCACAGCATACTAATTACTATACTAATTATTATAGAGACAGTGTGTTACTGGCATAAACATTAGCAAACAGAATAGAGTTCAGAATAGACCCACCATATATAGACACCTTATTAATAATCTTGACAAAGGGACAGAGACAACCTACATTAATGTGGTTATAAAACCCAGCTCGGAAAATGCTGACAAACTTCTTTTGAGAAACGGAAATTCCTTTTTAATGGAGTTGCATTTGTCTACTATTTACCTTAAGATTTCCACATTTTACAAATTTTTTTCCAGCTCAAATTCACAAAAATATAGTTTAAGGCATCCTCTAAAAGCTTTGCCTTTCACATTTTTGTCTTTATTTTGCCTGGGATTGTATCTCCTGTTACAAGAAAGGAAAAGGGGTCTGGGGTGGTGGGCTGGCTGGTCTGTCCCCTTCTTGGATTTGCAGTGCCCCCTCCATCTTCTCTCCAGACGAGAACCTAGCAGCTCTTCTGCACCTAATATCCACATAAATGTGGTAAGACTGGGAGAAGGAAATGGCACTCCACTCCAGTACTCTTGCCTGGAAAATCCCATGGACGGAGGAGCCTGGTAGGCTGCAGTCCATGGGGTCGCTAAGAGTTGGACACGACTGAGCAACTTCACTTTCACTTTTCACTTTCATGCATTGGAGGAGGAAATGGCAACCCACTCCAGTCTTCTTGCCTGGAGAATCCCAGGGACGGCAGGGCCTGGTGGGCTGCCGTCTAGGGGTCACGCAGAGTCGGACATGACTGAAGTGACTTAGCAGCAGCAGCAGTGGTAAGACTGCTCTATTCTGGGTATTCAGTTTTTGACATTTTCTATCAACTTCCTGTGGCAACAGACCAGCACCCTCTCCTCCACCTCCCTGAACTTGGGGCCTTTTCTCTCCCCTTTTCATAGCTTACCGCTAGTTCCTCTCATACATCCTATAGTTTTCTTACCTCTTTTCTCCATTCTAGAAGATTTTCTCAAACTACTGCCCAATTCCTCTGATAAATTTATTAATAAGGGTGCCTCATTTTTTACTTTCCAGGAGCTTTGTTGTTTTCTCTCCATTCCTGCTCTGGAGCATTCTGTCCCTGTCAAGGCCACACTACACTCTGAGGACAGAATTGTTCAGGAGTGAGAGTGGGGCAGGGGCTGGAAGGAGACAGAGGGACCCAGCTGGGGGACCTGGGGAATTCAGGCAGATAAACAGCTCAGAGCAACTCTGTCCCATAAGATACAATGCGACCCAATTATGTCATTTTAAATTCTTTCATAGATACAGTTTAAAAGGGGAAAAGGAAAGAGGTTGGAATTTACTTCAATACAGCATTTTCTTTAACCCACTAAATCCAATACATTTCATTTCAACATATTATAATATTACCTAGACAGAATTTCAACATATATTATCAGTATAGAAACATATTAATGAGCTTTTTTCCATTTCTCAGTGTGTCTTCACTACTGGGTGTGTAATTTATACTTCAGCTCACCTGGACTCGCCACATTTCTTTTGTTTTAAACTTTTTATTTTATGTTGGCGTACAGCTGATTAACAATGTTGTGATAGTTTCAGGTGTATAGCAAAGGGACTCGGCCATTCATATACATGTATCCATTCTCCCCCAAACCCTCCTCCCATCCAGGCTGCTATATGACATTGAGCAGAGCTCCCTGTGGAATACAGTAGGTCCTTGTTGTCACCCATTTTAAATATAGCAGTGTGCACATGTCCATCCCAAACTCCCTAGCTATCCCTTCCCTCCATCATCCCCCCTGGGAACCATAAGTTCATTCACTACGTCTGTGTAGACTCATCACATTTCCAGTGCCCAGAAGCTGCACAAGGCTAGTGCAGGCTGGGATGGGCAGCTCAGGTCAGCTGCAGGCTCACTTCAAAGTTGCCCTGGATCCCCCAGAATGCCGTCCTGTCTTTGTGGAACTTACCCCCAGCTCTGACCACCCTCCTGGACTATCACTCCTTCCCAGATCCCTGTCAGTTGGGCCTGCCAGCCCTGCCTTGGACACCAACTATATCAGTGCATTTGCTCTGTATTTAAACCCTTTGAAGGCGCTGGTTCCTCAGGGCTCACCCAGTCGGTCTCTTTACCAGGTCTGGTTCTGATTGTCATCCTTGGGTTCCCTGTACACCCCAGCCTCACTGCCCCAGCCTCCAGACCCTGGGCTGCTGCACAGCTGCCCAGTTGCTCAATCTGGCTAGAAATGCTGTGGCCTGAAGTTTTCAGGAAAGGCCGGACGGGGCTTAGCCCTAACATCCTGAGTCTGGACCTGGCAGGTGACCAGGTTCTGCCCAGCCTCTAACTCTGGTGTGGGGCCTCCCAATTCTGGTCACAACTGGCTCAAGAACTGGGGTGGGCTGGATGCTGTTGTTTCCAGGGCCTGCACTCTGCCCCTCAGTGCTGGTGGAGAGAAGGCAGAGTCTGGAGGAAAGCGGCAGCAGGAGGCGGAGACGTGGCCCCAGGCCAGGCATCCAGAAAGCCCCGCCCACCCAAGCTCTGAGGGAGGGGCCAGGCAGGTGTGCCTGGTGACTCAGCCCTGGGCCCCACTGCCCTCTGGATGACTTACAGCTCACACAATAGACTGATTGTGTCGCTGCCTTTAACTGCGACTTCCATTGCTACCCAGGGACTCAGCCCAGGGACCTCGAGGGACAGAGAGACGGCTGTGAGAGAAGCCTTTGTGTAAATCTGTCCTCAGGAAGGACCCGGGGTCATGGAGAGCAGGGAGGGGGGGAGGAAGAGAAGTGGGTCTGATGGCTGGTCTGTGGGTGTCCAAAGTGACCGGGAAATCTCATCCAGTCGGTGTGGATCGGCTGTACCTTTTAACTGGGTTTTCAGACAAAGGACCTTGAAATCTGAAGTCTAAGAGGGGGTTAGCAAGGTCCCAAGATACTGCAATGATTTTTAACCTAGTGGATAATTTGAATGTATTTCCCGTTTTTATCCCCCATTGTCATGTGCAAAGACCTACTTGAGACTGCCCCTGGGAAACCCTGCAGGGTCTTGCTCTGTTTTAATTTTTTTCAATTTTTAAACTTCTAATTTTGTATTGGGATACAGCCGATTAACAATGCTGTGGTAGTTTCAGGTGAACAGCGAAGGGACACAACCATACATACGCATGTATCCATTCTCTCCCACACTTTGCTCCCATCCAGGCTGCCACATAACATGGACCAGAGTTCCCTGTGCTGTAAGTAGGTCCTTGTTAGTTATCCCTTTTGAATATTTGCCCTGTAGGCTTAAAAAGAGTCGGACATGACTGTGCGACTGAACACAAGCACAAGGTACAAGATGCCCATTTAAGGGTGTGGCCCTGGCAGGACGCGTGGGGGAAGAAGCCCTGCAGAACGGGCCACCTTGGAGGCTGGCAGCATCTAATGAGGTGGAAGCCGCTACAGGCCTGCAGGAGCAGAGAAACAGCCAGAGGGCCCCTGGAGTCCATAGGCACTGCCTGGAAGGGGACAGCGGCACAGCAGAGGCGGAGCTTAGAGCCGTCCACCCTCGGAGGCGGTCTCAGCTGGAACCTAGTTGGTGGATGTCTGGGCCGGGACTTCCCCCATCATAAAAATCCCCCAGTCCAAACGGTGAACCCAGATTCCTCTTAGGAAAGTTATGGTAGCATTCTTGGGGATGACAACAATTTCTTTTCTTAAGCCTAGGAAGATTTTTGAATTAAATATGTGTATTTGTTTATTTTTATTTATTTTGGCTGTGCTGAGTCTTCATTGCTGCACACAAGCTTTCTCTAGTTGGGTGAGCAGGGACTGCTCTTCATTGCAGTGCACAGGCTTCTCATTTCGGTGGCTACTTTTGTTCCAGAGCATGGGCTCTAGGTCAGCAGGCTCAGTGTTGTGACTCATGGGCTTAGTTACTCTGCAGCATGTGGGATCCCCCTGGACCAGGGATCGAACCTGTGTCTCCTGCATTGGCAGGCTGACTCCCAACCACTAGACCACCAGAGAAGCCCAAATATATAGCAGTTTAATTGAATTAAATTATAGCATTACTATTTTTGAAATAAAATCTGTATTTATTGGGTTAATGTATTTACAAAATTTGAGAATTTGGCCTGTTGATTTAAAATGTATAATTGATTTTAAACTTTTGAATTTAGGTTGGAGTCAGTAAATATATAAACAGCATTTAAGAGAGCTGAGGGCTTAACCATAGTTAATTAGATTTTCAAGGATTACTTAAGTACTTGGAAAGGTTTGTTAATTATATAACTTAAGCACTTAAAAAAGGAAATTTGATTAATAAACATATAAATGCAATTTAAATACTTAAAGTTTATTTAATTCAATTTTTTAAATGAAAATAGACATTAATCAAAGTAATTAAAAGGAATTGCTCAATGTTGAGTTTGAAAATAGAATAAGATTTGTAAGTTGGATTTTAAAATTTAAGGAAGAAACAGAATTTGGTAACTATTTTTTTTAACTGAACTAACTTCCTTTTGAATAATCTTTCTTTTCTATATTCAAAAGCCTTAAAAGCACAAAAATATCCCACTGTGAGCCTCATACTTCTTAGGGAGACGGGAGCCACCATGCAGATATCCTACCGCTATTTGGGTCACCAAGTCTATGTACCAGCTGTATCCACCGTTCCCTTCTCTTTTCAGGTACCAACAGAGTCTGGTTCCCTCATCACTGTACAGTCCCCCTCCCCTGCTCTCTTCACCCTGTCTCCACTGGGGGGCCTTCCCCACACTTCCCCACACAAATACCAGCTCTGCGCTAATCTGCACACAAGCCAGCACAGGGGCCAGCATGCAATAATTGGTAAAAACGTATTCTATGCATTACACCTGTGGATTAAGATACATTAAAAATTAATCTTTCAAGATAGTATAGTGCTGAGTGTTCTTGTAATTGCCAATGAGGATATGTGGACACTGAAATGTAAGCTTCCACAGGCAGTTGTGGACGTGAGACCAAGTTCTAATGGTGTGGCATTTTCTCCAAGCCTTATAAAAGTGTCACAACTGCCATATGGATTAGGATGGCTGCTATCAGAAAACTACAAGTGTTACGAGAATGTGGAGAAATAGAAAGACTTCTCCCCTGCTGATGAGAATATAAAATGGTACAGCCACTGTGGAAATAGTATGGAGGTTCCCTGCCAAATTAAAAATAGAAAACTATCTGACCACATGATCTGACAGTTTCATATCTGGGTATGTGCCCCAGAGAATTAAAAGTGGGATACTGCACACCCCTGTTCATAGCAGCACTATTCACAATATACCAAAGGTGGAAGCCACCCAAGTATCCATCAACTGATAAACAAATAAAATACAGTATATACACACAGTGGAATATTGTTGCTACTCGTGTCCGACTCTTTGCGACCCCATGGATTGCAGCACGCCAGGCTTCCCTGTCCTTCACTATCTCCTGGAGTTTGCTTAAATTCATGTCCATTCAGTCGGTGATGCTATTATGCAGCCTTAAAAAGGAAGGAATTTCTGACACCTGCTACAAGATCGATGAATTTTGAGGACATTATGCTGAGCAAAATAAGCTCACAAAAGGACAAATACAGCATGATTTCATTCTTATGAGGTCCCCAGGGGAATCAAATACAAAGAGACAGAAAGTAGATGGTAGGGGCCAGGGGCTGGGGGAGAGTTTCAATTTTATATGAAAAAGAAGTTTTGGAGATGATGGTGGGAATGACTGTACAACAATGTGAATTTATTTAGTGTCACTGAGCCAAACACTTAAAAATAGTGAGGCTGGTAAAGTTATCAGTATTTTACCACAATTTTTAAAAAAACTCACAATGGTCACAGGCCACATTTAGTGCCTAGTTTAAAGGATTTTTGGGGGCTTCCCTGGTGGCTCAGATGCCAAAGAATCTGCCCACAATGCAGGAGATTCGGGTTCCATCCCTGGGTCGGGAAGATCCCCTAGAGAAAGGAATGAGAACCCACTCCAGTATTCTTGCCTGGAGAATTCGGTGGACAGAGCCTGGGGGGCGACAGTCCATAGGGTCACAAAGAGTCAGACACGACTGAGTGACTAACATACACTTAAAGAATTTTCCAGAGATTCTGTGGAGATTAGACAGATATGAAATAATAGCTCTACTGAACGAAACCCTAGCTCATTCCCAGATGACATGTGATCTTATCAGAGATGGAGACACAGGGGCCTGATGGTCTGTCCCATTCAAAGTATGCATGAAATCAAAGTACCCCTGGGACCAAGAATATACTCTCTAGCCAGCAAGTGACTGTGCCAAGGCCTCCCTTAGAGTGTTTTTAAGGTGTGTTTGGTTTAACTCTCATTACACCAGAGAGAAGGATGTGACCTTTGTATTTTATTCTTGTTGTTCAGTAGCTAGGTCCTGTCTGACTCTTTGAGATCCCATGGACTGCAGCATGCCAGGCTTCCCTGTCCTTCATTATCTCCCGGAGCTGGCTCAAACTCATGTCCATTGTATTTTATAGGTTCTCTTTCTCTGTTGTTAATCAGTCAACAGATATTTGCTAAGAACCTATGACATACAAGGAGCACAGTGCTAAGAACTTTGAGAAAAGTTTTTAGGTTGAACCTTAAGACACTGCCAACATTCAACCATTTGACCTGTGGGGAAGAAAGACAATTTCATATTGTTCAGCCTAAACTAGTCTGATGGGAAAGAACTGATACAGAGACACAGAAATGCTGGCTAGCAGCCCGCACAGACAAACCTGAGGTCCTCCGAGAGAGGCTTTTTGACGAGGAAACCAGGTGAGCTTGGGACATGGGTCTGATGGGCAGAGTCACTTGAGTTACAAAAAATGGTCGCAGAGGGAGGCAGAGTGCCAGGTACAGGCTGTGTGTGGAATTGTGAGAACGCAGTTTGGATCAGGAGATGCTGAGGAGCAAAGAGTCGAGGGCAGTGGGAGCACGCCTGGATCTAGAGTCTGGACAGCCACGGCTCCATGGGGAGGAGGGAGTGGATGGACCTAGGAGTGAAGTGAGGACATGGAAGCCCATGTCCAGGAAGGATGAGCGGTTGAGGGAAGGAATTAGGGAAGTCAGAGAGGCTAGCAGTTCCCACTTAGTGCAGCAGAGCACAGGGGGAATAGGGAGCAGAGCATCATGTACCAAGAGTAGGGGAGAAAGAAGTGGTGCGAACTGGAGTGGGGGTGGCGTACTGCCCGAGAAAGGCAGGAGCAAGTGATTCAAGTGAAGAGGAGAAGGATGGGAACAGATGGAGGTAGGGCTGGGTTGTGCTCAGTCACTCAGTCGTGTCCAACTTTTACCACTGAGCCACCAATGTCCTCTTTCATTAGGACCATTTAGCAGGTTATACAAGGCTCTAAGCATTTTACATTATTGTGTAAAGCAGCTCACCTTCTCTACATGAACGATGTTTATCAGGTCTAAGATTGTCCCTAAATGACTGGCAGCAGCTCTGCATGCATGCATCTGAGGCCGTGAAGGTGCAAAAGTTTCAGGACTCGGCAAAGATCACACCACTGGAGAGATCTGGGTCAGGCCCAGGCTTACATCCAGTGTGGACACCAAGGTCGCAGGGTTCGAAGAGCAGAGAGGGAGCACCACTTCTTCCTTGGCCTTGAGGCTTCCACAGGTCCTGACCTGTTCTTGGAAAGCCCCAGGTCCTCAACCATCAGTGGGAGCTCAAGTACAAGGCTCTGGTCCTCTGGTTCCCAACTTTGTTGTAGAACCCAGTCCCCAAGCTGAGGTGACTTAGTTACTCAGTTGTGTCTGACTCTGTGATTCCATGGACTGTAGCCCACCAGGCTTTTCAAATGCCCATCCCTGGCCAAGGAGGCCATGCATTTTAAGACACTGTCACAGTGAGCTTTTATATTACTGTGGGGCTCATCCATCTTCAGCAGTGACTTATGGTCAAGTCACAGGATCCCTCAAGGAAGGAACACAGACTCTCCAGTTCGTTTGTGAAGCTCAGAGCTGAGCTGGAGAAATGCAAGTGAAGGTGCAGGCAAAGAGAATTTTTTTTTTTAAAGCTCATTCTCGAGTCCTCTGGCCTAATCATGGGCCATGACTTCTGCCAACTGTCCTCACTGGACTGATCAGGCATCCATCCCAGGGGGTGTATAGGAAAAGCATATCAGAACTTCTATTTTTTAATTACACAAAAAGAAAAACTTAATTGTACTAGTATTTAGTGTTGTTTGCTATTTTTACCAATATTATTCAATATTCTACAATACATATAAATGTGTAAATAAATATACAGTTAAAAGAAAAAGCCCATTCTAGTCCTGATGATCAGACATTTCTCTCTAGATGACCCCAGAAAGGGCAGGCTGTAGGGCAGCAGGTGTGCACACAGGGGCGGGGGTCAGGACAGTACCTGCCCTGCAAGGCCCCACCGCCTGGGAAGGTCCAGGAACCCCTGCCCTCCAGGTTGGAACCTGAGTTCTTGAGAAGCCTGTTCTCCTGGCTGGAGCTATCACCCTCCAGGTCTGAGTCACTATATCTGGCCAGGGATACTGTCTGCTGGGAGAAGGTGCATCACCCCACCTTTTATGGTGGCTCAGATGGTAAAGATCTGCCTGCAATGTGGGAGACCCAGGTTTGATTCCGGGTCAGGAAGATCCTGGAGAAGGAAATGGCAACCCACTCCCATATTCTTGCATGGAGAATTCCACGGACAGAGGAGCCTCTGGGGGGCTACACTCCATGGGGTCGCCAAGAGTCGGAAATGAGTGAGCAACTAACACTTTCCACTTTCAAGTTAACATCTACCCCCATGTGATGGTGTCAGGAGGGTAGAGCCCTCATGAGCACCCTCGTCAGAACAGCCTAGGAAAAGCCGGCTCTCTCTGCCATTGCAGGGTTCAGGGTGGATGTCTGCAAATGGGCAGGCCCTGGCCACAGCCTGACCACGAGACCTGGTGACCTCAGACCTCCAGTCTCCAGAACTGTCAGGAATAAATCCGACGTTTCTAAGCCGCTTGGCTACAGTATTTTGTCACAGTGACAGGAGCTGAGACTCAGCATAAGTCTTCAGGACGTTAGTTTCAACTTTTGCCTGACCCTTGATGGCTATTGGTGCTATCAGCTCAGGCTGAGAAGGGTGGGGGGCTTCATTCCACATAACACAGAGAGAACAAAGGGGCTCAGGAGAGGGTGACTTCCAAGGCTGTGGGCTTGCCAGTCAGCTGAGGTGAGGACGCAGGGTGAGGTCGGGATCAAGCGTGGCTCCTGGGCAGGAGAGGCGGTGGCTCCAGGATGCAGAGTCAGCTGGAACCTCCTTGAACACCGGAGGAGGCTGAGTTCTAAGCCGGGATGGGCTGGCTCTGAAACCACGGAGTGAGGACTATGCCCCAGAGGGCCTCCTGGATCCAGGGCTCTGGATGGGGCTCCCGAGGAAGCCGACGGGGATTAGGACGAGGACAGTGTCATGTGGACCACTTGACACAAGGAAGCCTGACTGGCATCTTCCGTGGTCCTGCGCACACGGGACGACCCTGTCCCGAGCGCCACGCATCAACCCCGCACAACCCTGTGAACTACAGAGGTGAAAGCAGCCCTCCTGACTCGTGAGCCAACACTCAGAACGGCTGGATAATGTGCTTGAGGTCACGGGGCCAGTAAGGATGGCCTGGCCCTTCCCGGGACAGCAGATGGCACCTGGGCCAGGCGTTAGAGCAGAAATACTAAATACACGAGTCGCATACTTGCTGATGAAAAACATTGGATTCTAGGGAGCAGCTGGCCAAAACCAGACCCATATTTATTGAAAAGTAGAATTTTAAAAGAAAACTTTCCAACTCTGTTACACTCTCCATCTGAACTTTGGTCTTACTATTTTGGCATTCTGGTGCTGGGTGGGAGGAATGGTGAATGATCAGATCACGAACCAGTCAGCACATGGAAACCAAAGACACAGCAGTACAGCACCACAAATGCTTTGGAAACGGCATATCTTCAGGAGATATCAAGGAAGGGAACTGCAAGACGTGTCCAGTTAAGAGTTTCCTTTGAGAGGCACTTTGGGAGAGCAGATAGACAGCTTGAGTGCCCAAGAAACATGAGTTTGTGGCATTCTGCAGAAGCCACATGTGGGGATCCTGGTGGCTCTAGACTGTAAATCACAGGTTCTTCCTGGAAAATGAAGGCACATTTAACGCAAACATATGAGCAGTCACACAGACCACAAACCACCAGGTGTTACTGTCCTCCAATGTCTGTGCAAAGAAGGGAACTGCAAGACTTGTCCAGGGAACCTCTGGGTGTGCAGAAAGGTGACAGCACAAGTGTACCTGGATGGACTGCTGGTGATTCACATTTCAAACCACACAGGGACCCTGCTGGACACCCCTAACCCCTCCTCATGGAACCTCATAGATGCAAATTCTGATCGACCCCAGGGAGCTAGAGATCCCCTCCTCAGTTGTCTGAGATTAAAAATAATTGTCAATTACAACCATAAACCTTAAAGAGGCTCCTTAAGCCAAAACATGTGTTTGTAATGTGTCCTTTATTTCTTCCTGAATGGCTGTATCAGTTATTTTGGTGTCCAGGCACTCTCAGTATAGAGGGACTCCTGCATGAGGTCCAGGTGGAACTCACAACAGGAAGATCTGAAAGTTGGGAGGAAGTGGGATTTCCATGACAAGGCCCAGGATCTACCTGTTTTGTCTAAGGTGATGGTCTGCCTCACTCACCTAGAGGTCCACTCTTATGTAACTGGGTGCCCCCAACCTCAGATTGTTTAGTTCCTAAGTCGTGTCCGACTCTTTTGAGACCCCATGGACTGTAGCCCGCCAGGCTCTGTCCACGGGATTTCCCAGGCAAGAATACGGCAGTGGGTTGTCACTTCCTTCTCGAAGAGATCTTCCTGACCAAGGATTGAACCCACATCTCCTGCACTGGCAGGCAGATTCTCTATCATTGAGTCACATAAGCCCCATCAATTTCAGGTACCAGACACCAAATTTCTAATTTATCATCAAATGTATAACAAAGGCAACTAAAGATACAATAAACTCGCAGAGAGGAGCCTCCCAAGGCCGGCATTGTTGGGGGGAGGTGTGGTCCTGAAGCCAGACCCTGGGCTTGCCACCTGCTCCAGGAGGCAGCAGCCACACCCTTATGCAATCATCTGGTGACTCACCTTCTCCATCTGTGTGATGGGTATGATCACAGAACCACCTCAAGGAGCTGGGACAAGGATGCTGAGTCCAGCAAAGAGGGGGAGATGAGCACATGTCTGCTGCAAGCCAGTGCTCTCTGGCTCTGTATTCCCAGTGCCCAGCACTCAGAGGGGCTGGATAATGGCTTCCCCAGTGCATGAAAGGCAGGCAGGAGATGGGAAAGGAAAGCTAGAGGAGAGAAGGCTAGCTGATAACAGGTTGGTGACGTATATAATTTCCAAAGAGTAATTTTAAGACCAAACTTGAGATTCTGGTTTCTCTTGGAGTCATGCTAATTAAAATTGATTATTTCAAGATACAAAAATGTGGTCGAAGAAAAAGAAAACACACAAGTAATAAGTTTATTAGAAGTCCTCCTCAAAGCGCTCCCCTGGGGGCACTGAATGCTCAAGCTTATAGGAACCCCTTACCCACTGCTCAGTCCAGGCTTGGCAAAAGATGAACACACACAGGGTCTCGTCATAATACTTTTTTATTACAATATCCAAAAAACTGAGTATGCAGTTTAGGAGGTCTCAAGACCCCTTCCTCAACTGTAGGAATGTGCCATCTCAAGACTGTATATTGGAACTATAAAGGAGTTCAGATGTAAAGAGAAAAGAAAATGCAATTTCTTCATAAACATTCTGTGTCTCTTACTACCAATCACATATCCTTTTGTAAACCCTGAAAAATTTCCCTGTAAAGCAAATACTATATATATATATATATTTTGTGTGTGGGTGTGTGGGTGTGTGTGTGTGTATGTGTGTGTGTGTGTGTGTGTGTGAAGTGTGGGTTGCTCCCCTCCCCAAAGATCACCTGTTTTCCTTAATCATCTGCATTAGTGTCAACAAATGGCTACAGGTACTTATGACTTTGAGAATTAAATACATCACTGTGAGCTTGAAACGAGCCGAAGGGCAAGAGGAAAGAGCACTCTGCTGATGGCACGTTGGGGGGGAATTTCCGAAACCACCGTCTCCCCCAGTCTCTGGCCCCTCTTCTGCAAACCGGCATTCCAGGACCTCTTTTCTTTATTGCAAGCGCAGCCCCAAAGGCACTGGACAGCATCTTCCCTCCCGTCTTGCCCGGTGGTTCCAGTATTGCTAACAGCGCCCAGGGTTGTCCCCGGAGAGCCTGGGAGCCGTGGGAGCGCAAACAACACGGATGGAGGGCTGCTGGGGTCAGGACTGGGGGTCCCCAGGCAGGTGCCGCCTGCTCTGTGGCTCATGGACATAAGGGCAGCTCTGGTGCATCCACATGGCGCCCGAGGTCTGTAAGGGGATCTGCTGGCTCGAGCGGTGTGAATGGACTAAGGCTGTCTCCCACGGAGGAGGAATAAAGTGAACCGACTCGCTCTGTCCACCTCTCATCACGAAAACCAGCCGGGAGGGCCCGGGATGGCAAAGAGTGGGGCGGTGGCAAATAACCGACCTGGACAAAGAGGGGACCAGGCGGAGAGAACGGGGCCTGCAGGAGAGCCCAGCCAGGGCGCCTTCCAGGGGCATCACTGCAGCGCCCGGACGAGGTAGAGCTTCTCCCCGTGCTCGCTGGTGAAGATGGGGGCCTTCTTATAGTGCTCCACCAGCTCGTCCATGGTGTGGAAGCGCCGCTGCCCAATGCAGTAGACATTGTCCACCAGCTGAACCTTGAAATGCTTGTTCTTCCCTGATGCTTTGAGAGACACGGAGAAGTCACTGGGCTGTGGGGGAAAGAGAACACACACAGGTTACCACTGGGCTCCGTGCACCGGCTGGGGAGCCTGGGCTCCGGTCCACACCCAGGGCAGCCACCTCCTGATCTTTAGAACCACCCGGAGGCTGGTGAGATGCTCGTGCTCTGGATCGAAGAAAAGTGACACTGAACTCAGTACTTTCGGTGCAAAATGTACTTTCGCTATTTGAAAACGGAGACTTGTTCTGAAACGTACAGTACCGATGCTAACCAATGCACGTTTTTCATTTCCCTAGCTAGTTCTTGGATTTGTAGAAACTGGTCTGTACATAGGCAGTGGCTAGAAATACACTTCCTCTGGCTTCTACCACTATTAGGAGCTCAGCCAACAGCATGGTGCTGGCCCGAGTATAGGCACCAAGGTCAATGGAACAGACAGATGAATGAATACAGAAACTGTGGTATATATATATGCAATTGGAAATGTTACTCAGCTATAAAAGAAAAAGAATGCATGTGAATGAGTCCTAATGAGGTGGGTGAACCTAGAGCCTATTATACAAAGTGAAGTCAGAAAAAGAAAGACAAATATTGTGTATTAACACATGTGTATGGAATCTAGGAAGATGGTACTCATGAACCTATCTGCAGGGCAGCAGTAGAGACACAGAGAGAGAACAGACCTTTGGGCACACTGGGGGAAGGAGAGAGTGGGACGAACTGAGAGAATAGCATGGAAACATATATATTACCATATGTGTACGGGAGCCAGTGGGAGCTCAACCCAGTGCTCTGTGACAACCTAGAGGGGTGGGATGCAGAGAGAAACAGGACGGGGCTTCACAAGGGAGGGGACGTATGTATACCTGTGGGTGATTCATGTTGATGTGCAGCAGAGACCAACACAATACTGTAGGGTAGTTATCCTCCAATAATTGTCTTTTGTTCTATACTTCTCTATATTGTACAATTATAATCTTTGATTTACAAAAAAGTCAATGGAACAGAATAGAGAGCCCAGAAATAAATCCACACTTTCGGGGTCAATTACTCTGTGACAAAGGAGGCAAGAATATACACCAGAAAAAAGATGGTCCCTTCAATAAGCAGTGCTAGGAAAGGTGGATAACTATAAGGAATGAGACTGGAACATGATGGGTGACACAGACCCGACCAGTGAGATGGAAGGAATGTCCCCCCTGCCCCCGTCTCACTGTCACTCCTGTTCTTGCCGTTTCTGAGCCACCCCTTGTCCCTCTCCCTGCTCAACCATTCCTGAGGGTCTCAGAGCACAGAATGGCCACGTGGAGATGCCTCTGCATCCCCAGACTGGATAAGCTCCACTCTCCTTGGCTTTGTTGTTATTGTCGCTCAGTTGTGTCTGACTCTTCGAGACCCCATGGACTACAGCCCACCAGGCTCCTCTATCCATGGGATTCTCCAGGCAAGAACACTGGAGTGGGCTGTCATTTCCTTCTCCAGGGAATTGTCCCAACCCAGGGATCAAATCCACATCTCCTGCATTGCTACATGGATTTGTTTTCACTGAAAACACCTCCTTGGCTACTGTCCAGCAGAAGACATTCTGACACATCTGTGGGTCAGGGCTGCGTCTAATCCACAGCTGTGTCCACAGAGAGCCCAACAGATAGTGGGAGCTGTATGATCCAGGTCTAAAGTGAATTCTGAGCCCAGACTTTCACCCTTCCCCAAACCAGGAACTCACTGCTGTTGATGACCTATCAACCCAGCCCCTGCTCACATGTCTCCCACCAGGACAAAACCAACAAGCATCCCTTCACTGGTTTTTACACTGACTCTGCAAATGTCTGATCAAAAGTGAACAGATCTTGCAAAATGAGAGACAACTCTATATAAACTAATGACAACTCAGGGAAAGGGGTGTCTAGGAGAACCCAGATCTGGGGTGGGCCACTGGTCCCCAACAGTCACAACTGTCAGCATCACAATATTGTAATTATCCTCCAATTAAAATAAATAAATTTAAAAACAGTATCACAGAGATAGACATATTCAATTAGTTAGTAACTGTGTGTCCCTTTGCCCAAAATAGACCAAATAAATCTTTGAGGGGAAAACCTCATCTTATCTCTATACTAAACTCAGGGCCCAATGCCTTGGGGGAAACCCAGAAAACACTGGGGGGATAAAATTTCAGGAAGAGATAGGAAGCTTTAGATCCAATTAGGCTTTGGGTTGTATGTTATTTCCAGAATCACAGCCATTAGAGGATTAGGGGTAGATGTGGGATACAGGGAGAAGGCAACGGCACCCCACTCCCATGCTCTTGCCTGGAAAATCCCATGGACAGAGGAGCCTGGTAGGCTGCAGTCCATGGGGTCGCTGAGTGTCAGACACGACTGAATGACTTCACTTTCACTTTTCACTTTCATGCATTGGAGAAGGAAATGGCAACCCACTCCAGTGTTCTTGCCTGGAGAATCCCAGGGATGGGGGAGCCTGGTGGGCTGCCGTCTATGGGGTCGCACAGAGTCGGACATGACTGAAGTGACTTAGCAGCAGGAGCAGGGGGACATAGAACTTGAAAATTATTTCCCCAACTTGATCTCTTATGCCCCTTCCCCAAAAAAGAAATGAGTCATCATGAATGATTCATCGGATCAACCAGCACACTGCTATATTTAAAACAGATAACCAACAAGGACATACTCTATAAAACAAGAAACTCTGCTCAGTGTTATGTGGCAGCCTGGATGGGAGGGGAGTTTGGAGGAAAACGGATACATGTATATGTATGGCTGAGTTCCCCTGCCATGCACCCGAAACTATCACAACATTGTTAATTGGCCACTGTTGTTTAGTTGCTAACTCATGTCCGACTCTTCGTGATCCCAGGGACTGTAGCCTACCAGGCTCCTCTGTCCATGGGATTCTCAGTCAAGAATACTGAAATAGGTTGCCATATCCTCCTCCAGGGGATTTTCTTGACCCAGGGATCGAACCTGAGTCTCCTGCATCTCCTGAATTGGCAGGTGGATTCTTTACCACTGAGCCACCAGGAAAGCCTCATTAATTGGCCATACTTTAATACAAAAAATTTAAAATAGTATAAAAGCAAGAGAGTTCCAGAAAAACATCTATTTCTGCTTTATTGACTATGCCAAAGCCTTTGACTGTGTGGATCACAATAAACTGTGGAAAATTCTGAAAGAGATGGGAATACCAGACCACCTGACCTGCCTCTTGAGAAATCTGTATGCAGGTCAGGAACCAACAGTTAGAACTGGACATGGAACAACAGGCTGGTTCCAAATAGGAAAAGGAGTATGTCAAGGCTGTATATTGTCACCCTGCTTATTTAACTTCTATGCAGAGTACATCATGAGAAACACTGGGCTGGAAGAAGCACAAGCTGGAATCAAGATTGCCAGGAGAAATATCAATAACCTCAGACATGCAGATGACACCACCCTTATGGCAGAAAGTGAAGAGGAACTAAAAAGCCTCCTGATGAAAGTGAAAGTAGAGAGTGAAAAAGTTGGCTTAAAGCTCAACATTCAGAAAACGAAGATCATGGCATCTGGTCCCATCACTTCATGGGAAATAGATGGAGATACAGTGGAAACAGTGTCAGACTTTATTTTTTTGGGCTCCAAAATCACTGCAGATGGTGTTTGCAGCCATGAAATTAAAAGATGCTTACTCCTTGGAAGGAAAGTTATGACCAACCTAGATAGCATATTCAAAAGCAGAGACATTACTTTGCCAACAAAAGTCCGTCTAGTCAAGGCTATGGTTTTTCCTGTGGTCATGTATGGATGTGAGAGCTGGACTGTGAAGAAGGCTGAGCGCCAAAGAATTGATGCTTTTGAAGTGTGGTGTTGGAGAAGACTCTTGAGAGTCCCTTGGACTGCAAGGAGATCCAACCAGTCCATTCTGTAGGAGATCAGCCCTGGGATTTCTTTGGAAGGAATGACGCTAAAGCTGAAACTCCAGTACTTTGGCCACCTCATGCGAAGAGTTGACTCATTGGAAAAGACTCTGATGCTGGGAGGCATTGGGGGCAGGAGGAGAAGGGGACGACAGAGGATGAGATGGCTGGATGGCATCACTGACTCGATGGACGTGAGTCTGGGTGAACTCCGGGAGTTGGTGATGGACAGGGAGGCCTGGCGTGCTGCGATTCATGGGGTCGCAAAGAGTCGGACATGACTGGGCGACTGAACTGAACTGAACTCAAACGGCACAGAAGGACATTTTAAGTAATCAACTGCACTATTCTCACTGCTATTTTCACATTTACACAAGACTGATCAAGATGAATGTGAGCTGGCCTCAGTGTTATGAGTATTCCCACCCAAGCTGGATGCTGTATATGGTTCTGAAAACAGAACAAAGTAAACAGGTACCGCCCGACACGTGCTCTGCACAGGACGGCCTGAGCATTAGCCCCTTGGCCCCTGTCACGTTGCAGTCAGTTCTGGTGGGTGAAGACTTGAGCAGTCACCATGCCCTGTGTCCAGCAGTATATACACGTTAGCAGTATATACACGTTAGCAGTATATACATGCTCAGCTCTCTCTTGGGGTTTCCGGTTTTCAAGAAGCAATGTGTACTTTCAAGATCTGTTCATTTTTAGAAGCATATATGTTCTGTGCCAAAAGCCTGTGCCTTCTGATAAAGATAGAAGGCGACTTCAGTTTTACGTTTAGGACCAGCCGGGCACTGAGCTAGTTTTAGAGACTCTTTAATCAGTTCATAGACAAAGCAGCATCGTACGGAGGGAGTGCGTGAGACGGCGTGTGTGAGATGGCGTGCGTGAGATGGGGTCACTATGTGATAGACTCAATTTTACTTATGCCCCACAATCAGCAGATGACTTTCTGAATTTGCTTTTCATTTAAGCACCTTAATTTAGCCTCCTGATATGTCTCCTGTACATATGTATTACGGCAGTAAAACTGGTCGCTGTAGCAGAGACAGTAATTTTAATTTTGTGGGCTCCTGAGCAGGAGCTTAAACTTAAGGACATGGGAGGAATTAAGTTTATACCAAGCAGGGGGTGCCGAACCTTCGGAGAACTCTCTGTGCTTCTGATCTATGTACTAAAGTGCACTGTTACACGTCACCAAGTTCTAAAGGAAGCCTGAGGATGAACTGGGCCAGGGCATCTCAATTTGTGCTCCCAAGTCCAGTAGCATCACCTGGGTGCTTGTCAGGAAAAGCGAATTCTCAGGGCCCACCGCAGACCCCCTGAATGAGCAGCTCAGGGGCAGGGCCGTCCAGGGGCTTCAGATGCAGTTTGAGATGAGGTCTGAGTGAACCACACACAGTGCTTTCAAGCAGTCAGGGCCGTGAGAACAAGACAGGAATGTGATTCATGTGCTAAGACGCACCTTGGAGGAGGTCCATGACAAAGCCCACCCCCAGGCTGGGGAAGCCTGTCTGACTCTGTCCTGAGGGGTTTGACCTTGCTCTAGATACTCCCTGCAGGGGCCCCCCTGGGTGGCACAGCCAGCATTCTCTTCCCTTCTCAAGAAGCCAGCCCCCTGGATCTGACTAGAAAAGGGGCTGCTCCAGAGGTGGGGGTAGGGGGCGGGGAGCGGATCCCTGAGAAGTTGGGGCCATCAGTCTTGGTCCTTACAGGCTAAATTAATTTAGCCACACTGGTCTGCACTGGCCATGGGCACTGGGCAGGAAGACTCAGCAACACTCTGAAGCTAAGCATGTCACAGAAACTTGACTGCTGGCTCAACCACACTGAGAAGAGGACTGAAGCCCACGAGCCCAGCATCTGGGGTGGGACTGACTTGCAGTCACTGGCCCCTAGAGGTCGGTGAGATGCCTCAGACACCATCTCCGGTGGGCAAGTACTTTCCTTGCTCGCATCTTGAGACCAAAATGTAAACACTTCTTGCAGAATTTCTCCGCAAGTCGAGAAGGAACTGTTTTCAAAGGACAGGCAGTAAAGACTCCTGGCAGTTGAGAGAAGAGGTGGGCTTGCCAGCCTCCAGGAAAGAAATATTTATGGAGAGCCGAGCAGAGCAGAATGCAAACCCTCCTCCCTCCATCTGGGCTCCTCAGCTCATCTCATTGGACAAGGTGTTTCCCCTTCACTGGCTGAGAAACCACAGAAAACTGAAGTCATGTCCGATTCTTTGTGACCTCATGGACTGTAACCTGCCAGGTTTCTCCG
Organism: Bos indicus x Bos taurus; assembly: GCF_003369695.1. NCBI lineage: Eukaryota > Metazoa > Chordata > Mammalia > Artiodactyla > Bovidae > Bos > Bos indicus x Bos taurus. The sequence goes on from NC_040086.1 coordinate 45,602,873, forward strand.
TCCATGGGATTTTCCAGGCAAGAATACTGGAGTAGGTTGCCATTTCCTTCTCCAGGGGATCTTCCCAACTCAGGGATTGAACCTGGGTCTCTCACACTGCAGGCAGACTCTTTACCATCTGAGCCACCAGGGAAGCCCCCGAGAAACCACAATCAGGGCAGAAAACATTCGCTGGGAGGGCCGGAGTGTGCCTACTGGGGCTGCAGGCCCCCCACCCCTCGCTCTGGGTCTGCCTGTGCCTGAGTGCTCTTAAAAACAAGGGATACAGTTCAAAGAAACCCTAGCAATTTCTATGTTCTTTTCTCCTTGCTAAGTGACTGCAGTGATCAGCAGATTACTGGGAGCAAAGCCTGAATTACCTCTCTTCTGTAAATGAAAATGGAGCCCTCCAGCCTAGGACACTAGCCTGTTCACAGTCCTTCTGCAGTTATGGCTAACAAGAAATGGAGTAGGAAGATAGAAAGGTTTACACTGGTGCTATTAATACATGTGCCAGCTGTACACACCATTCTCATATATTAAAATTTATTAGACCCATTTCTTTTTTTTTTTAATATTATTTGGCTGCTCTGGGTCTTAGTTGCAGCATGCAGGATCTAGTTCCCTGACCAGCGATTGAACCTGGGTCCCCCACATTGTGAGCTCGGAGTCTTAGCCACTAGACCACTAGGGAAGTCCCAAGATACAGTTTTTTTTTTGTTTTTTGTTTTTTTTTTTAAATTTCCACTACAGCTTTTAATTCTTGGAGGGAATCATTTCTAACAGGTACTTGTGAATTTACATGCGAGCAGTATATCCATAAAGAAGGCTGAGCATCAAAGAATTGATGCTTTCGAACAGTGGTGCTGGAAGGACTCTTGAGAGTCCCTTGGACTGCAAGGAGAACAAATCAGTGAATCCTAAAGGAAACCATCCCAGAATATTCATTGGAAGGACTGATGCTGAGGCTCCAATACTTTGGGCCCCTGAAGTGAAGAGCTGACTCATTAGAAAAGACCCTGATGCTGGGAAAGATTGAGAACAGGAGAAGAAGAAGGTGACAGAGGATGAGATGGTTGGATGGCATCATCAACTCAACAGACATGAGTTTGAGCATGCTCCAGGAGATGGTGAAGGATAGGGAAGCCTGACATGCTGCAGTCCATGAGGTCGCAAAGAATCAGGCACAACTGAGCGACTAAACAACAACAGCAAGTATATCAATAAACATTTACATCAAGGGAGCTAATGATCTGGGGTTTTTTATGAAAATGTTTCTGAATACTGTTACAGATGAAGTATTTGACAGAGTTTTCAGGTGGCTCAGTGGTAAAGAATCAGCCTGCCAATGCAGGAGATGAGATGCAGGTTCGATCCCTGGATCGGGAAGATCCCCTGGAGTAGGAAATAGCAACCCACTCCAGCATTCTTGCCTGGGAAATTTCACCAGAGAAGCCTGGTGGGCTACAGTCCATGAGGTTGAACAGGACTGAGCTACTGAGCATGCACACACTCACACTTGCACTCTAGTTTGAAAGAGCTGTTTTTCAGTTCTCACTGATTTATTGGACACTCATCTCTCTTCATGTTACACTTGCAGCCTGAAGAGAGGTTGTCTGGACCCCTGGTGGCAGCAATCCTGAGCCAGAGGCTACCAAGTCTGACCTGAGTTCACAAGCCCAGGGGTCAATGAGCACAGAGACAGGGCTGGGCATGCTGGCACCTCCTCTGGCTGCTGCTGGCTCCCAGTCACTCTGAATCTACACACACATGCTGGACAATTGCATCATCAGTGAATGTGGAGAATATTTTCTACGGTCTCACGCAGTGCTGGGATTCAACAGCCGACAGGATAACATACCATGCACTCCAGTGCTGACCTGGCTGCCATGGGGGCAGCACAGCCACGAATGAAGGCGGTTACACCTGTGAGCACAGGCCCCATCATGGGACCCAGGAGCACGGCTCATAGAGGCTTCCCAGATGGAAAGGAGGAGGAGTGAGGTGTGAACGGTGTGTGTGCCTAGACTGGGCAGGGAGGGGGTACTGGGGGGATGGGGGCAGCTGTACTCTACAATTTTCCAGATGTATGCAAAGGTCCACAGGAGGAGAGAGCAGAGTCTGAGCAGCATGCAGGAGAGAGCAATGGGAGGTCTCCTCCCATTGTGGACCAGGAGGAGCCACTGAGCCGCCCTCGGCCACGTGACTGGGATCCCCCCAGGGCACTCAGTGACACAGCCCAGCCGCCTGCACCGCCTCCTTCTGCTCTCACCACAAATCAGGTTTCAGGTAACAAGCAGCCCTCTGTTCCACTTTCTACAGCATCTCCCTCCAAAAAAAGGGGATTCAGCACTCTTCACCTTCTTTTACACATAATACAGCAGAGATAAAACTCCATCCAAAGCCCTTCGTAATAAATGACACAAAAACATAGGGACACAAAATACAGGGAAATAGATGATCTCTTTGGGATCTTTAACATCTTACAGAGAAAAACGGCTTCCTACACCACAGGCTGATGCTTTGCAGACCTCAACCTAGTTGTAAGCTGCCACTTTCTACAGCAACTGAAAAAATAAAACACTGACAGTTTACAGAGTACACAGAAATTTAGTTACTGGTTATTCTTCACTGTAATACAGTTTTCTAGCTGTATCCACAGAATAAGTCTGAACAAATACATAAGGATTTACGATGAGCATTAGATGAGAAGGCAGGTAGGAATTTTGAATTTTCTAGATTTAATGAGATATGGATGGAATATAATGATTAAATACAAAGAAACTGACACTGTTCCATCTTTAGCTGCTAAAGGTAAATGACAATTAGAGGCGAGGAATGAGAGCAAGAGAGGGGGAGAGAGAAAACTTGATATTGAGATGAAAGATAGAAAAGGGCCAAAGCAGGGTCATCTGGTTCATTCACTGGCTGATAAACCATGTCTAACACACGCCTTTGAAATACCCACACATCACTGACCCTGGATATCGTAGGATATGCCAATGCTTTGCTTGTTGTTCTGAAATATATGTCCACCCCTCCCGCCCAAGCACAGATTTCCCAGAACTCAGATCTTTTTACTTTTCAATACAGAAAAATACGGAATATTTTTAAATGCAAAGTATCAAGCAAGAATCTTGCTCATTTATACTGAAATTGCTCAGGATATTTAAAAAAAATGAAATGCATCTTGAAGAGGCACTCTAAAAAAGCAGCTATGCTTACTGAGGAATCACAGGTCCTGCAATGACCAAAGGTGAGCCCTGAGTACAGAGACCTAGAGGAAGGAAAAGGAAACTGAATGAGGATGCCTGTGGGTTCTGCAGAAACGGGACCCCGAAGCTGGGTCAGGCTGTGGAGCTCCGGGCTCACACAGCTTTGAACGGTAGGCTCTCACCTTAGAGATGCCAGAGTGAACAGGGAAAAAGACAACAGGCAGAAAGAAGACGGGAAGGTGCTGGCAGGAAGCAGAGGCAGTGGAGGCAGAAAATGGATAAGCGATGGACTTGTCCATCTGAACGGCTCCTCACGGTTGCAGATGACAGGTGGGCAAAGACCTAGTTACGAGCATGAAGACAGCGCAGCCGGCTCGCCCTGCCATCAGGAGAAGAGCAGCAGCATGCCTGAGAGTCCCTGAGTGTCTCTTTGGCACAAGACAGGTGTGCACACAGCAGACAGCGCCACGTGTAACAGCGGGTTCCAGCCAGACAAGCAGTCCAGCACACCCTTGGGCCACATGGCAGCCTTCAGGCCGAGCTGGGGCCATGGCAGGGGCAGAGCTAAGCAAGTCCCAGAGAGCCTCTCCCCCACCCCGAGAGCCAGTGGCCCAGCACACAATGAGCTGTCGTAGCGCAGTTTTCTAAATTAAAACAGAAGGAACAAAATGTGGAAAGGCTCCCCCCGCCCCCAATGGTTAAAATAAACAAGCAATACTTTAGTTATTTAGAAAAGGCTTTCTCCTCTCATAACCCGAGACAAATGTAACACTGCTGCTTCTTCAAGTTCCTGGGAGTGGAGTGTAGATGAGAAAATTACCTTCCTCTACCTCTAAAAGGACCTTGTCCCAAGGTCTGACAGTGACCATGGCCTGTATGTGCTTGTCTCATGGACAAGTCACAGGTTTTCTCTAAGCCAGTGATACTATCTGCCTCCTGCTAAAGACTTTTCCCTTCCCCAGCCCCATAGAGAAGAACCTGGGGGCACTGTCTCCACTCCGGGGGCTGCTTTTACCCCTCTTCTTTCTAAGAAGCCTCTTCAAACCCAACGTTCCTAAATCAGGACGAGACTCCTTGACTCTGAATCATCCTTGTCCCTCGATCACCTCCTACTGTGACGGGTTTCTGGTGCTTTCTTTGAGTTTCTGCTTAGGGGGGTTGCAAGTGCTCTGGACCCGATTCTCTGGAGCCTCCTGATCTGTGCACGGAGCAGACTTCATATGAGAACAACTTAATGTGATGTCCTGCCAGAAACCATTGACTGGATGAGAAAAGCTCATTGCCCGGATTTCAGATGCAGCTACTGTCTAAGTCCCATGTGCTTGCCACCACGAGCTGCTGCCACCACTGGGGGGCCGGTTTCCATCCCATCACAGCTGCCCCCCTGTCTGAAGGGAAACCACTTCTGTGGGCTTGAACTCCCTCTAGATCAGTCAATAGGAATCTTGACTGTGCACTTAGTAATCGTAGTATCAACATTTGCAGGGGACAATTACAGTACATAGCATGGGCTGACTAGTCTTACGGGTTGCATTTATACAATTAAACTGAAGTCTATAGGAACCAACAGAAAATGATCATACTGGACTCTATCCTCAAAACTCACACTGGACTCCATCCTCAAAACTTTTGCTTCACTTAAATACACATGGCAGGTGTATTTAAAAGGACTGAAAAACCAGCTTAGGACCTCCACAATGAAAACACAAAAAGGTACCTGGAATGACAGCCCAGTTCCCCCAGACAGACTTGGCCACACACCTGAAACACAGACCCCAAATCTGTGCTGGAAACAGGTATGCTCCAAGTCGAGAGGCCTCATACCGCTGACTCAACTTGTACACACAAACCCCTCTCTTAACAATTGTCCTTTTCCTTTTTTAGTTCTGTTCCTGAGTGCTTCAAAAGCTTTTCAGAGATAAACTCAGTGGTGCCTGTGGCAGAGACGTACTGAGGATTACACATTTTAAAAAGAAAAACATACCAACCAACAAAAGATTGTGTCAGAAACAGGGTGTCTGCCTTGCTGAGAATATCTGATGCATCTCAGACCCAGAGAGGAAACAAGGTTGGGTCATCAACAGGGAAACCATGGGAGAAAATGATGTTTGGGTCTGCAGGACAGAACAGGGGTGACCCCACTCAAGAGGCAGCAAAATCTCCAGAAGCTGAGACACTCTGTACTTGCCATCTCACCTACAAGAACGCACCTTGCGGAGTAGAGATACAGCCGAGGCTGGGCAGTCCAAGTGGATGTCAGCATAAGGTGGGGCTGGGGCCTCAGGACACAGGCTGTATAGAGCATCTGTGTTCATCTTGCTTAACATGAGCCCCACATAACCCTGCTGTCTGAGGCCATTCACACACCTCCACACACTTTCATGCTCTCTGCTTCCTTCCTGTGCGCCACCCACCCACCGAGGGTTCTCTGCTCTGAGGAGGAAGCCGTCCTGCACAGCCAGTGCATACCCACACATATGTACATGCCTAGATGTGTGTATACATGCACACCCAGATGTGCACATGCACACACATGCACACCTCTCCACCCACCCTGCCCCACACTCACTGAGCACTCTGTCCTGACAAGAAAGTTGCACACATGCACACACTCTGAGATGCACATCTGTTTACACCCAGACACGTGTACACACCCCTTCACCCACCCTGCCCCACACTCATTAATGACTCTGTCTTGATGAGAAAGTCGCCCTGCACACCTGGTACACAGGTACAGAGATGCACACACACATGCACACCCCTCCACCCACCAACCCTATACTCACTGGGGACTTGCTGTTAAGCAGGAAGAAGTTGCCCTATATGCCTGGTGCACACACAGAGATGCCCATATATGTGCACACCCAGACACATACACATCCCTCTGCCCACCCACCCCATCTTGCACTCACCGAGGACTCGCTGTCCCGCACAAGGAAGTCGCCCTGAACTCCCCGCGCGTTGAGTGCGCACTCGGCCTGGTGGCGAGTCACGTTCCCGTAGTACCACTCGCGGCCTGCGAACCGGCCAGCACGAGCAGGCCCCGCGGGTCCGGAGCCAGCGTGAGGGGCCGGGCCCTCGCTCAGCACCACCACGTAGTTCTTGGGCACCAGGCCGACCTGGCCACGCGCATTGCGGCAGCGCCACCACTCGGGGTCGTTCTCGGGCTTCTCGATCACCTCCATGGTCTCGCCCTTGTCGAAGTTGAGCTCCTCCTCGGTGACCGAGCTGAAAGGGTACAGCGTCTGCACCACCTGCAGCGCCCGCGCGCCCTGCCCATTGCTGAGCGTGGCACCAGGCCGCAGGCTTGAGCCCCCGGGCGCGTCGCCGGCTGCTTCGTCCAGCTCCTCCAGCACATAGTTGGACGGGAACCAGCCCACCTGGCCATTGTAGCTGCCCCGCCACCAGCCGTCGCTGCACTTCTCCATGACGGTGACGCGTGAGCCCTTCACCAGCGACAGCTCGTCCTCGCGCTCTGCTGCATACGCGAACTTGACCACGGCGGGGATGCTGAGGTCGTAGATGCGGTCGGCGCCGCCCCCATTGGCGGGGAACTCCGCGTCCGTGCTGGGCGTCGGGGAGGCATCGCGTGCGCTCGTCTTCCGGCGGGTCCTTCCGAGGCCTGTAGAGAAACAGCAAAGCTCAGCGCAGGGACCAGGTTCAGCTGAGTGGGACCCCGCAAGGGCTCCACGCAGGGCCCCAGCCGAGGGGCAGCGCCTGCACACTGATGCAGAACGGACTTGGCCCCCTGGCTGGTGACCAGCCAGTCACCAACAGAAGTAACAGTGGCCAAATGCCTGAAAGCTGGGAATTACCATATCTCATCTCTGCTTTCCTTTAAAAAAAAAAAAAAAGAAAAAAGCCAGAGCACCAGCAAACCATGAGGATAAAACAGTGTAAAGTCTGAAAATGATGAGAGCAGCCATATGCCACTAGGAGGAAAACAAAACAAAAAGGCATCGGTACACAAATATCTTCTGCATCAGGACAGAGGTATCTTCTGTGTTGTGGGTGGGAAATTGGACCAAATGACCTTGAAGACCTTCCATGGCTCTCAGACCCCTCAAGCCTGTCCTGCTCTGCCGGCCACCACCTGTCCTCCACTCTGGGGATACTCGGCACCCTCCCAGGGTGGCAACCCTGGGGAGAAACCCATACCCTTCTCCTTCCTTCCCGTCTTTCAAAACTGCACAGATTTCGCACAAGCAGTGATGAGTGATTTAGAAAAAACAGCGCATGCAGTAAATTTAAGGCAGACTTTTTCATATTCTGGTGGCAAACCCACAAGTGGATCAGAAAATCAGTTTAAGGGGGTCTGAGCAGCCTGTGTGTATGCACTGTCTTCTTTTTAAAAGGAAACAAAACAGAAGATGTCAGAGTGCATCAAACATAGAACTGCTGCTTCGGTTACATGTGTGAGTCAGGGCCAAGCTGTCACCTGAAACATCACTTCCTGTGCATGAGGTGTAATACAGCTTGAAAAGCCCTAGGGTAAAAATGATTTAACCTGCTTAAAATGCACAGAATCCTGCAACCTTGTAGAAGCGAGCCTAGGAAGGAAGGCACGATGCCTGAGTTGGGGACGTGCCCCTGGACTGCGGGGTTGGCTGTGCTTCTTGGGCTTTCCTGAGAGGTGGCCACTTGCCCACCATGCCTCCGAGCTACACCAGCATGGGAGCTTCCACAGTAGGGAAACTGTGGCCACTGGCAGATCTTTGTTTTTTTCCCAGAAGGACAACAATGCACTTCTATGGATAGCTTGTACTTCTTTCTCCCTTAATTCCCTGCAGTAAAGACAGTTTGGGCTTCCCTGGTGGCTCAGTGGTAAAGAACCCACCTCCCAATGCAGGAGACTTAGATCCCTGGGTCGGGAAGATCCTCTGGAAGAAGAAATGGCAATCCACCCAGTATTCTTCCCTGGGAAATTCCACAGACAGAGGAACCTGGCAGGCTACAGTCCATGGAGTCGCACAGAGTCAGGCATGACTGAGGGACCAAACAGCACACAGCTTGGTCCTGAGAATTCCCTTTGTTCCTACTCCCCTGTTGGGTGGGGAGATCAAAGGAATAAGAGGAGCTGTCATGATGGCCTGGACCATGGGGAGGTGGGCACTGGCTTCCAGAGTGGACCCACCCAGGCTGGCATTCTCTGCCCCAGACACATACTCAGCTCAGCACCACTGTCACTCACTCGCTAGGTGCCTTCCCCCCAGAGGAAAATGGGGCTTGATCCCTGGATGTGCTCAGCACCAGACCCATCAAAAACATGAGCAGCACTGTGAGGTCCTCCTCATGGGCGACTGGGGCCCCCAGGCCTGCGGAGCACACACCCACCTGCCCAGCGCCCTCTCCCTTTGCTGCACTCATCTTCCCAGGGCCTGGGGCCTGGTTCAGGGCGGGCATTCAACTAACGTCTGCCAGTTTAACAAGCTCCATTTTCTATCTCACCATCACAAGTTTGTCTGCCTCATCAGTCCTTGCAGACTGATCTCTTCAGGGATACACACCTGGGCTGCCAGGAGAGCTCAGGTTAATTAGGAGCAGCCTGATACCCACCCCTGCCCCCCACCCCTAAGTACACACTGCTGACTCCTCCATATGCCTTGAGATCCTCCCCTGTCCAGGCACCACATGTCTGTAAGCCAGCAACTCCATGGCCAAGGCGGGAGGCCCTACTCTAGCCAGGCTATGTTCCCGGAACCTGAGGGCACCATTTCCTGACCCACCCTCTGTGCCCCCACTCTCCCAAGTTGCAGCAAACCCAGGAGATTTTACTTTTTTTATTCCTAGGCATGTGCACCTTAGGCTTACACCTTACCCTGCAATGAAATGTGCTATTATATGCCATACGGAGCCCCAAGTTCAGGGAGGGGATGTCTAGGACCGGAGGGAGGAAGGAGAAATGGATGGCTGTTGGATGGATGGGACCTCCCATCCCTGTGGCAAACCCACATGGCCTGGGTCGAGCTGACAGGACAAAGGAGCAAGTCACCATCCATGTGCCCAGATGGTCCCCTTTCCCATGGGCAGACTTGCCAGAAGCTGGCACAGAGGGAGATGTGTTGGGGCAAAGTACACCATCAATGGATCCACGAGTCCAGAAGCAGAACTTCCATTCCTGCTCCTAAGAGAGCCCGTTTCCCCATGAGCAGGCAGTCAAATAACATAACTGAATGTGTAAGCCTGGAAAAAAAAAAAACTGGTTCAGAAGCATAGGATTTTCTACCAAATGTGAAAGTCAAATGGTAGCACAGATGCCAGGGTAAAGAATTTTTGAAAGGTTTTCATTATAAATTGTAATTAAAAATACATATTTAGTACCTCTCAACACATATACCCGATCCATCAGCACAAGCATCTCTGAATGTGATGTGCCTGGGGGGGTGGGGCGGTGGTTGGGAGGTGGCAAGCATTCACTATGACCTTCTGAAGCATCACTTAGCGTCTGTCACTGGCAGAGGCTCACAAGAGCAACTTTTTGAGCCCACACCTGCTCGGTAAAATGAAATACAATAACGAAGAACAGAGTGCACACAGGGTCAACACATTTGTGGGGTGACTGGCTGGCAGACAACTGAACCCCAGCTCTGACCAGGCTCCAAGCTCAGCTCCTGCCCCACTGGCTTGTGGCCTGGCGGTTCTGCACTCTCTCTACTGGGTTTCTGCATCTGTAGCACGAGGATGTCAGTGGCCCTGCAGGGGTAGGTGGGGCAACTGTGAGAGTCCGAAGCCTGAGGAAAGGACATGTGCAGTGTCCAGCGCACAGCAGGAGCTGTACAACTGTGGCTGTGGTGTTTACTGCTATTATCAGTCCATACGTTGTTTTCCTTTCTGGGTGAGGACAAAGGTCCAATGGAGAAAACAACAGATGGTGCTTTCTCCAGAGATGTGCATGTGTCTGTTTTTCCCTAAAATGCTCCTGTGGGACTGGGTGGTGGGGGGTGCACAGCTGACCAGTCCTGCCTGCTGGGTTGGGAGCTGCTGAGACACGAGGGCCCCTCTGAAGTGTCCCAGGAGAAGATGCTCCTCAGTGCAAAGTGGGCCTTCAGGGAGGGAGTAAAAGAGATACTCCATCTCCCAAGGCTCTAGGACCACATGCCACTCTGGACGAGGCACACGCTGGTGACGAGGCACATGCAGGCTCCAAGAGAGGTCTTAAGGGGCTGGGCTCCAGACCCCAATTCCCGCCACCCACCCTGGCCCTGGGCTGCTCCCAGCTGTGCCACGAAGCACTTTGTTACCCGGGACAAGTATGTCAACCTGCCTGATGGTCACAGAAGAGCTCTGGGCCAGGTCATCTCCAGGGTCTTGCCAGGATTCTACAGAGACACCAAGCTGTCAAATGAACCTCACTTTTCAAACTCAACTGTACATACTAGGCTATAAGAAACAACCACAGAAGAACTGTAAGTGGTCCATCTGGTTCTTACAGCCAACTCTTGTCACTAGAGTTTGGCTGAACACATGGGCTAATATGACAGGACCATTACCTCACATCACTGCAGAAAGACACCTCGACCACTTCACCACCAATTCACGCTCCACTATAAATGCCCACTTGTAAATTTCCCAAGTCAGACCCTCAACTGTTTTGCTTCTGTTTTGCTCCTGAAAAATCAAAAATACAAAATAGATGAAGGTTCCCTGCCAGCAGCTACTCCAGGACAGCTGGCTTCCAGGAGGAAACGTAGGCACAGCCCCAGCTTGAACACTCCCCAAGATGTGACCTCCAGAGGCTTCCCAGCTGTGAGAACCACTGGGACAATCCAGACGCTCACAGAATCCATGAGTTCAGAAGCAGAGAAAGGAAGCTGAGAGTTGAGAAAAAGCGACAGCAGCCTGGAGAGATCAGGGAATGACTTGGAGACAAAGATGATGTGAACAAGTGCTTGGTGAGGAGCAAAGGAACATCCCGCCTACCCAAAATCACTGATGCCTGACAGTCAGACCCTGGCCAGCTCAGGTCAGCAGGAGCTCTCCAGATGCCCACTTGCCCTCCTGTACCTAGAGCTGTGGTGGGCATAGGGTGGGGGTGCAGGAGAGAAGGAGCCTGCTTGGCCAGCAGCCTGAGGGGCTCTGCAGTCAGCTCCATGGCACCCACCCTGAACAATGTTCCCCGCACCCACACTGGCTCCTGGGAACAGGCGTGAATGTGTAATCGGGGAAAGGAACGTTTGAGACATATGCATGGGGTCTAAAAATGAGCCAGGCCATATGGGGAAGCACAGTTAGAAACACGGCAAGAAGGCTTTACTTAAACTCTCAGCATTTTTAGTCTACGTTTCTTCTATAACTGAAGGCTCCCATTTGAGTAACTTGAGTCAAGAAAGGGTGTTCTGTAGAAAAATGATTATTTTAATAAGAAGCAACTTAGGTGCCAGTTGCTGGGAAATACCTTACCTGCTGTCCTCGTCCTTCCTTGGGGCACAAGGGGCCAGGGGATGACGCATCTGGTTTCACAACCCCCATGTCACCGCACACCTGCTTCTCCTCGGCTTCTCGAGGGGGCAGCCCCTCCTCCTTCCCATGGCCCCTCCTGGCTTTTCTCCCATTAGCATTCTTCTGAACAATCTGTCTCTATTTTCTCTCTAATTATCCACCCACTGATCTGTTGTGAGTTGTTTTACATTTTTTGTTCTAAATACTTGGACGCTCATGATATACGGAAACAAATCCAAGTTTATTTTGGGTGCTGGCACCACAGTTTCTGTAGACGTCTCCACTGTCTGTGGGCACTGCATTTGGCAGGTCGTCTGTACTGTGAATGATCTCGTGAGACAGAAAGCTAGAGAGTTCTAAATTATGGCATGTTATATGTAATTCAGGTTCGCACAACTGTATAGATTATACGGCAGAGACTGAAGAGGTAAACCTCAAGTGTTAAAAGTGGCTCTGAAAACCCAGAGTCCTTGCTATAACATGGTAAAGAGATAATTAGAGAAGCTGGATGTTTAAAATCAAACTGATCTCTCTCAATATTCTTTGCATGCGCTACATACAAACTCAGGGGGTGGCTTGTTGTTGTTCAGTCCCTCAGTCATGTCTGACTCTTTGTGACCCCATGAACATCAGCATACCAGACTCCCCTGTCCTTCACCATCTCCCGGAGCTTGCTCAAACTCATGTGCATTGAGTCTGTGATGCCATCCAACCATCTCATCCTCTGTCGCCCTCTTCTTCTTTTGCCTTCAATCTTCCCCAGATTGAGGGTCTTTTCCAACGAGTCGGCTCTTTGCATCAGGTGGCCAAAGTAGTGGAGCTTCAGCATCAGGGGAGTGGTTTGGTTTTGTACTTTTTTGAAATGAAAAAAAAAAAAAAAAGTACTTTTTTGTACTGGTTCCTTAGATGGTGACTTCATTTAGGAAGTTATGTTTAAATGACATGTAGAAAGACTATCAGTAATTTTCTTATCCTTTATGGACATTCAACCTAGAAAACCAAACTACGTATAAGACAAATGTAAAGAATGAGCTTCTCCTCTTAGGTTGTTTATAGAAAATACAAAAACACTGAGCATCCTGACCACTGACCAAGCAAGGAGACCAAACTCATATAGTAAACCTCCTTTCTAGCATGTGTTGAAATCAGGCTTTGGCAGAAAGGGCAGATACTTGAGCACCAACTGCCTGGTGACAGCCGGTACTGACTCCAGCAGGAAGTCCCCTCCGCAATCTTATTCTGATTCTACATGTATACTGAGCCAACAAATGGAAACGCCAAAAGTCATTACTTCTGGGTGATAAGATCACAAGTGATTTCTGTTTTATCCTATTTTCCAAAAATTTTTTAAATAAGTATGCCTTCCTTCAATGAACAGTTTGATAAAAGACAGGCTTTGAAAGAGATGACAATTCTGAGGGCTACCTGAGTACGGAAATCATGTCATACCAAAAGCCTGTGAATGGCAAAGACAAGAGAATGTGCTTGCTGCCAAAGAGACTGCTGCCAAAATGGAAATCAATTTACAGAAAGGGAAGAGGTGTACTCCTGGGACATTTGGCTTCTCAATCATTTTCATTAATAGCTCCCGCTCCCCTCAACATTAAAGGAACCGGGTTAGTTATTGATAAGTGAGTCCCTCGGGGCCAAGAGTAAAGGATGCTCATGAAGTAGCTAGTCCTCTACAGTCCCAGGGCACAGCACGGGTGGGAGAAAACCAACACAGCCTTGCAGGTGGGGCCAGGAGTGACTGGATGCACCAATGCTTCTAGAAGGATAAAAGAGGAGCCGAGGGGCACTGTCCAGTCCTTTCCAGTGGCCCACGGGGGACAGCACCACTGTTCCAATGAGCCCCACGCATCCGGGCCAGGGTAGTTCCTCCGGTCCACCCACACTCAAGACCCAGGGGCTGAGCGCTACCCCTTCTTCCGTCCCACTGGGCTTCACTCCTGACATGCACAAGGACACAGGGCTGGCCCCACAGCACAACGACACTCATCTCAAAGCCTTGGGCTATTGTTCCCAGAGGTGACTCAGCAGGAATCAAGGAGCTTAGAGGGACTTCCAAGGGACAGAGAAGGAGGAACAACTCCAGATCAGCCTGAGATAATCACGGACCGTGGCATTCCTTGCCCTGGGCTCATCTGGACAGATTGCCTGCTGCCTGCCCTGGTCAGACCTGCCATGGATGTTTGTGACTACAGCAGAGACCCACAGACCTGTGGGGCCCGAAAGGGCAGCCCAAGGCCGCAGCATCACAGAGGTGGGGCCCCGAGGTGCTTTCTGACCGTCTTTCTCTCCTGTCTCTGTTGTAACAAAGATGTGTTTATTGAACTGGCTGAAGCAGCCTGGACTGGTCCAGCAAGAAGCAAGATTTCCTCCCCTGCCTGCTGCAGACCCACAAAGGACTGCTGGATGATTACAGAAAGTCCTGAGCCACGGCCTGGGGATGTTCTGGGGAAGATTCAGTTGGCACGTTCACGCCCAGTGGCAGCCTCGTTTTCAGGTCTGATCTCAGCAGGTGCTCGGTGATCCTCTGATCTCTGAATGGTGATGGTGGTTTAGTCACTCAGTCATGTCCAACTCACTCTTGCGACCCATGGACTGCAGCCTGCCAGGCTCCTCTGTCCATGGGGTTTTCCAGGCAAGAATACTGGAGTGAGCTGCCATTTCCTTCTCCAGGGGATCTTCCGGACCCAGGAATAGAACCTAGGCCACTTTATATCTGTCCATTTGGTTTAATGTTTGGTAAAGTTGTAAGAACAGCACAAAGGATATCTGTTTCCCTGAGCTGTCTGAGAGCAAGCTGCCGGTATCCTGTCCCATTACCTCAATACCTGGTGTGCATTTCCACACACACAGACAGCCTCCTCCTCAACACAACTCTGCCATCAAAACCAGGGCCTTAACACCAACACATGTTCACTGTCATACTCACACACCACTCAAGCTTTATGAATAAGACCCTGGTTTTTCATCTCTAAAATAGAGAACCTCATACCACTAGAATTTCCTTTTAACATCCTGGCTGCCTATCTTTGCTATAAAGTCCTGTCAAATGCCCACCCAGTTAAATCCTGATATTCGAGTTGGTTAAAAAAACAAACAAACAAATTTACCTACATACAGCACAGAGAACTCTGCTCAATGTTATGTGGCAGCCTGGATGGGAGGAGAGTTAGGAGGAGAATGCATACATGTACATGTACGACTGAGTCCCACTGCTCTTCACCTGAAACTACCACAACACTGTTAATCTGTTATACTCCAATATAAAATAAAAAAGTTTTTAAAAAAAATCCCAAGTTGTCCCATCTGTGCCTTTTCTTGCAGAAGTAAGTCGCTCAGTCAACCCCACATGGATACACTTTGAGGAACCTGGGAATTTCACTCCCGGGACCAGTCCCTGTCCAACCACAAGCCTCAACCCAGACAGCACAAGGTGTACTTCAGAGAGTGAGCAGTGGTCCTTCAGCAGCCTCTCTCTGCTCCCGGGTCTGGCATGAACTCAGAGAGGTGGAGTCTTGGTGCTAACCACCGGCAGGTGACTAACTGGCCTCAGGTCAGGTCACATAGAGGCCAAGGCTAAGGAACAGCCCTGGTGGCAGCCCACTGCTGGTTCAAGACACCGTGGGAGGTAGTCAGCAGTGGACATGTGGGCCTTGGAGCCAACCTTCCACTGGTGGCTACTAACAGGTTATAATGGAGCCGTGGTTCTATAGGCAGCCTGGTCAGTACCTGGGCCTAAGGTGACCACTGAGAAGACAGCTAACCTTTGGGACTGCAGCAGGGTCCAGCTACTCTCGAGAAGTAGCAAGAAAGATAGCTCTTCAATAAAATACCTCCCCAGCCAAGAAGATTTAGCACATGGCTTGACAACACCTCACCTGCATGGTTTTATGAGTCAGGTCATGGAAATACCAAGGCCAGGTCGGAGCCCAGGGATGTGCTGAGCCTTTAAAACATTACCTGCACTCTGCCAGGAGAAGCAATTCATAAGGACGGCTCCTTGTTATCAGTGGAAAAGTTCTCTTTGACTGTTCATGATCATGAGCTGAATACGAGAGATCTATGGTTGCATGTATGCATCAATGCACTGCCTGTATGCAAAGAAGTGCTCATGTTGTTTTACTTAACTATAAATTATTAAAAGAAAAGAAAGAATGTTATCTGTTTCCTAACAGAGAGCTCTTCGGGGGGAAGGCTCTGCTTTTTGTCTAGGGGCTTCCCAAGTGGCACTAATGATAAAGAGTCTGCCTGCCAATGAAGGAGACAGAAGAGACTCCGGTTTGATCCCTGGGTCGGGAAGATCCCCTGAAGGAGGGCGTGGCAACCTAGTATTCTTGCCTGGAAAATGCCATGGACAGAGGAGCCTGGCAGGCTACAGTCCATGGGTTGCAAAGACTGGACACGACTGAGCATGCCTACACACACTGCTTTCTGCCTAACAAAGGATGAGAAGCGACTGAATTAAAGTGGCGACCAACCTCAACCCAGTGCGGGAATGTTAAAAAGCCAGAGAGGCTCTGTGGATCAGTTGTCTGCAACCAGAGATGTCACCACGCATGTGGTACACAGGGACTTTGCTGGGAAGTCTGTGCTGTTTTGTGCCAAGCCAGGTGTCTGCCGGGGAAATCTTAATCTGGCTTTAACTATAGCAGGAGAATCACAAACATGGATGATGTCATGAGTAGCTATTAGAAGGTTGACACATGTGGTGTGGTTTCTGAGCCTGTTTTCACTATTTCTGATGCATGGTGGAGAGAAAATCCACTGGCTCTGTAATCCATCTAGGATCACACTGGAATTCCAACAGCACGCAGGTCACAGCGATTTAAACTGGAAGCCTTGGAAGGCTTAGCTCCAAAGACCAGCGGGAGGCAGGAGAGGATGGGGAAAGTCTTCGCACCTTCCTTCTCAACACTGATGCCACATCAGGTCTGATGATGGAGAGATAAGTCACTCCACCTCTTGTCGGGTGCCTCCCTTTTCAGTGACACTGCTTGAGGGGCCGATGGAGGACTCAAGCCAAGACAACAAGGTCTCTTTGTCCAAGAAAAGCAAGGCTTTGGGTGAGCAGGGTAAACACATCAAAGCGAAAAAGACCAACCACGAAGGGGGGCGTTTCTCCCAGGCGATGGGAATACTGAACCCCATGACCCTTTAGAGCGGGGGTCCCCAATCTCGGGTATCTAACGTCTAATGATCTGAGGTGGAGATGATGTAAGAATGATAGAAATAAAGTGCACAATAAATGTAATGTGTTCGAATCATCCTGGAACCATCCTCTCCCCTCTAGTCGGTGGAAAAACTGTCTTCCACGAAAACAGTCCCTGGTGCCAAAAAGGTTGAGGACCACTGCTTAGACTATAAACATTAACTGCTGTGGATTGATACGGATGTTCAGAACATAACTTTGTTGGTGTTTCTACAGTAAATAACGGTTGGCGCAAACGTTTCCAAGGCCTGACGGGGGAGGAAGGGTGGAGAAGGGTGGTCAGTCCCCAGAAAAGGAGCACGGTTCCCCAGCACAGCTCTCAAGTGCCAAGGAGAGCTGCACGGAGAGAGTTACAGAGGAGCGAATGTTGATTCTATTTAAGGAAGAGCTTTCTAGCAATCTGTGTTCTCCCAAAATGGAACTGGCTGGCTCCGTGGAAGGAGACATGAGCCTGCAGAGCTGGGTGGCCATCTGTTGGGGCGGGGGAGAAAACCTGGCACTCCACACGTGGACAAGCTGGCTGAGTGATGCCCCCTGAGTCCTGGGAGTCCCAGAGACTGACCACGGCTCCTGAAAAATTGAACCCGAGCACAGATGTGCTTCACAGCTCAGCTGTCTTCTCGTTCTAAAAGCTGAAGGGAGGAAGGACAAGCTGTTCAAGGGGATTTGTGGGTAACTTGGAGGGCTACCTTCACCTTATTTCACTCCCCAGCAATCCATCCCATTTCTGGATGTTTCATTCTTTATTGCACTTCCCCTATGGCTCAGTGGTAAAGAATCCACCTGCAAATGCAGGAGATCCAAGTTTGATCCCTGGGTCGGGAAGATTCCCTGGAGGAGGAAAAGGCAACCTATTCCAGTATTCTTGCCTGGAAAATCCCATGGACAGATGAGCCTGGCAGGCTACAGTCCATGGGGTCACA
This sequence comes from Bos indicus x Bos taurus, assembly GCF_003369695.1. Taxonomy (NCBI): domain Eukaryota; kingdom Metazoa; phylum Chordata; class Mammalia; order Artiodactyla; family Bovidae; genus Bos; species Bos indicus x Bos taurus. The sequence continues at coordinate 45,620,647 of NC_040086.1, forward strand.
AAGAGTCAAACATGACTTAGTGACTAAACAACATTATTCTTTACTAGAATCTTCAGAATATATTTTTTAAAAAGTATAAGAAAGAAGACAAAACAAATCAACAATGTTGAGCATCTCCAAAAAAAGGGACTTGAGTGGATGAGGAAAAGAAAAAATAAAACCAAGTTCAGGGCACTCCTAAAGTATTTACCTACTCATGCTTTCCGAAATTCTAGGTCACAGTTAATGGAGAGTTATACACACAGGACAACAGTCTTTCTTTCAAGTGACAAGCTTGGAAAAAAAGACAAACGGGGGTCACTTTCATGGAAAAGTGATGCAGTCACTTTCATGGAAAAGAATCAGATTGCTCATGAAAAGTGGAATTTCTCCATTGGGCACAGTCTACAGTAGCTGATATGATCCACACACAGGCCAGTGTCTCATTTCTCTTCCAGAGTCATGGAAATAACCTAACCCATGACACAAAATTACTCTCCAGTGGGTGAAGGCTTCACATGGTTTCAAAGAAAGTCAGTGGACTCTTTAAGATTGCAGAAAATGAAAGATGAATACTTTGCAACACTTACCACACTCAGAGCTTAATTTTCCTTTCAGTTTCCCTACCTGTTCCCCTCCCTCAAATGAAACTAATTCTCAGGTTAGAAATAAAAAGGAAAACTTCAAGGACATGTAATGTGGGTGATAACACTGACCTATTTCAAGAGCAAACTCTTCCGTGACAGCCAGTGGTCTCAGGGGTCACTATATGGTGCTCACAGAAGGAGATACCACAGACCTGACCTTCAGGAAGTAACTCTTACTCCCTCTGCAGCCGTGACTATTGCAAGGAAGCCTGATGCCCACACGAAGGCGAGACTGGACACCATCAACTCCAGTGGACCCAGGTGGCCTCTCTCATGTCCAGACACCAGGGAAGGGGACAGGCGCATGGGAAGAAAGCCAGGTGCCCAGCTGGCCCCCTGTGAGTCACCGCAGCGGCCTCGGCATCATACCACCCGCTCCGAGTCCCCACCTTAGCTGCCACCATGAGCAATTGTGGTATGAAATGCCGCCAATTCAACAGGGGGAAACAATTCGCCAGGTTCCAGGTGCTTTTCACCATCTCCTCTACTCACAAAGGCCCCATGCACAGGATTTAGTGGGAAAAAAGACTGGATGGAATGACCCGGGCAGAGCTGTGGACGTGCCTGGAGGGGCTAATTCCCATCTCAGGCCCCTCCAGAACATTGATGCCAGGAGACTGAGATGTAAAGGGGGGGAGGTGGAGGTTCAAAACACACAGAAGGGTCAGCTTACAGAATCCTCCAAACTTGAACATCTTGAGGAAATGACAGGCTATTTCTGCACTGCATCTCAAAGTCCAGAGACTTTTAAAAAAGACAAGTAGAAAGATGCCTTTTTTTCCTCAAACACAAATGAAAAAGACAACCCCTCCCACCCCCTGCCCTGAGAGTGCTCCCCCTCTGGGCTGGGGTACAGCCCAGGGGCCCACTACGCCCACCACTCACCAAGCGTGTCCTTGATGTTCTTCACCAGCGAGCCCTTCTTCAGGCTGTTTTTCCTCTCCACGTAGTTGGACGGCACATAGCCTGTCCGGTTGGCTGCGTTGCGCACCCGCCACCACGTCTTGGAGTCGTCCAGCAGCCACAGGCGCTCGTTCTTCTTGATGTCCAGCTCCTGATCCTGCTGGGCTGTGTAATCCCACTTGGCTATGACGATGACCTCCTCTGTCATCTTTCATGGAGTACTTCTGCCAGCAAAACATTTGAAGAGAGTCATTAGAGCCCTGGCCAAACACCACTGCATCCACTTGGAAAACTACACCCTGACAGCTTTTTATTACAACTTGGCAACCATCAAAAAGAATGAAGTGATGCCATTTGCAGCAACATGGATGGACCTAAAGATATCATACGAACTGAGGCAAGTCAGACAGAGAAGGGGAAACTGTATGACATCCCCTACATGTGCACTCTCAAAGGACACGGTACAAATGAATCTCACTTACAAAACAGAAACACACTCAGACACTTAAGAGAACTTACGGTGGCCAGGGGAAAGGCTGGGGGAAGGGATAGTTAGGGAGTGTGGGATGGACATGTACACACTGCTATACTTAAAATGGATAACCAACAAGGACTTACTGTAGTGCACTGGAAACTCTGCCCAATATCATGTGGCAGCCTGGATGGGAGGGGAGTTTGGGGGAGAATGGAGACATGTACATGTATGGCTGAGTCCCTTTGCTGTTCACCTGAAACTATCACAACGTTGTTAAGCAGCTATACTCCAATACACAATAAAAGGATTTAAAAAACAAGTCGGCAACTGGCTGTCTCTGGGGTCTTGAAAAAACCTTAAGATGACCTTCCTTCAACAAGCTTTAGTATTTTGTTTAGAAAGGACAAAATGCTTGACCTTACCAAGCAAATCTTAATTTTGCACAGTGGGAACTCTGTATGCTTTGCTTAAAACAACAAAAGCCTTCCAAAATCTTCTACATAAAATAACCGTACCATAATTAAATATGTTCAGTTCAGTCACTCAGTCGTGTCCGACTCTTTATGACCCCATGGATTGCAACACGCCAGGCCCCCCGTTCAATACCACCTTCTGTAGTTTACTCAAATTCATGTCCATTGAGTCAGTGATGCCATCCAACCATTTCATCTTCTGTTCATTGGTTAAGTAATACCAGATTCTTATAGCTGACATCGTTACATCCATCCATTTTCTCAGGATAAGCTGAATTTTCTGAACATATTTAATGACTGTGACACACTCAAACTGAAGTAGTATCTTGGACTGAATCCTCAAATATGAAAATAGTGAAATCCAAGTGAAGTCTGGGGCTTCCCTGGTGACTCAGAGGTGAAGAATCTGCCTGCCAATGCAGGAGACATGGGTTTGATCCCTGGGTCGAGAAGATCCCCTGGAGGAGGAAAGGGCAACCCACTCTAGTATTCTTGCCTGGGAAATTCCATGGACAGAGAAGCCTGGTAGGCTACAGGCCACAGGGTCACAAAGAGTCAGACATGACTGAGTGACTAAATAACAACAGCAACAAAGTGAAGTTACTCAATAGTTTACCACTAATCAACTCTTACTTCTGACAAATGTCCCTGGTCAGGCAAGATGTTAGCACTTAGAAAACCGAGTGGGGGATATTTGGAATGCTTTGCACTATCTTTGCAGCTTTTCCATAAATATAAAATTATTCTTGGAACCTGAAACACAGATGTTTATAGTGGCTTCATTCATAACTGCCAAGATTTGGGAGTCATCCAGCTGTCCATCAGGAGGTGATGGGTAAATCAACTAGGGTCCAGACAAATAATGGAATGTTATTGATTGTTGTTGTTTAGTTCCTGAGTTGTGTCTGACTCACTGAGACCTGCGAGGCTACTCTGTCCGTGAGATTTTCCCAGACAAGAATACTGGAATGGGTTGCCATTTCCTTCTCCAGGGGATATTCCCAATCCAAAGATTGAACCTGCGTCTCCTGCACTGGCAGGCAGATTCTTTACAACTGAGCCAGCAAGGAAGCCCCAGTGAAATATTACTCAGTGATAAAAAGAAATGAGCTGTCAAGCCATGAAAAGACATGGAGGAACTTCAGATGCATATAAGACTACGTGGAAGAAGCCTACCCGAGAAGGCTGCAGACTGTGATTCTCACAAAGACTCTTTCTGTGACCAAACTTGAGTCAGACTCCTCTGAATTCTCTGCGCAGACTAGGCATCAACTCTCTGCATTCTAGCAAGAATCCTGAGGTGACGCCTCTTCTTAGGAGGTATCCTGTGAGGTCAGTACAGCCAGAAACGCCCTCTCACCTCTGATGCTTCCTCTCTGTGCTCCCTACCCCCTCACTCCTGGACTACAAACTCCCTCCCTCTTCCCTCCTGTAGGTGGATGTGAGCCCAGTCTCTCTCAACTATGGCAAAAGTCCCTCAAAGTACTTCCCTGAGTAAAATCAGCTAAATCATGCTTTAAAAAGTGTCATGTTTTCTTCAATAAATCCAAGAACATAACATTCCAGAAATGGCAAAACTATGGAGACATTGCAAAGATCAGCGACAGAGGGAAAGATGACTGGGTGGAACACAGGGATTTTTAGAGCAGTCTGACAATTTTGCACGATACAGTCCACTATTGTGGACACATGTCATGACACATTTGTCAAGACCCACAAATGTGCAATACCAAGAGTGAACCGTAATACAAAATGACTCCAAAACTAAAAGTTTATCAAAACAACAAAGAATTCAGTATATTACATACCTCAGAAAGTCAGTTCTCGAAGTAACAAATAGTAAAAGTGTATCTGAATGACTACAATAACTATGGTTACTGTTTAGTTCTTCAGTCATATCCAACTCTTTGTGACCCCCATGAACCATAGCCCACCAGGCTCCTCTGTCCACGTAATTCTCCAGGCAAGAATATTGGAGTGGGTTGCCATTTCCTCCTCCAGGGGATCTTCCCAACCCAAGGATCAAACCTACATCTCCTGCATTGGCAGGAAGATTTTTTACCACTCAGCCACCGGGGAAGCTCCACAATGACTATAGTTATGAGCTATTTCCTAACTTCTCAGGTAGAAGATGGGCCAGTATGTTTGCAACAGAAAAATTCAACATTCAGTCCTTTAAATGACTACACATTTACTCAAAACTAGGAAGACATGAATAATGGAAAGGCTCTTGACTCAAACCCTCTCCTTTTCTGACAGGGAGGAGTTCTCATTATTTACAGGGGCTACTTCAGGATGACAGAGGGGACCTAGCGCACTGACTCCACAGAAGAATGAATCCCATTTTTAAATAACATGATACTCTCTGCTGCTAGATGCTAAAGACACTTATAAATAATACATGTTCTCCTCCTTCATGAATTAACTTCCAGACTTACAGATAACAAACCTTTGGGGACGGAGATGATTAATAAACCTTATGCATAATGTACACAATATCCAGGGAGACAGTTTACACAAAGCTCATTTCCAAACTGTAGGCAATACTGTTATCTACCTTCAGAAAATCTCAAGTCCACGGGTGTCTCCACATGTACTGAACTCACTGTCAGGTTTGATTTTTGAAGGTCATGGAGGTCATTTCTCTTTTTTCAGTCGTGAGGGGAGGGGCCTGAGCAGTAAAAGGAATGGGGTTCAGACAGTATTTTATTGGGGTACCAGGTTTGTGTCTTAAATTACAGTTGTTTTAAAGAGAGATTTTAACAAGAACAGCACATCACTCAAGACCAGTCAAAGCAATCTATAAATTTTCTGTACAATTTAACTGCATGAAAAAGCTGGTAAGTTAGGCTCTGGCTGGCATGGTAGGTTTCAGTGCAGGTTGACAATCACAGGGAAAGGAGCCTAGAACATGCTGTGCCTGGCTCTACCCTCATCGGTCACCTGGGACCCCTAGGAGCGGGGGCTGAACATCCCTAGGGTATCACAGGCCTCAGGTGACTCTGACAGCCCTCCTTGAAGGTGCTCCTCCCGGGTCCGGAGCAGGGAGTGTTGGAAGTGAGTGCTCAGTCTAGGGGAGGACATTGGTGTGCACAGGGTGCTCATTTAATCTCCAAACACCCACCTCTTGGGGAAGTGTGAACTTTAAAGAGAGACAATCAGAGATTCAGTGACTTGCTGAACAATAGAGCCAGGACTTGAGCCCAGGGTTGTGCTCCTGTGCTCACTTCTTGGGTGAGTGATCACAGCCCACCATCAACCACCACCTCACCCTAGCAATCACAGCGCTCCATCAACCACCTCACCCCAATGACCACACTCCCCCATCAACAACCACAACAATAACCACACCCCCCATCAACAACCAATCACAGTCAGTGCACAGGTCTACCCACCCCGCCCACCAGCACCCAGGCCACAGACCCCACTCTGTCTTCCCTTGGCCATTCAGGCTGTAGAGGCTGCTGGCTGGACGGCATCCTGGAGGAAGCTGTTAGTAAGGATAGGGGGGCGAGAGTGGGGGTTCCACCCAAGGTCCTGGGAAACTGCTCCAGGAGGCCAAGAGGAGCCAGTCCTTCCAGTGATGAGAAGTCTGATATGAGTGTAGGATGAACTGTGTAATAAGAAGAGGCTGGCGCTGAAATAAGATTATTCCCCAATATAAACCAGATGTACAAATGGACTTAAATTCCTAATATGGAAAAGCCATAACAGAAGGAAGTCTGAGGAAGTACCTTCTAACTGACTACAGAAATTTTATGTCAGAAATGGGACTCTGATGTGGTCTAGGACTTACCGAGGTCAGATACAAAGTGTAGTGTACATTTACCCCTCTAGCTTGGGCAGGTCAAGAAAATCAAATTTTTGCCTTCATTCACTAAGCTAGTATTCACCTACCTATAGCCAACAGAAAGAAGAGCCACAAAGTTAATATTTTGCAGCTAGATCATGTTTCATGTCATGCGACCAGTCATACAATTTTAAGAGTTAGTGATACAGATTAGCAAGAAAAACCCTATTTTATACTGAATTAAAGAAACTCAGAAAATCTAACATGCTAAGCTGCTTTTTCAAGTCTTGGGTGGAAAAAGATTAAAAAAAAAAAAAAAACCCTAAACAGACTGGAATAGTTATAAAACTTTCTTGGCCCTGCAGTTGTCACTAACTCCTAAAATAATATCAATCCTATTCTGGGACTCTCTAAAAAGGAGCCTGTTAACTTCAGCTTGCTGCTTTAGGGCTGGGTTACATAATTCTCAGAACAACCAACACCCCAAAATGCTCATGAACACTCCCAAAGGGGTCTCGGGGGCCAAGCTGAACCACTTGGTCATAACTGCAAACAAAAAATCTGAATAAAGAGTTTGGGGTTCAGGATTTCCTAGGTGGTCCAGTGGCTAAGATTTCTTGCCCACTGTGCAAGGGGTCTGGGTTTGATCGATGCATGGGGAGCTAGATCCTATATGCAGCAACCCTGAGTTCACATGCTGCAACTAAAAACCCCACCTGCCACAATGAAGATCAAAGACCCCACAACTAAGACCCAGCACAGCCAAGCAAATAAAAATTAACATTAAAAACAATAATCTGGGATCATGTGCTTAGCTGGGCCTTCTGTGCATCCCCCTGGCCTTCCTCTCATTCTGTAGGACAAGACAGCAGTATCTGTACCCAGACCCCCGGAAGCAGCCCAATGATGTCGTGATTAAGGGTCGAGGTTTCATGTCATACAAGCCTGGGTTGGAGTCGGCTGTACACCTCAGCCCAGCTGCCCTTCTGTCGTGTGGGGCAAGAAGACCACCTCCTCCAGGAGTTTGTGAAAACAGCTCTGAGCCCCGTGCCCACACACAGAACGGGAATCACAGTCAGCATGAAAGCACGGTGCATGCTATGGCACTGATGGTTAGTGTCAGGGGGCCAGACTGCCAAAATCTCCTGCCCAGTACTAGCATGTAAGAGAGGACAGTGGGGGACGCTCAGGCTTTGGGATGAGACCCTTCTCGTGGGTTTGAATCCTGGCTCAGGCACTTTCCAGCCTGTGGATGTGGACAGGTTATCTTACATCTCTAAGCCCCAGTTTCATCATTCATTCAGTGTCTCTGTAGATCCATCGTCTCTGCTTCACAGGGTGACTGCAGACCTGGGATGAGCTCACAGTCAGGAAACAGCCCCATGGGCACCAGGGGGATGCTAGTAGCTCCTCCTATGACTGGGCTTCCCTGGTGACTTGGCAGTAAAGAATTCGCCTGCCAAGGCAGGAGACATGGGTTCTGATCCCTGGGTCAGGAAGATCCCCTGGAGGAGGAAATAGCAACCTACTCCACTGTTCTTGCCTGGAGAATCCCATGGACAGAGGAGTCTGTCCATGGCAGGCTACGCTGCATGGGGTTGCAAAGTTGGACACAATTTAGCAACTAAATACAATCTTTGACCGTGTGCCCGTCCCCATGGAGGAAGGTGTGCCAAGCCCGTTCTGTTGTTTATTTTCTCTTTTACATGTAGTGTATTTTTGTGCCTTAGGGAAGCAGTAATACCTTGACTCGCGTCATGGCTTAATTAACTTGCTGAGACCTGGAGCAACATGAGATTCTATATCGTGTCCTACTTGAAGTTGAAGTCTAGCAGCTGTAATTAGTGATACGCTTGCAGAAAGCCACCAACTGGCCTTTCTGTTCCCCTCAGGGCATCACAGGCTCCTGCCAACTCCTGTAAAATGAGTTGGCATCTGGCAAGTCTTATCTACCACGCAACCTGAAACTTTAATAAAGAATTTATTAGGTCTTTTAAAGTTGCTTCTGACACCGTTTCCCTGAGTGAGTCTCCTTAAAGCAAGTGTACTATTTTAAAGTATTTGCAAAATAAACAAAGGGGGGAAAACAGTGTGATAAATGAGAGAAAACAATGAAAGTGTTATTTTTGTTTGGGCTGACCTTGGCATGGTTACTTGTGGCATTCTTTTTCCGTGGGCTGCTGTAGGCACTTGCATAGACTTAGTGGCCTGAAACAGCCCAAGTTCATTCCCTTACAGTTCTGTGGGGCAGAAGTCCCAGCTGGGTCTCACTGGAGCTGAGTCAAGGTATGGGCAGGGCCATGTCCCTTCTGGAGAGTCCAGAGAAGAATGGTCCTTACGTCTTCCAGCTTCTGGGCACTGCCCTGGTCCAGGCAGGCTCCTCTCTTATTCTTCTGCCTCCTCTCCTGCTCACAGGGCCTCTCTGGTCACAAAGGCCTACAAGGGTGTTCCCTCAAGATAAGCTGATCAGTAACCTCCTTCCCCCCATGTTTCCCCACATAGCCTAACATATTCACAGGTTTCCAAGGAGGAAGATGTGGACATCTTTGGGGGCCAGGCTAATATTCTTCCTACTTGTTTAGTTGCTAAGTCGTGTCTGACTTTGTGACCCCATGGACTGTAGCCCTCCAGGCTCCTCTGTCCATGGGATTCTCTAAGAAAGTATACTGGAGTGGGTTGTCATACTGAAAACCTCTATTTGAGTGAATTTCTATAATTGATTGACTGCATTGAAAGCACGAGCTCTTATAAAGAAAAAGCCTTAAGACCCATATTGAAGTAGATTACCTTATTGGACTAATTCAGAATGTATGTTGAACATCAAGGTAAGGATGACTTTCTCCCCCCCATGTAGTCAGTCTCTTTTCTTACCGGTTGCTCTCTAAACCAATTATCTGCTCCTAGCTCTATATCTGGATACGTCTGTATCTACGTGTGCACACAGGTATTTTTCTGAAATTACAGGGTAATATGCTAGAGGTAAAATATCACACTCGATTTGTTGGTCCTTTTGTCTCTGTTTTGAATTGAATTCAATAAATCATATTTCATCCATGTAAGTTTATATTACAAATGGGACTGGCAACATTTTAAAGCTGTTTATGACCCTGGTCTTCTTTGAGGCTGGCTAGATCAGTCATTCTGTAGAAGGGTGATGAGGCAGGTGCATATTAACCTTGAATCATCAGTGCCTTTCCTTGACCTTCCCATTAGGCCGGGTGGCTGCAGCCTCAGCAGCCGCTGTCAGCACATAACGGGCTCTCCCACACAGTGAACAGGTAACCTCAGGCGACGCAGGGGATCCTGGGGAAGGAAAGCCTCATCTGCGCTGAATGGGGCCCACCCTGCTCTCCAAGAAGGAACCCGTCCTGTGGTCACTGCCATTTCTCTTGGCTAGGTCATTCTTCTCTCTCCTGGATTGTCTTTCCTGCCTGCTGACAGCAGACACTGTCCATTAGCCATTGAAGGGCTGCCCTCTGCTCCGCTGCCTGGAGCACCCAGCCCTACTTCACTTTCTCTCCTCCTCTTTCACAGGCCCCTCCTCAAGCTTCTGACCTAGGCTGCCTGGGGGGCCTCGACTCTATCCTTTTGCTCCCTCTCTAAACAAGCTGCTCCCAAGTGCAGCTTCCAGCCCTGCCCCCCAAGACGTGGACCCCTCCCCCACCTCTGAGACACCTCCAACTGTTCTCCAACTCACCCAAACGGAACTCTTCACCATCTACACCAAACCACAGCAAAAGAAAACCAATCAAAGAGTGACCACAAAATCCACCCCCCCTGTCTCCCCAGGCCCCCTCTGAGTCCATGAGCATAAGATGAACATCCGTCCACGTGCCCAAAAGGCAAAAATCTTGGCACGTCTCGCAGAATACATGCGCCCCATTCATTTCATTTCAGTTCAGTTCACCTTCAAAATACTTCTCAAATTTTACCACCGTCAGACCCTCCACTGCCCAGCTCCAAGCCAGCCCCACCTGGGCCCAGACCATACAGTTTTTTCTCCCCAACTGGGTCAGTCTCCACCCTCGCAGTCTGCCTCCCCAGCAGTGGCCTGTGATGCTCCTAAACGGACGAACGGTAGGTTGTGTCTCCTCCGTTCAAGCCTCGTGCCCTTCCCACCACAGGAGAACACAATCCGAGGCCAGCTCTTCCTCCAAGCTCACACTTTCTGCTCCTCTTGCCTCCCCTGCCCCCTCCCCCCGTCCCCAAATTCACAGCCCACCCTGATGAAACCAAGTGTCCGCCCAGCTCATCTGAAAGAACCGCTGCACCCACAGCTGCTCCCCCACAACACACACACACTTTCCTGTTCTGCTTTCTCTCTCCCTGGCACTTACTGGGATCTCACGTACATTTTTATTGTCTGTTTTCTCGCTGAATAAGATTCCTCGCAAACAAGGATTGTGTCTCCTCATAAACCGAGCACTTTTAAGGGCCTGAGCCTGTGTACCCAGAGAGCACATGAACAGCAGCATGGGTGCTCTTTGCCAGCAGCTGTGTGGCTTCCACCACCAGAACTCTCATGGACACAAGACACTGAGATGCTGCTTCTTGTGCTTAAGTCCTGATGTGCAGCCAGAATCACAATTAAGGAACTTTATTTAAAACAATCTCACCTTAGATAGGGGCTTCCCTGGTGGCTCGGTGGTAAAGAATCTGCCTGCAATGCAGGAAGACGCAGGTCTGATTCCTGGGTAGGGAAGATCCCCTGGAGAAGGGGATGGCAACCCACTCCAGTATTCTTGCCTGGGAAATCCCATGGAGAGAGGAGCTTGGTGGACTACACAGTCCATGGGGGTCGCAGAGAGTCAGACACAACTGAATCGCTAACACATACTTTCGCACTCACCTTTGATACCGTCATTGTTATTCTACATAATAAGGGCTCTTCATTCATGAGGGAAGCCATGGAATAATTTCAATTAAAATTTAAAATTTTGTGTCATTCAGCTACTTTGAGAAAAAGGGGGAAAATACACAGAATATACATAAATATTCATGAAATACAGATCAATAAGGAAGGGCAAAATTCCAACTTTTTCTGACAACTGATAAGAGCAGCAACAGAAAAGGAAAGATGAAAGTTCAGCAAAGCTCATTAAACTACTGAGGAAGCGCTGTCTCAGACCTGGAGACATACCTGTCAATAAAATGATTTGAAAACTTTGCATTTATCCTTAACAGTCCCCAAATTTAAAAACAGGATGTTGAACACTGAAGCAATACAAAGCATACACATAATCCTTATAGCAGAGCTGTAAGAATATAAGACTCCCTTTTATAGGAAAGCATTAAAGTATATAAATAGTGGTATGCATAGCTGACACAGTAAAAAATCATTCTAGTTCAAATAAATCTCGATTCTCTAATGGGAATTACCAATCCTCCCAGATCAAAATATGATGAAACTGGCAATTTGTATGGAAACACAAAAGATCCTGAACAGCCAAAGCAATCTTGAGAAAGAATGGAGCAGGAGGAATCAACCTTCCTGATTCAGACTACACTACAAAGTTACAGTCATCAGTATGTAACACACGGACAGTATGGTACTGGCACAAAAACAGAAATATAGACCAACGGAAGAAGACAGAAAGCCCAGGGATAAACCCACACACCTATGGATACCACCTTATCTTTGACAAAGGAGGCAAGAATGTACAATGGGGCAAAGACAGCCTCTTCAATAAGTGGTGCTGGGAAAACTGGACAGCTACGTATAAAAGAATGAAATTAGAATACTTTCTCAAAGATAAACTCAAAATGGATTAAAGACCTAAATGTAAGGCCAGAAACTATAAGACTCTTAGAGGAAAACATAGAACACTCTCTGACATAAATCACAGCAAGATCCTCTATGACCCACCTCCTAGACTAATGGAAATTATAACAAAAATAAACAAACGGGACCTAATTAAACTTAAAAGCTTTTGCACAGCAAAAGAAACTATAAACAAGGTGAAAAGGCATCCCTCAGAATAGGAGAAAATGATAGCAAATGGAACAACTGACAAAGAATTAGTCTCCAAAATATATAAGCATCTCATGCAGCTCAATACCAGAAAAACAAACAACCCAATCAAAAAGTGGGCAGATGATCTAAATAGACATTTCTCCAAAGAAGACATACAGATGGCTAATGAACACTTGAAAAGATGCTCAGCATCATTCATTATTAGAGAAAAGCAAATCAAAACTACAATGAGGTTATCACTTTGTTCCGGTCAGAATGGCCATCACCAAAAAAATCTACAAATGAATGCTGGAGAGGGTGTGGAGAAAAGGGAACCCTCTTGCACAGTTTGTGGGAATGCAAATTGATACAGCCACTATGGATGTTAGATTGGAGGAGATTCCTTAAAAAAACTAGGAATAAAACTACCATATGACCCAGCAATCCCACTACTAGACATACCCTGCTGCTGCTGCTAAGTCACTTCAGTCGTGTCTGACTCTGTGTGACCCCATAGACGGCAGCCCACCACGCTCCCCCGTCCCTGGGATTCTCCAGGCAAGAACACTGGAGTGGGTTGCCATTTCCTTCTCCAATGCATGAAAGTGAAAAGTGAAAGTGAAGTCGCTCAACCATGTCTGACCCTCAGCGACCCCATGGACTGCAGCCTACCAGGCTCCTCCATCCATGGGATTTTCCAGGCAAGAGTACTGGAGTGGGGTGCCATTGTGTTCTCCGGCACATACCCTGAGGAAACCATAATTGAAAAAGACACATGTATCTTAAAGTTCACTGAAGCACTGTTTACAATAGCTAGGACAAGGAAGCAACCTGATGTCCATCAACAGATGAATGGATAAAGAAGTAGTGGTATGCATATATACAATGGAATATTAGCTATAAAAAGGAACACATTTGAGTCAATTTTAATGAAGTAGATGAACCCAGAGCCTATTATACAGAGTGAAATAAGTCAGAAAGATAAAAAAAAGTATCGTACATTAACCCATATATAGGGACTCTAGAAAGATGGCACTGATGAGCCTATTTGCAGGGCAGCAAGGGAGACACAGACACAGAGAACAGACTTGTGGACACAGTGGGGGAAGGAGAGGGTGGGACGAACGGAAAGGGTAGCATGGAAACGTATACACCCCACACGTAAAACAGACGGCCAGCGGGAATGTGCTATGTGACTCAGGGAGCTCCATCCCGTGTTCTGTGACCATCTACAGGGGTGGGATGGGGACGGAGGTGGGACAGAGGCTCAAGGGGGAGGGGATAAATGGATTCCTATGGCTGATTCACACTGACGTGTGGCAGAAACCAACACAATGTTGTAAAGCAATTATCCTCTAATTAAAAATAAAGAAATAGAAAAAATATGATGAAATTGGGACTTCCTTGATGCTCCAGTGGTTAAGATTTCACTTTCTAATGCAGGGGGTACAGGTTTGATCCCTAGTTGGAGAACTAAGATTCCCACATGCCTCTGAGGCCAAAAAAGCCAAAACATAAAACAGAAGCAATATTGTAGCAAATTCCATAAAGACTTCAAAGAACGTCAAAAAATATTTTAAAAATAGGATACTTGTAAAGTAACCAGTATATATAATGACAAAAGACCGGTTCCCAGAATATATAAAGAGTCCTGCAGTTCAAGAAGCAACAGAACAACAACTCAATTGAAAGCAAATGGAGACAAAGTCATTCATTGTCCAGAAGGACAGCATAGATGATGAATCAACTCAGAAAAGCTCACTGTGTCCATGATCCGATACCACAGGGGCAATGCCTTTTAACACTAGATGGACAGAAATGGGCCAGGCTGATGATGTGAGCATCAGGGAGGCTGGGAGGCAGTGGAGATCCTCCTATTGTGCCAGAACAGGAGGAAGGCAGTTCTGCCTGGGAAGATGATGTGGGGTTGGATGGAAAGCTGGATGCTGACACAGTACCAGGAGGCATCTCCACGCCTCATCTGCAGCACAGAAATTGCGCTCAGTCCAGAGCAACCCTGCTTCTGACAGTTAAAGAGGGGCTTTGAAAAAGTGCAAGTGTCAGTCGCTCTGTCGTGTCTGTCTCTTTGCAACCCCATGGACTGAAGCTAGCTGGGCTCCTCTGTCCATAGCATTTTCCAGGCAAGAGAACTGGAGTAGGTAGTCATTCCCTTCTCCAGGGGATTGTCCCGACCCAGGGATTGAACCCAAGTCTCCTGCACTGGCAGACGATTCTTTACTGTCTGAACCACCAGAGAAGCCCACCACATCTGGGGGTGGGTGCCAAATATCCATTTTGATCTTTGGTCCCTGTTTTTCTTGGGTTATATGCATTTTTGATACTGAGTTGCTTGTTGCTGTTATTGTTTAGGAATTAAGTCCATGGGGTCGCAAAGAGTCAGACGACTTAGTCACTTATGTCCACTGAGTCGGTGATGCCATCCAACCATCCTCTGCTGTGCCCTTCTCCTCCTGCATTCAATCGTTCCCAGCATCAGGGTCTTATCCAATGAGTCAGCTCCTCCTGTCAGGTGACCAAAGTACTGGAGTTTAGCATCAGTCCTTCCAATGAATTCAGAGCTGATTTCCTGTAGGATTGACTGGTTTGATCGCCTTGATGACCAAGGGACTCTCAAGAGTCTTCTCCAGAACCACAGTTCAAAACTGTCAGTTCTTCGGCACTCAGCTTTCTCTATGGCCCAAGTGTCACATCTGTACACAACCCCTGGAAAAACCATTAGCTTTGACTATCTAAACCTTGGTTGGCAAACTGTTATCTCTGTATGCGTCACAAAATCTACTGTAAGAACTCAGGTTAAGAGCACAGGCTCTTCATGCCCAATCCCTCCAACCAAAGCGAGGCTGACTGGGGGCCGGAGTAGGGTGGTCCTCAGATTCCCTGCATTTCCCACTCATTCCTGAGTCCTGGACTGCGGGGTGGGGGGCGCCAGAAAGAAAGCAGCATTCTACAGAAATGCCCCCTGTGGATGAAGCATTCCACTTCCCCCAGTGAGCTGGGGGCTGCCCTGGGCTGCCCCTGACCATGGCCTGCCCACTTATGCCTGGGGAGGTCTGCACACAGGTGGGAGAGCCAGGGCAGGCCAGAGAGCCTCCAACTCCATCAATTCACATGTCAATGTGACTGTTGGTCAAAGTCGACTCCAAGAGGCTCAGAAGGCAGATGTCATTTCACAGTGAGATGCAGGGTTGGCCCCCACTTGGGGACCAGCAGGTAGACACGGTCACCCCCCTCAGCAAGCACTGAGGGCCACTGGCCTCCATTCAAAACTGCTTCTGCTACTGTCTTTCTCGTTAACACAGCACCAAAAACTGCTCCCCTTAAACTGATCTTTCATGGTTTCAGTTATTCATACCTTTCATATCAGTTACTCATTCAATTCATACCATACTACTCAATATGATTTTATAACCATCTCAACATCTTGAAATCAAATAGTTTCCATAATAGCCAACAGCAAAGTTAATTCTGATCAGCAGAAACCTAAAACTCAAGGTGCTTTCCCACTCTCTGCACTGAGACAGGCTCGCAACAGGAGAAGGTAGGACCCCCGGAGCCACCAGTGACCCTCCAACTGTGTTCCTGGACCACCAGGCTGCTCATTGCGGTTTTCTACACTTCAGAAAAAGTGTAGGCAAAAAAAAAAAAACCTCCAGACTGGCACACACTGCAGTGGGTCCATACAGGAACTCTCATCCGGCCATGGATGGGCTCAGCATTTCTCAGCTTTACTGACGTACGCTTAGAAGGGACATGTATTAAATGTGTATAGATGGATGAGTTTGGACATATGCATATACCCTTGATCCCCAAAACAAGGTAATAAATACACCCATTACCTCCAAAAAATTTACCCATTTGAGGTCTAGTTTGCTTTTGAAAAGCTGACACCCCTACCCGGCAACACACACAGACACAGGACGAATATGTTTTTGCTTTTCTGGAGGAAGGATGCCAAGAAGAACTCTTCATCTCTCCTAATTTTGGAACCTCAAGTGCAGCAGCGCTCTATTTAAAGCTCCAAGTGGCTGGAGTGGCCTGTTTCTTAGAATTGTACACACGCGGTCCAGGGACGCTGAGACCAACACAGCGTCTGTGTGGTCAGCACCCCCATAGCCCCCATGCAGCCCTGAGTCAGGCATCACCATCTGCTGGGCCGTCCTGGCAAATAAAGTGAACTCTTCAGGCTCTTTTCCACCTTTTATAAAATGGGGGGGAGATAGCCACATCACCTGATCTTAGAATTTATAAGAAAATTCATTTGCAAACTATAAGGTACAATTCAGAGAGTAGTGAAGACATGACTGTAAAGCTATGAATTCATTTCTATAATCTTTCCTAAGGAAAAGAATGGGGGTGGCAGGGGCAAGGGTTTGCTTTTTGTGTTTTTAATTTGGCCACCTTTGATGTGAAGAGCTGACTCACTGGAAACAACCCTGATGGTGAGAAAGATGGAGGGCAAGAGGAAAAGGGGGCAGCAGAGGATGAGATGGTTGGATGGTATCACTGACTCAACGGATGTGAGTTTGAGCAAACTCCGGGAGACGGTGGAAGACAGAGAAGCCTGGCGAGATGCAGTCCATGGAGCTGCAAAGAGTCGGATATGATTTAGAGACTGAACAGCAACAATCTGTGTCCAGCCTTCAAGCAAGTCACACTGATGGGGCATGTTGGCTGTGACAGAAAAGGGAAATGCTTGCCTAAGCTTTGACCATCACCTCAACCAGCAGAAAAGGATGATTTTGTGGCTGCACAAAGAAACGATCAATCTTGATTTTCTGTGGCTTTGCTCTTGACACAGGTACTATGGAAAACGCAGGGGACACAAGGGATGATCACGCACACAGGAAGGGTAGGAGGTCCCTCTGCCTCCACAAATGACTTCTCTCAGAGGTCAGACGGTCAACTGGGGGCCACAAACACACAGTGACCCCTGAGACGGATACAAGTGCAGGTCCGAAGACTACTGAGCTGGCGCTGGGGTCTCGGGAGGAACAAAGCCTCTGGGGGATTCAGGTCTCGGCTCCCACCCTCAACCCCTTCCAAAGGCTTCCTTCATGCATTCCTTGAGATTCCAAAGGGACTGGTTTCCAAACCAACCTTTGTTGCTGGAGATTTTGCAAGGGAAAATAAATAAAATTCACTGTCGAGCAAGAATGAAAGGCTTTGGGTCAGAAAGATGTGGGTGCACAGCCCACTTTGTCCTACGAGCACTGGGTTGTGGCCAAGTTGTTTTATCTCTCAGAGTGGTGAGGAGTCCCTGGTTTAAGGAAGGCACTCCGATACCAGTCTCCGTCATGTCACTTCTGTGGGATGTCAGAGACAGGAAACGGAAGGAATACCAGCTTGGAAGCAGTGCACGGGCAGGGCAGAACGCTGCTGTGTGAGTTCCACTCTGAGACCCTGGGAACCATCTTCGCTCAGTGTCTCTGCCTATGCAATAGGGGGTAATAAGACCTGTATTTCAGCCACAGATAGTGTCCTGGAGGGGTCAAGCCTGAGTCAAGCCCCTGGTAAGTGCCTGGTACTTTACATCTGCCTCCACTGATTCACAAGTAGGTTAACTGTGGCAGAATCAACACTACTTTTTTTTTTTTTTAAGCAACATTCAGTACTTACTGGGCAATTATTTAAACCAATTATTGCAGCTCTAGCCACTACATCTACTAGAACATCAAAGGCTACAGCCAACCCTAGACACTGAGTAACCCCTGATGCTTTCATATTGTCATGCTAGAGAAGATTCTTGAGAGTCCCTTGGACTGTAAGGAGATCAAACCAGTCAGTCCTAAAGGAAATCAACCTTGAATATTCATTGAAAGGACTGATGCTGAAGCTGAAGCTCCAATACTTCAGCCCCTGATTCCAAGAGTCAACTCATTGCAAAAGACTCTGATGCTGGGAAAGATTGAGGGCAACAGGAGAAGGAGGCAACGGAGAATGAGATGGTCAGATGGCATCACGGACTCAATGGACATGAATTTGAGCAGATTCCAGGAGATAGTGAAAGACAGAGAAGCTTGGAGTGCTACAGTCCATGGGGTCACAAAGAGTTGGACATGACTTAGTGACTGAACAACAACAAATATTTCAAGCAAATATTAGCAGACCTAAAGGGAGAAATAGACAACAATACAGTAATAGTAGGGCACTTCAATATACCACTTTCAACAATGGATAGATCATCCAGGCAGAAAATCAATAAGAAAATTTGTACTTAAACTACACACTAGACCAGATGGACTTGACATTGACAAAGCATTTCATCCAATAGGGGCAGGCAGAACACATATTTTTATAAAGCACACATGGAACATTCTCCAGGATATACAGTATCATATGTTAGGCCAGAAACAAGTATTAATAAAATTAAGAATGAAATTACATCTCTTCCCATCACAATAATCAGTTATAAGAAGAAAATTGGAAAATTCATAAATATATGAAAATTAAATAGCATGTTACTGAACAACCAATGGGTCAAAGAAGAAATAAAAAAATATATGAGACATTAAGAGACACAAACTACCATGAATAAGGAACAAGGATGTATTCTAAAGCACAAGAGAATATAGCCATTATTTTGTAATGATTTTAAATGGAGTACAATGTATAAAGGGCTCCCCTGATAGCTCAGTTGGTAAAGAACCCGCCTGCAACGTAGGGGACCCTGGTTTGATTCCTGGGTCAGGAAGATCCCCTGAAGAAGGGATAGGCTACCCACTCCAGCATTCTTGGGCTTCCCTTGTGGCTCAGCTGGTAAAGAATCTGCCTGCAATGTGGGAGACCTGGGTTCGATCCCTGGGTTGGGAAGATTCCCCTGGAGAAGGGAATGGCCACCCACTCCAATATTCTGGCCTGGAGAATTCCATGGACTTTATAGTCCATGGGGGTCGCAAAGAGTTGGACCAACTGAGCAACTTTTGCTTTCACTTTCACAATGCATAAAAAACACTGATCACTACATTGTACATGTGAAACGAATATAACATTGTAAATCAAGTCTATTTCAATAACAAAACTATCTTGAGACAAATTAAAATGGAAACACAATAGACCAAAACTAATGGGATGCATTAAAAGTAGTTCTAGCAGGGAAGTTCAGAGTGATAAAAACCCACGTTAAAAAAAAACTGAGATCCAAATAAAGAAAACTTTACACCTCAAGGAACCAGAAAAAGAAGACCAAGTGAAGCCCATAGTTAGTAGAAGGAAGGATAGTAATCAGAGAAAAAATAAATGAAATAAAGACTAAAAAGATAACAGAAAAGGTCATTACAATGATGCCTATGCTAACATTTACACCTTGGGTATTCACATCAGCAACTGCCACAGCATGAAATCCAGTCTGGATTATTTTTCTGTGCCCATATGTCTTGTCATCTACGCACCGTCTTCCTGTATAACACCCACGTCCTTCCACCTATTAGACTGCTCTCCTGAAAAAGTCCTCAAGCAGATTTTCAAACAATCTTCAGCACAACATACGAACTATTCACATCCTCCATCTCCAGGAAATACCAGCCAGCCTCCAACAATAGTGAGTCACTGTCAATGCTGAGTTATCCAGGGAATAATTAAGGGCAGACTCTACATTGTTAAGTTCACTCCAGTACAAATGGAAGGGGCTTGTCTCCACGCTCCTCCCATGATCTCCACTCCCCTCAAATCAGGCAAAGTCAAGGCCGGGGAGTTCTCAGGACCTGGCTCCTTAATTTCAACATGGGAGGGATGGTCAGGGGAGAAAAGAATGCAGCGCAGGGACTACAGGCCTGGATACAGGGGGCTCGGGGGCCCCTCAGGTCACCCAGAGATGCAGCTGACATCCCTCAAGACTGCTCCCCTCGGTCCAGCCCCAGGGACGGCTAGCTGAGACGGCACCAACTTGGGGTGACCAGTAACGTGGAAATGTTTCCGAGGCTGACTCCTCACTTAGCACCTTACCAGGTTGGCACTGTTTTCTTTCTCTCCAGGACAAGGCAAGTGACAGGCTGACCAAACCGTCACCTTTCCCGTGGGCACATCAAAGACCACTGGCCCAATAGCATATGCCAGTCCCCACCTGTTACTGCTTAAATGATGTGCAGACTGATTACCATGGGCTTCTCAGGTGGCTCAAGGGTAAAGAATTTGCCTGCCATGCAACTGGGCTTGATCCTTGAGTCAGAAGATCCAGAAGTAGGAAATGGCAGCCCACTCCAATATTCTTGCCTGGAGAAGCCCATGGACAGAGGAGCTTGGCAGGCTACAGTCCATGGGGTTGCAGAGTCCAACATGACTTAGCAACTAATCAGCAGCAGCAGCAGCAGCCCTGTGCCTTAAGACCCATGATGCTCCTGCTCCAAGTCCCCTTCTTTAAAATTCACTCAGTTTCCCTGCCTCGGGCACTCGAGACTTGCTCTAAGAACCTGACATAGCGGTAATCCGGAAACCAGAGCTGTCAGGGTCACACCCTATCCCACAAGGCCACGAGAAAAAGAGTCTGGAACAACTGTATTCCATCTATTTTTGTAGCTGCTAAAACAGTCACAGCAGGAAGAGTAGCCTAGAATCCAGCTGTGCTCACAGTCAATATTTATTACATGAAAGGACAGATCTACTGATTTTCCCACTGGACAGTTTTCAAAACCACAAAAGCAATTCTTAATAAGAAAATCATGGTTTCGCTGTGTCTGTCATAAACTTAAAAGTCTATTTAAAATTACATGCATACAAATATTTTTCTAAGTATCTTTGCATGATAATCTGCATATAACTGTCCACCGGGCATCACCTCTTGTTTGCATGATGATAACAGACTCTCGCTGGGCACTTATGCAGAACACATCAACACTTCCTCAATTAAGCCTGTGATTTCCCCCTGACTTATGACCTTCTGGAAGAGGACCCTGACAGTCACTTAGAGTCTGCTAATGTCACCCATGACCGAGCTTCTAAAGAAGTCATGCCAAGACTCTATTACTGATGAATCACTAATGAATTCTGTTGACTAGATTCAAGGATTTACACTAATTTCTAGCTTATATTCGCATGAAATCTAACAAACCGATTGATATATGACTATACTTACAAATGAGCAAGTTTTAATAGGTTTCCCTTCAACGACTATTTAAAAAATTGAGTGGTCACAGCTAAGATTTTTTTATGAAAAGGAAACCTCCCAGGATTGGACATGAAACACCCAATGCCGAGCACTCACACAAGGTCTGGAAGAGAAACCTGGGAGTGGCTGTTCACTGCCCAGGAGCACGTAAAGCCGGAGAGAGCCAGCAACGTCCTGTGGGGAAAAGGCAGTCTCGGGGTCACTTACGGGGACACAGAGAGGAGGAGGGCTTGGATCAGCTGCTGAGATGAGCTCCAGGTTCTCAATTCCAAATCAGGACCTGACCTGGAAATCACAATGGATGCCCCGCCTCTTCCCCAAACAGGTGGGAAGAGTGTCGCTTGCTCCAAGGAAATAGTAAAGCAGAATTCACCATCGTACTCTAAGAAACATGACATATTGACTCCATGACCTTCTCCTGGCCACACATCAAAGGGGAACATAACTGAAATCCAGGTGGTTCAAAAACAAAAAGGGGGTTGAGGAGAAAAACCTGATTTACAAAAAGTTTAGTAGCAGTTTTAGACCAAATAAAAGAAAACTCTAATTTATATTAAAGTAAGAAATCTACAACATTCAAACCAAGAGATTTTGTAGTCCGAAGTCACGGGTTCAAGAATAGTTTAAAGCCAGATTTATGATTACCAAAGAGGAAAGGTCAGGGGGAGAAATAAATTAGGAGTTTGGGGTTGACATGTATAGACTACTTAATATAAAAATAGATAATTAACAAGGACCTACTGTATAGCACAGGGAACTTTATACTCAATATTCTGTAATAACCTAAAAAGGAAAAGAATTTGAAAAAATGTATGTGTGTATTTATATAAGACTGAATCACTTTGCTGTACACCTGAAACACAACATTGCAAAGCAATTATATTCTCTGCTGCTAAGTCACTTCAGTCGTGTCCGACTCTGTCCAACCCCATAGACAGCAGACCACCAGACTCTGCTGTCCCTGGGATTCTCCAGGCAAGAACACTGGAGTGGGTTGCCATTTCCTCCTCCAATGCAGGAAAGTGAAAAAGTGCAAGTGAAGTCGCTCAGTCATGTCCAACTCTTTGAGACCCTGTGGACTCCAGCCTACTAGGCTTCTCCATCCATGGGGATTTTCCAGGCAAGAGTACTGGAGTAGGGTGCCACTGCCTTCTCCGAATTATATTCTCTATTGTAAAACAAAAAAAATGTTTTTTTAAAGAATAGTATAAAGGAATTTGTGAATAATAGAAGCAAAATAAGCCTTGAAAGGAAAGCTCATAAATTGGGTGTTATTCCTCCACAAACCTAGACAGTGTGTTAAAAAGCAGAGACATCAGTTTGCTGACAAAGGTCTGTACTGTCGAAGCTATGGTTTTCCCAGTAGTCATGTATGGATGTGAGCATTGGACCACAGAGAAGGCTGAGCACTGCAGAACTGATGCTTTCAAACTGTGGTGCTAGAGAAGGCTCTCGAGAGCCCCTTGGACAGCAAGGAGATCAAAGTAGTCAATCCTGTGCTGTGCTTAGTCACTTCAGTTATGTTCAACTGGAATGGGTTGCCATGCCCTCCTCCAGGGGATCTTCCCAATCCAGGGATTGAACCCAGGTCTCCTGTACTGCAGGCAGATTCTTTACCATCTAGGCCACCAGGGAAGCCCACTCAAGCCTAAAGAAAATCAATTCTGAATATTCACTGGAAGGACTGATGCTGAAGCTTAAACTCCAATATTTTGGCCACCTGATGAGGAAAGCCAACTCACTGGAAAAGACTCTGATGCTGGGAAAGATGGAAGGCAAAAGAAGAGGGTGACAAAGGATGAGATGGTTGGATGGTATCACCAACTCAACGGACATGAGTTTAAGCAAATTCCGGGAGATGGTGAAAGACAGGGAAGCCTGGTGTGCTGCAATCCACAGGGTTGCAAACAGTTGGACACGACAGTGAGTGAACAACAAACCTCCACTTAGGAGACAACACTCTGAAGATGAATTGGACCTTCTCATAAAGCACTTTATTGCCCAGTCAGAGCCAGGACCCCAGAGGAACTGACTGCCAGCCAGCATCTTGTATCATCTAAATCAAATGGTCCAAAATCATGTTAGGGCTGAGAAATGCCTATTGTAGAGACATTCTTTTGTCCAGTACCTGTTATTCCAGGAGCCTTGAATCTCAAGCCATATGCTGTGTCACAAGTACAATTTTAACACACGAGAACATTTCTCATAGGAAAACATAAACCCTCCCTCGGAATCCTTATCCATTTGATGTTTTGATGCAACCTTATCTTCCCAGCATCCAAGCTAGGATGAAGCCTCACAAGATGGAGCTCACCCTGAAGACAGCTCCTACGTATTCTGGACACCCATCCCACACGACACAGAGAAGGCCCATCTCCCACAGACACAAGCTACCTGTCCAGCCAGGAGCTCAGGCGCCGGGCATCTCACAGGTTGGAGGCACCCACGGTCCTGCCTCCTAGCTTACCTGCTGCCACCATGCACCAAAGCAGGAACAGTGAGTCTAACTTCTGAACCACATCCCTTGGCAACTTACATTTTATAAGGCTCAACAAATCAGAGCTACATTTATTGCCATTTTACTAACGTAAAGCGTACGCCCAGTGCAACGTGGGCATCTAAGGCGAAAGCAGTCACTCCTCCTGCCTGTCTCAGGCGGAAAGCCACACTCACCTTCGGCACCCAGTTACGAGAGGTGACACACAACACAGAGCTCCTCAAAGGCTGAGTTCCTCAGCTGACTGCACCTGAAGTCACCAAGCTGCTGGAGTTCTCCAAATTCTCCTATCCAATTCAAATCTCAGCAGAGAGTGACAATCCAGGAAATTGCTCGAAGAAAAGGAACGTAGGAAATCTGAAAAGAGACAGAAGACACCATTTATCAGGGCAGCTTGCTTGCTGGATTTTAAGTTACCGCTTGAGAAATAACTGATTATTTGTTTACCTGAAACCAATATTTTACTTGTTGTTGTTGTTTAGTCACTCAGTTGTGTCCAACTCCTTGTGACCCATGGACTGTAGCCTGTTAGGCTCCTCTGTCCATGGGATTCCTCAGGCAAGAATAATGGAGTGGGTTGCCGTTTCCTTCTCCAAATATTTTTAATAGACCCCAGGAAAAAATGTGCTTTATATTTACTGACCTCGACCCAAACAAAAACTCCTTTGCCCTGCTCTATTTTCCAGACCCTGGGTCAACGTGGAGGCAGAGGGTAGGTGGGGACCCCCTTGGGGATAACCGAGGGACCCAAGCTCCCAGATCTCTTCCAGCCCCCTCCCCACAATACCGCTGCCCACACCCTCCAAGCCTGCTGAAAACAAAAGAGCAGCTGCCAAGTGGAAATTCAAAAAGCCCGTCTGGGAGCCTAATTAGGGAGAAGAATTGCAGAGAATGGATATCATGTAGAGATTTCATCTCCTGCGTGGACCATTCACTGAGAAAGGCCCCGCCAGACCCACAGCTTCGTCCTTATCGGGATGAACACACACACTCTCTCTCTCTCTCTCACTACTATATATCAAATAGATAGCTAACAAGGACCTACTGTATAGCACAAGGAACTCTACTCAATACTCTAATGACATATATGGGAAAAGAATCTGAAAAAGAGAGGCTATACTGTATGTATATGTCATGTGTATGACTGAGTCACTTTGCTGTACAATGGAAACTAACAAAACATTGTACATCAGCTAGACTCCAATAAAATTTTTTAAAAAGAAAATATCGCTACAGGAATCTGAAGACAGCATCCTGAAATTACAGAGGAGGAGCCGACAGAGGGTCCCGCAACCCCCTCCCTCCCGGCTGTGGGACTTGGCCTTATGGCCCCTGACACCTGGGTACCTATTTTCAGTCCTGATTTGTCCTTTGAGGGGACCCTGAGGCACTGTGGACTCCAAGAGGGTTCACTGGCATCTTTAATTATGCTTCAAAGCCTGAAGGGATCTGTCCTGACCATTCACTTGTACAAGATCTATTAATTCATCAAACCATGATGATGACTCACAACATTATTAAACACCCCACAGAAGAGTCGAGTTCTATTTTACTCAAATAGAAAAGGATAATTCAGGGAAGGCTTTAAGGCAAGTTCATAAATGTTGATTAAAAAATGAATTCCATTTATGCATTCTCTGGTATTATTTTAAGGGCTTGGATGATTTTTGTTTAGTTTTGTTTGAATGTATGATTTAACACAAGGGAAAGGTGCTGGGCAGACACACCAGGGATATGAGACCTGGACGAGATCTTAGACGCGCACCAGGATGGAGGCCTTCTCTCTGCCGTGTGTTTTCAGAAACAAGACAGAAAACAGACGCTTTGCTATCTAGACTCCAGGCCTGACCAAGGATTCCGATTTCTCACTGTGGGCCTGACACATGCCACTTACTGGAGAAACCCACTAGCTAAATACTGCTGTGTCTGCAAACACCACTTCTGTATTAGTATTTTCAGGGGTTCTTCTGGACATAAGTTGTAGCTTTAAAATTTTCATTGGAAAGTGAATGTGCCTGGAGTCAGAGCTCAAGCCAAGGCCCTTGGGCGTCTGGGGGGCTGTCTGAGTTGCCCCCTGTACGCACGGTGCGCTCATGGTGTGTGTATATGTGTGTGTGATTTAATCCTCCCAATAACCTTCTGGAAGAGATACTAATATTCACTTTGCCACAGGACTTAATGTTCTCATAGAGGCAGAGATTCTCCTTAGCAGGCTTGGAGTGAGGAACGCAAGCCTCCAAAGCTGAACCTACCACACCAGCAGCAAGCCTAGTGCCAGAGAATTTATCTTCCTTCCCAGTTCACCAGCGCCACGGCCTGGGTCTGGAAGTCTTGTCCTCTGACACTCGCTGTGGCCATCCAGGTGGATGCCCAGGATCTGAGCCAATGACAAGGTTCCAACCAGAGCCTCCCTGGGAAAGACTGAGGGCAGGAGGAGAAGGGGGTAGCAGAGGATGAGATGGTTGGATGGCATCACTGACTCAATGGACATGAATCTGAGCCAACTCCGGGAGACAGAGAAGGAGCCTGCAATGCTGCAGTCCATGGGGTCGCAAAGAGTCGGACGCAGCTGAACAACAACAAAGATGGCCTCGTTACCTGCGATCCAACTGTGTGAGACGGAGGGGTGGTGTTTTCTTCAAGAAAAGCATCTCACTGACCAAGCGTCAGTGCACGAACCACACACCTTCCTCAGAAGTGAACACAGAGACTAAGCTGTTCCCTTGCTGGGTTTCCATGAAGTCCACCCACTGCCACGTTTAACGTGGACTATTCAAAGCCTCTGTTAAGGACGAGCACTCCAGATCAGGTCTTCAGTACAACCTGTGATAGAATCCACCAGGAAAGCATACACTTTGTAGAAAACCACCTCTGACTGGCAACACTGCCAGGTTTAAGGTCACTGGGGCCAAGGTGGTCACTGGAGAACATTTCACAGCCTGCTCAGGCAGGAGGGGACAGTGCATGCTTGTCTTTACAGGCATTTCCCCACAAGCACCACTTGCATCTCCCCATAGGAATTAAAGCGATGAGGACAGAGTAAAGGATATTAACACAAATACTAAATGCACCCCTTTCTCCACAATGATCTGGACCCCGATCATTCTACCACGGCAAAACCAAAGGACTATCTGAATTCTCTGCAATACTGAGGTTTTCTTTTTCTTGACTGTGTTTTGAAAAGCCTGGGCACAACCTGGGGTTCTCCCTGGTCTCGGGGGGCATTTAGCCAGGACACCAGTGAAGGTGCTCAGGTCAGGTGGCTGCCAACCAGCAGCCCTGCCTGTCCCCACGGGCCTGGCCTCCAGACACCCAAACCATCTGTCCCAGCCCCACCTGAACTCCAGGTGCCCCACGAAGCCTGTCCTGGCTGCTTTTCTGGGCCATCTGGGCGGTTTCCTCTGAACCTCAGTGGGCTGGCCATTCAGGGCTGGTGTCCATCACTGACAGACTTCCCTGCAGTAGAGTCTTCAGGATTAATGAGAGGCTCATGACCTTCCATTGAGGCCAAAGGCTGGAGCCCCCCCACTCTTTGGGCAGGATGGACATGCAGTCCTGCCTACTGCCCAGATGACATGAATCCCCTAAAGGCTCCCCATAGAGACCAGCACTCCACCGCCCAACCCACAGAAGCAGAGAAGCAACTGGACAGGTCCCAGGGACACTGTGTTGGTGGCTCCACCTTCACAGCAACCCAGGAGACACAACTCATCGTCGGCTCAGGAACCAAACCACCAGACCCTCAGGCCCAGAGCCAGGATTCAAACCCAGGCCCGCCTGACTGCAGAGCCCCACTGGACTCTTTCTCCCCACATGGATCACCACTAAAGGGCCAGAACCTCCAGACCTTGGCAAAGGTCATCTGTCACCGCCATCAGTCTGGAGTGTCTGCCACAATAGGAGCCCGGCTTCTGCCTCTCAAATCAGGGAAGGACAGTATCATAGTTTCTAAGACGCAAGTCCATGACCACACATGCCACCTTAATCTGAGAACAAACTTGTGGTTACCAAGGGGTGGGATCGGGGTGGCTGGGGAGGTTGGGGTTAGCAGATATAAGCTATTATCTATAGGATGGATAAACAACAAGATCCTACTGTATAACACAGGGAATTATATTCAACATCCTGTGATTCAGACTTAGAGAATGAACTTATGGTTGCTGGAGGGAGGGATGAGGGGAAGGGATAGGTAGGGAGTTTGGGATGGAAATGAACACACTGCTGTATTTAAAATGGATAACTAACAAGGACCTACTGTACAGTATAGGAAACTCTGCTCGGTGTTATGTGGCAGCCTGGATGGGAGGGGACTTTGGGGGAGAATGGATACATGTGTATGTATGGCTGAGTCCCTTCACTGTTCACCTGAAACTATCACAACATTGTTAATCAGCTCTACTCCAATATAAAATAAAAAGTTAAAAAAAACCCTATGATAAACCATAATGGAAATGAATATAAAAAATAACATATATATGTGTATAACTGAGTCACTTTGCTATACAGCAGAAATTAACACACTGTTAAAATTAATAAAGTATATACATAAATAAAAACAAAGGCACTATTTCTCTTAGATGTCAATGCAGAAAAAAATTACTGAGTTACACTGTTTGACTGTTGAACACTGCACATAAGCTCAAGACTCTTGGATTATGCCAGATGAGTATCATGACCAAATAGTACATGAGTATGAAACAAACATGCAAGACACACGCAGTGAACTGCCCAGACCCCTCATCTGCAGGACAAGCTAAAGGCAATTATCTTTTTTCTTTTAGTAAAAAGAAAAAAACAACATTAATGCTTCCAGGGACAGGACCCCACTTGCTTCTTACTACCCTGTGCACAGTGCTAACAGTCAGATGCGGGGTCCACATTTCAGAAAGGCCCACCAAATTTGGACTTTTACTCAAGATAAAACTGTCCTGAAAAGGAAAACACCAGATTTTTCTGCCATGGGCTGGAATCAATTTAAATGATAACACTGGTTATCAGCGGACTGCATCTGTGTGAGGATCACAAGTTGATTAATGAAAATGGGGCAGAAAGAGCATGAGTTTCTAACTCTGAACAGCCTCAAGGAGATGTGGCTGGGGAGGTGTGGGGAGCAGGATCACTGGTCAGATGCCGAGCTCTGAGGGTTCTGTGTTCTGAAATAATGCACACATCTGCCTTCAAGTCTTCTAGAACTTCTCAGAGAACAAAACTGCCGGCAGTGGGTCGACCACACACGCCATGACCAAAAGACGTGGCAGGAGCCGTGGGCCCCAGACCTGCTCAGCCCCCACATGCCCCTCCCTCCTTGGTCCTGTTCCTCCACGTCCTCAGTTGTGACGAGGTCTCGACGCCCCTAATCTGTAGCTGTGAGCTCAGCACACGGGAGTGGATGTGAGAATTACCCAAAATTGATGATGTGGGACCAAAATGCATTAATACATTTATCTAAAGTACCATGACAAGGAAGTCATAAGGCAAATCTTAATATGGACTTAAATTTTACGGTCGCTGCCTCAGAATTCTAGCAGATAGGAATAACATTAGTAACACCTGTTCTAATGCTTTATAAGATTCTGTGTATATATTTGATGCTAGCCTCTTAATACAACAGTCCCCATCCTCCAAAAGGCATCATAGGTGTTTCTCTGAACCTATTTCCACTGACCCAAATCACAGTTTTCAGAATCAGCATACATGTAGGTGTGTGTATACAACCCTATATACACATACCTGTGTATATATACACATCTCAATGCCATAACTGGATAGTCCAATTACACAAAATATTTTGCAAAGGGTCACCTGCATTCTTTACGAAGTGTCCACAGGATTTCATTGTTGTCCAGGTAATTACACCACAAATAAAAAGCATGCTGACCAAGATAAACCTTAAACATGAAAACACACTATTGAATAAAACCTCTTTTGTTGAAAAAGACAGAAGGAAGGGAAGACAGGAAAGAAAGAAGATATAGACACTGAATTCTCATCTGAGATAACTTATACACACAGGTGATCTAAATGACATTTCTAACTGTATGTGGCTAATGGTTAAAAAAAATACTTTCAGAGAACAAACTCATGATCATGCCAATTGAATATGAATTTTAATATCATTGTGTTTTTAAAGTATATTTAGCTGCTTTTGAATATTCTGAAAAATGGTCAATATGACTCACCCACATTTTCCCCAAATGCCAGATACTTTCCTACTTTTGTGCCTTTATGTCCATTTCTTCCACCATTTAGGAAGAGATTCACACCTGCAGCTTCCTAAAACTACTGTCCAGCCAAAACCAACTCATCGTCCAGGAGGAATGAACCCAAAGTTCCCCTCTTCTGGAACATTCTACAGGAACGTCCTTCATTCCTGCAGCGATTGCTCTTTTATAACCAAACCGCCCCCATTCAAAGGCAACACAAGTGCCTCCAGCAAGGGACCTCCACATGCTGCCATCCATATGGTTCAGCCACATGGCAGGATCTCGACAGAATGACTCTTATCAGACATTCATCATCCAATAAACTTACACTTCCTCAGTGATTTCTATAGAATCTGCCACAATGGTACAAAAACCTAAGATCATGGCATCCAGTTCCAGTACTTCAGGGCAAATAGATGGAGATAAAGTGGAAACAGTGACAGACTACTTTCTTGGGCTCCAAAATCTCTGCAGCCATGAAGACACTTGCTCCTTGGCAAGAAAGCTGCGACAAACCTAGACAGCATATTAAAAAGCAGAGACATGACTTTGCCCTCAAAGGTCTGTACAGTCAAAGCTACAGTTTTTCCAGTAGTCATGTACAGATGTGAAAGTCGGACCTTAAAGAAGACTGAGCACCAAAAACTTGATGCTTTCAAACTGTGGTGCTGGAGAAGACTCTTGAGAGTCCCTTGGACTGCAAGGAAATCAAACCTGTCAAACCTAAAGGAAATCAACCCTGAATATTCATTGGAAGGACTGACGCTGAAGCTCAATACTTTGGTCACCTGATGCGAAGAGCCAAGAGCCAACTCACTGGAAAAGACTCTGATTCTGGGAAATACTGAAGACAAAAGGAGAAGTGGGCAGCAGAGGATGAGATTGCTGGATGGCGTCACTGACTCAACAGACATGAATTTAAGCAAACTCTGGGAGATAGTGAAGGACAGCGAAGTCTGGCATGCTGCAGTGCATGGGGCTGCAGAGTCAGACATGACTTAGCGACTGAACAACAATGGCACCATTCAGTGCTCCAGGGTTTAGAATCCTCTTCTCCCAAATTTCAACCCAAGAGACCCTGAATTCCTTACACACAGCCTGATCCAACTCTTGGGTGTCAACACGGAGCCTTCATCACAAATCAGTGCACCCGTGCCAAAACCAAATGATGGTTCTGCTAACGAACCATATGTCTTCATTTTATTGCCATAAATTTATTTTTCTTGAGTATGTCATTGATCAAATAAACTAGCAAGAAGCCAGTGAGAGAGACTGAATGAATCAAAGAGGACTTCTAAACTTTCAAGCTCAAAAATGTATAGATGACTTCCCATGGCAACGGCCCAATTAATGCCATCCATAAAGCCATTCATATGCTGTGTCTGGGCTGAAATCCAATTAAGTCATTTCTGTCCGAATATCTCCAAAGAGCCTCCCGCTGAGCTCCAAGTGGAAATAAACATAAAAGCCAGATTAGCTGTGTAAGCATTTTCAGAGCTAAAACACGACAAGAGCATGAAAATCTACATGCCCAGCCTTTCAACTGGGCACAGAGGAAACACATTTCAACGGCCACCTGGCAAAAAGAAAACCCACTTCCTCATGCAGCCAGGTTTCCTCCAACAACCCTCATCCACTGTACACATCAAAGAAAAGCTGAGATCCATTCACTTACATGCACAGAGAAACGACAAACTGGGCTCCACGATGCCATTCTGTGCAGAGGAAACACTCAGGACATGATTTCAAGCCCTCTCAGAATTCAGTGTTTCCCTGGCCTACTCCTTAAGGAGGATGCTTTGAAATCAGTAAATCCTGAAATTCACCACGGTCTCCAAGCATGTAACTTGTTCCGTGAAAACATGAACACAAAGACAGAAGAAAGTTAGGGAACGAGTTAAACCTCCTCTGCACCTTGTGATTCATTATTCAAATTTACAGCAACAGAGACACCACTTTGCTGACACAAGTCAGTATAGTCAAAGCTATGGTTTTTCCAGTAGTCATGTACAGATGTGAGAACTGAATCATAAAGAAGGCTGAGCACCAACGAATTGATGCTTTTGATCTGTGGTGCTGGAGAAGATTCTTGAAAGTCCCTTGGACAACAAGGAGGTCAAACCAGTCAGTCCTAAAGGAAATCAACCCTGAATAGTCAACAGAAGGACTGATCTTGAAGCTCCAATACTTTGGCCACTTGATGCCAAGAGTCGACTCAATGGAAAAGACCCTGATGCTGAGAAAGACTGAGGGCAGGATGGCATCACCGACTCAATGGACCATGAATCTGAGCCAACCCTGGGAGAGAGTGGAAGACAGAGGAGCCTGGAGTGCTACAGTATATGGGGCCACAAAAAGTCAGACATGACCTAATGACTGAACAAAAAGACAAAAATTATCTTCGGATGATGTGTAAGAGCTGAAATAGGAGTGTTCTAACCACACATTTCAGAAATGGAAGGGTTCCCCTTCCCTACTGCCTGTTCATTGCACACAGAACCACTGAGACCTGCTGAATCAGACCACCTGCAGCTGGTTATGACATCAGCCCCAGGTAAGAACAAAGGGATGCAAAGGGAAGAAGAGAAAGTGAGAAGGACAGAATCAAGAACATTTATCTCCAAACCCTCAGCATCTGAACACCAGGCCTGTCTGAAAGAAGGGGCACGCAGGTGATGAGGCTGGCCACGCCTTCACCCGTGACAAAGGACACAAAGACTCTCTTCCAGGGGACGCTCAGCCCAGTGCACATCTTAGCAGCTGGGCACTGTGCGTGCGTGCTTAGTCACATCAGTCGTGTCCAATTCTCTGCGACCCCACGGACCATGGCCCGCCAGGCTCCTCTGTCCATGGGATTCTCCGGGCAAGAATAATGGAGTGGATTGCCATTTCCTTCTCCAGTGATAAAGTATGAAGTGAGTGAAGTGAAGCCGCTCAGTCGTGTCCGACTTTTTGCGACCCCATGGACTGTAGCCTACCAGGCTCCTCCATCCATGGGATTTTCCAGGCAAGAATACTGGAGTGGGTTGCCATTTCCTTCTCCAGCTGGGCACTGTAGAGACTGCCATTTAGCCTCAGACACCAGGTTTCCTTGGAGAGAGTATCAGTCACCTCATTGCTATAAATAAATGGAAGTCACACTTATTCAATGGAAATGTGACACATATCTGCTCTGTGCAGACACGGTATGTAAATAAAGCACAATACAGATGCCATCCTTCTTAGGGGATTCAGTCCAGTGAGGGACTGAAGTCAGACATGAGGTGATATGGCAGTGCTGCTTTATCTGCTGCAAGAAAACTTGCCTAAAAAAAATTCAGTTCAACTTTTCTAGATAACTTCTAAAATAGATGTGTCCCATCCAAAGTACCCATTAGTATCTGAGCAGAATTTTAAAATCCCTAAAGGAGACAAGTGAGCAGTGTCTTGTATGAACATAATAGTTTTACATAAAGGTGGTTTATGATGGACTAGAAAGCAGGTCTCATCTGTCCTTCCTGAGACTAATCTCCCAACAGTGAGAGGAGCTGCAAGGTCCTTTAGGGCCTCTTCAGCAAGCAAATCCTTCCTAAGTCAAAAAATGACAAGTTTCCTAAAAGTTCTCTCTTCTGGACAGACTTCAAGACAAGTCACTCCGCAAGTATTTCTGAAGCCTTCTGAGTACTACGCGGGGTGCTGGACATACAACAGACAAGACAGACGTAGGCTTCACCCCCACAAAGCAGACAGACAGAGGAGTGGGCCCAAGCGGGGACCTCAGGCCCCTGTGGGTCACCCCCCATCGTCTCTGCACATGGTATGTGGCCTCAGCAGGGATGTCCACTGCAGAGACTGGGTATGCCGATGATGCTTTGCACGTGAGAACACTGACTGAGTCTGCGTCCCCCACAGGCAGCCTCACACCTGCACAGCCCATCTGGCCCCTCACACTACACTTGGCAGGTGGCTTTCTGAGAGGAAGCAGAGACATGTGCCCCTGGTGACCCTCCTGGTCCACTCCTCCACACCACCTGCAGTCCAACGCTGCAGGTTCTCAAGAGTTCTCATTCTGCTTCAGGCCTGGACAACCCGCCCCCCTCCATCCACTCCTCACCTGCAAACCCCACACACCTGTCTCCAGGCCACCATCCATGCTGTGGTACAGACCATGGCCAAGGGCAGGACCCACCTGACACTTTCCTTGGGGAGAATCAAACTAACAGCCCACACTCTGGGGACACCTGTACTCCCAGCCATCACTCCCCACAATGGTCCTCCACCCAAGTGGACGGGCATGGCTCTACCGGGAATGCAGGCAGGACATGTCAAAATGGACAGAAAGGACATGGCTGAGATGCTATCGGAGAGGAACAGCTTGATTAAACAGCACCAGACACTGAATGACAGGAAGTCCCAGGTGGCTCAATGGTAAAGAATCTGCCTGCCAATGAATTAGATGCCAAGAGACACAGGTTCCCTGGGTCGTGAAGATCCCCTGGAGAAGCGAATGGCAACCCACTCCAGAATCCCATGGACAGAGGAGCCTGGTGGGCTACAGTCCATGGGGTCACAAAGAGTCGGATAAGACTGAGTGAACACACATTGAAAACTATCCACTTGTAAAACAAGAGAGATGTCTCTAGGTTCTAAAGAGACAGGACTTCAAACTTACATTCTCAACTCCGAAAAGTAAGGTAAGGACATTTCAGATTCTTTTCCACATATGTATTTATCTATGAAGAAACTTAACTACCATTTTGCTGCCTGGTTAAGCTGCCTGCAATTACCGACCTGCTGTTCACCCTCCTCACGCTGAGATTCATCACCCCAGTGAACTTAACTATGTTCAGGAACCTTGGCAGGCTCATCACAGGCTCCTCCTTCTAAATGCTCCATAAAAATATGTTTTTAACCCAAGCTGCAAAGATCTTTGGGGAACCTCTGTAGTCACCTCTGACGACATAAAGATGAAAGTATTCCACTCTTCATCTTTTCTCTTCAAATCAGTCCCCAGACTCTAAGGTTACTTTTTATTAAATTGAAATGCAATTCACAGACCATAAAAATTCACCAACTAAAGTGTACGATTCAATGACTTTATTTTTTAAAAGTAAGTAAAGGAGAGATGTCTTTGTATTACAAGAAAGTGAAATGACCTGAGTAAAGCTGGTAGTTGGGTATCCCTAGTGGCTCAGATTCGGAGAAGGCAATGGCACCCCACTCCAGTACTCTTGCCTGGAAAATCCCATGGATGGAGGGGCCTGGTAGGCTGCAGTCCTTGGGGTCGCTAGGAGTTGGACACAACTGAGCAACTTCACTTTCACTTTTCACTTTCATGCATTGGATCAGGAAATGGCAACCCACTCCAGTGTTTTTGCCTGGAGAATCCTAGGGACGGGGGAGCCTGGTGGGCTGCCGTCTACAGGGTCACACAGAGTCAGACACGACTGAAGTGACTTAGCAGCAGCAGCAGCAGCAGTGACTCAGATGGTGAAGAATTTGCCTGCAATGCAGGAGACCTGGGTTCGATCCCTGGGTCTGGAAGATCCCCTGGAGAAGGGAACAGCAAGCCACTTCTGTATTCTTCCCTGGAAAATCCCATGGACAGAGGAGCTGAAGTTAAGCTGGTAGTTAGCTATTTCCAGAACAGTAGCTGTACACATAAGAAGCAGTGGTCTTGCTCCAATGAAGTCATGTGGGTGCCTGAGACAGGAGGAAGGCTTCTCCTGATGTTAGAGGTTTCAGTTGTCTTTTGAAAAAAATACATGCAGTAAAAATTTTCCAACAAAATAATAACAGTAAATAGAAGAAAACAAAACTTAACAACGAGCTAACTTTCACCCCTTTGTCTTTCATAGAATATGAAAATCCCACAGATACTTAAGTTCAAACATACATCTTCTGGAGGTAAGCGATAATTTAATCCTGGCTCTGAAATAGATGGATTACGACCGTAAATTAGTGAAAATGGGGTTGTAATTGGTTCTCCTAGGAAATGAACTGAATCAGATGAACACATCTAGTCACCCTGCAGTCAGCCCCGACTGAGGGCGATGAAACCACTTGGAAACCTGCAGTTAACGCCAGAACCTTTAGCCAGTTATAAAACCATAAACTAGCGAGTCCACACTACAACACTGAAAGGTTTTCAGTGCCAGATTTCCGAACTGGTTTTCTTTTCTAGAAGCATCCTGTTTCTTTCTTGTCGTGTTGTTCTGTTTTGGTGGGGGGAGCTACTCTTCACTGCAGTGCTCAGGCTTCTCATTTCGGTGGCTTCTCTCGTTGTGGAGCATGGGCTCTAGGGCACACTCAGTGGTTGTACAGGCTTAGTTGCTCAACGGCATGTGGGATCCTCTCAGACCAGGGATCGACCCGGAGTCCCCTGCATTGGCAGGCAGATTCTTATCCACTGCACCACCAGGTAAGTCCCAGAAGCATCTTGTTTCTACGAGAAGGCAGACACCAACAGAATTCTGCAGTTTACAGCCCTTTGCTTTGTCTTAACTGATTATGGTTACAAAAGGCTTGGCACTTGCCCGTAAGTCTGATCACAGGAGGCTGATGGTGAACCCATGATGTCTTCCTTCACTGCTAGGAGATGCCTCCCCCACCACTGGGCAGGAATCCTGCAAGGCCAGGACCACCACCCCTGTCAATCCTGAAGCCCAAGAGGCTAGCTGCCCAGAGCGTGACCGCCCACACCTGCCCAGGAATGGTTAAGAACTGCCTCCCACCTGTCCCCATCAGAAGGTCATCTGCCACTAGAGGTGCCTGCTTCTCCTCTTTAGAAAGACATGGAAACCACTTTGCCCTACACCCTGAGTTCAATATCCACCACTCAAAAATAGCACAAACCATTTATTTCTGTGCCGAAAAAATAAAAAAAATGAACCAAGGCTTCAGACCCTTGTCAATATTTAAGGGCTTCCCCCAGAATTAGTAGAAATGCTGAAACAGAAGTGAGCCCTTCAGGTTCTCAGTGTCCAAGGCTTATAAGGCTATCCTTGGGAGGCAGGGGAAACGCTGAACGAGGAGGGGAGGTGGTATAAGACTCCAGTCAAGGGCCTAAAGGACAATAAATATTGTGTCTTTGGACCATAAAGTTAAAATCAAAAGGAATTTTGGTGACTTGGGCTATTTCTGCAGGACCACCCCATAACCACAACAGGGTGCTCTCCACCCCCACGGGTCCCCTCAAAGCAGTCTCAAGAGTTGAAGTTCACAGGCAAATGTTTAACAAAACGATCAGATAAACCCAGCTCCCCAGGGCTAAAAACCAGTGAGCTGTCACCTTAGCGGCTAACTTTCCTAAAGACACCTCTTTCTTTCCACAGAAGCAACCTGTACTGTGCTCTCTTATGCCACAGACACATGCCGACTAGTGACTTGTGCAGCTGGGTGAACTGACCTGCTGGAGTGTGGGTGGTACCTGGGGAAGAGCAGTGATGTAGAAACTAGAGGAAGGGCACCACCCACCTGCCTCCTCCATCACCACAGGCAGAAGGGATGCTAAGATCCGAGGCCAGCGAGCCCATCCCTGGACCAGACACTACTGCCTCCAAACCTGCTTCCAATGCCCTGTGATCACACTCCAGGCGCCCCACTCTGATAATGATTGGGGGCAACCAGGCACCTTGTTGATACTTCTCAGGGTCCCCAGTGTGAGAAAAGGAGTGAGCCCCCCATCCACATCATATTAAACCACACAGAGATAGGACCACTCACCCTCTTTGTTAGTTGAAAATGAGCATCTCATAGGACTCTGGCATGGAAAGTACAGAGATGAGAAAGCGACCCCCAGAGGAATGCAGAATGTTGTCAATGACAAGAGAATGTCCTAAGAGGCACAGAACTGCCAGCTGCCCACTGCTGCCCACACCCACATGTGCCTCTGAATGGTCATCTTTCTAAGTGAGCAGCACGTCAGGATCCACTGTGAAGCCACAGTGCTGTCAGCACATCACAACCTCAACTTCAAGCACTACTGTTCTACAGGTGGTGGTCCATGTGCTCGCACCAAACAAGACATCCGTCTTCCTGAGACCCATCCTGAAGCAGAATCAGCTTCCCTCAAAGCACGCAGTCGCACGTGGGATTTACACCAGGGTGAACTGAACAGGGCTTCCTGTGCTGGACTCTCTGCACACGAGGTGGTAAAGCACAGTTGCTGGTGTCCTTCTGGCTTGTCTTTGTAAATGGTTTTCCTATACTCCTAGTCGTAAAAATCTACTTTTACTGGAAAAGAAGAGAGAAAGGGGAGGAAAAGGAAGAG
Source organism: Bos indicus x Bos taurus (assembly GCF_003369695.1). Lineage (NCBI taxonomy): Eukaryota > Metazoa > Chordata > Mammalia > Artiodactyla > Bovidae > Bos > Bos indicus x Bos taurus. The sequence continues at coordinate 45,658,939 of NC_040086.1, forward strand.
AGGCGGGGAAGAGGGGAGGGAAGGGGGAAGGGAGGAGGAAAGGGATGAGGGACAGAGAGAGGGAGGGAGGGAAGGGGGTGACCCAAAGTCTCAAGGCCCCTTCCATCGTGCAGGGCTCTGACCAGAGGCAAATACAGGGCTGATACTTCTTGGCTGGGGGAGCTCCCTATTCACTGCAGGAGTTGAGGGCTCCCCCCGCCTGAAGTTACAATGATCAAAAACATCCCCAGACATCTGAGATGCTGCCACACGTCCCCCGGGGATGAAATCACTGGGCCGAGACCCACTGAACTAGAATATATGTAAATTAAACAGACCAAGTTTCCTTTTTTTTTTTCCAACAGCAAAAACAAGACAGAAATATTCATGTATTTTCTAACTATTAATATTTTGGAATGTGATTAGAATGTTCAGGCGGCAATTGCTGTAACTGTGTATGCTCAGTCGGTTAGTCATGTCCAGCTCTTTTTGTGACCCCATAGACTGCAGCCCGCCAGGCTCCTCTGTCCACGGGATTCTCCAGGCAAGAACACTGGAGTGGGTTACCATTTCATTTTCCAGGGGATCTTTTCCACTCAGGGATCGAACATGCATTTCTAGTGTCTCCAGCATTGGTAGGCAGATTCTTTACCACTGAGCCACCTGGGAAGCCCTAGTTCCTGTAACTACCCACTCCAAAATAACTGAATCGACAGGTATACTCAGTTTAACTCAAGGTCATGATTAACTAAGCTACAACTTGTCTCATCATTAGAAGACAATCTTCCAGTTCTAGTTTGGGGTAAGTGTGTAGACTGTGCTATTGTTTATCTAAGAAAACATTAAGTATTAAAAATAAACACTATTGATACTATGTATAAAATAAATAACTAATAAGAACCTTACTATAGAGCACAGAGCAATCAAGTCTGCTCTGCGGTGACCTCAATGGGAAGGAAATTCAAAACAGAGGGTTTATATGTATACCTGATTCACAGCTGATTCACAGCTGATTCACTTTGCTGTACAGTAGAAACAGAACACTGTAAAGCAACTAAACACCAATAAAAATTTAAAAACAAATATCTAACTTATGAAGACATGTATGTACTTTGCATTACAAGGCTATAAATAAAAGGAGAGAAAGAAAAATAACCCTTTTAAAAATAGTGATGGAAGGAGTAAGAAGAGAAGACAGAAACACAAAGCAGACCTCTCTGCAGACACCTCTTTGGCTCTGGAACCATGAAAATGGTTTACATAATTATAAACTGATAGTAATTTTTTAAGTTCTAAAAATCAAAAGCAAAATGGAAACAAATTAACCAAATTATATACTGAAGTGGTGGCATGAACACACAGGGGAATTGTTCCGGAAGACTCTGAAACACAGTCATTTGGCTGCAGTTTCCTAGTGGGATAAATCCTGAGGACAAAAACATCTTCAGCTGTTTTCACTACTCACAGTGTGAGTAAAAATATTGGTGGAGCTATTCTAAACATTTCTATGGGCTGTGTATAAATAAAGTGAGATAATCAAGCAAATAGGTAATTATGTTCATGTTCCCAGGGATAAGAATTTTCAGCATAAGAGAAAAGAGATATAAATATAAAATCAAAGAACTAAAACACCTTGTAATTCTAATTCTGAACTAGAAATACTGTGAATTTACAATAGATTATGTTTTAAAAAAAAAAAACAAAACAAGTAAATGAAACCACCTTTGAGAAATTTAAGTATTTCCTGCCATATCAGTAAACCAGGATGTCACAGCCACCAGCAATTCTAGCCCTCCAAATGCGAATTCCTGAGCCTGGAGGGTGCCCAGAAAGGAGGACAATACCTGGTATCCAGCAGCTACCAGGCTTGCAGCCACTCCCTACGAGGAGCTCTGAAGAACCAGGTTGGATGCAGGATACAGGATGCTTGGGGCTGGTGCGCTGGGATGACCCAGAGGGATGGTATGGGGAGGGAGGTGGGAGGGGGGTTCAGGAGTGGGAACACGTGCACACCCGTGGCGGATTCATGTTGATGTATGGCAAAACCAATACAATATTGTAAAGTAATTAGCCTCCAATTAAAATAAAAAAAAGAAAGAAAGAAAAATGAAGGAAGCTGGCCCCAGATAGCTGAGATGCATATGAAAGCAAAGATTTCAGGAAGCCCAGAATCTTACATCCTCCCATACACAGAAAAGCACTAAATTCCTTAACATGAGATACCTGGTTTTCTTTAATTCACAAAAAATAGTTTTGATGTTCAGACTACCTGCCCTTTGTTGCAAACTTCTATATAACCTGACTCCTACCCCATCTCCTTGGAGCAGTTCCCTCGGGGTCACTTGAGGTGCTGTCTCCTGAAGTTCTAAAAACTCCCCCCAGAATAAAACATAACTCTCAACTTGTACGTTGTGACTATTTTTTAAGTCTACACCTTTAGCCACTGAAAAGGCCCAGATTAAATGCTCACGAGTACTGAGCATCCATGTCTCCTGGACTAGGGTCCCCAAATTCCATCTTCTGATGAAGGGAGCACAGCTAGGAGGGGAGGCACTAGTGGAAGGGGCCCGGAGCCCCTCAACTCCTACCCCACCAACCCTGGGCAGTGGGCACTGGCCATGGCTGGGTGTTTCCCATAATAGCAAGGAGGTCAGCTCCTGAAATCACAGCTCCTGATTTCTCTAAAACCAAACAGAAACCTCGCTCATGACAGTCCTGGGGAAGCAACACCACTTGTGAACACTGTCAAATAAAGGGCCAACCTCCCTGCAAAACAGGCCCCTAGGCACAGCCCTAGGCTGGTATGCATGCATGGGAGTCTGGGCTGAGCGCCAGCATCCTATGGGAATGATGAACCATGGATTGAGCCCAGACCACCACACCTGCCCTCTCCCATATGCCCCTGATACCCAGCAGGACCCTGCAGAACTCCTGGGCAGGAAAGCCCTCTGTGTCCCCTGCTTTCTTGATTCTTGATTACAGGAAATAGGCTTCATTCAGCCTCCAGGTCTCCCTGAGTTCCAATGGGCAAGCTCAAACAGTTGCTAATCAGGGAAGGGAGGGGATGCAGAGACAAGGGAGGAGCAGTCAAGAAACAATAGTGTAGCCTTGGGGCAGGTCCTGGTTCCCCTCAAGGGACACATACAACAATACCTTAGAGCTTTTCTGCAGACACTGAAACCCCCACCGACTGGGAGAGGTTAACTGTCTGCTGCCCACAAGCAAGGACAGCCCAGACCTGTTGGAACCACAAGGCTGACGATGCTGATTCCTACTTACCTCTCCACCTGCTAATCAGAAGAATGTCCAGAGCTGACCATGCCCTCTTTGAACCAGGATTACAACACTCCTCATTACCTGCTCCAGGGCAGGACACACAGTTTTGCAGACTTTAACCCGCTATGGCCCTCTTTGCCTGGTAAAGCAATAAAGCTATTTTTTCCTACTTCACCCAAAACTCTGTCTTAAGATTTAACTCGGTATCATGGTACAGAGGCCAGATTCAGCTTCACTCCAACAGGAGCACACACAACATCACAGAGTCATCTTGCCAAAATCGGATCTCCATTGTGGCCAGCAGTTTCCAGGACACAAGGACACACAGGAGAACACTAACCAGGGGCCTCTATGCCAAACCACAGGTAGGAAACCCAAAGTGGGGACAAAAGACCTGTTTTCCCCAACCAATCAAACCACAATGAAAAAAAAAAAAATCAGAGGGCAGAGAAGTCAATAAATAATTCCACTGTAATCTATGGACATGAACGCCGAAGAATTGATGCTTTTGAATTGTGGTGCTGGAGAAGACTCTTGAGAGTCCCTTGGATGGCAAGATCAGACCAGTCAATCCTAAAGGAAATAAACTCTGAATACTCACTGGAAGGACTGACGCTGAAGCTGAAGCTCCACGAGAAGAGCCGACTCATTGGAAAAGACGTTATGCTGGGAAAGATTGAAGGCAAAAGGAGAAGAGGGCAGCAGAGGATGAGATGGCTGGATGGCATCACCAATTCAATGGACATGAACTTCAACAAACTCCAGAAGATAGTAGGGGACAGGGAGGCCTGGTGTGCTGCAGTCCAGTTGCAAAGAGTTGGACACAATTTAGTGACTGAACAACAATGAAGATTTATAGACCTTATTTGGATCTTGGTTTGAACAAGCAAATTTTCAATAAAATATTTGAGATAGCCAGAAAATTTGAACACCAACTTGGTATGATTAAGGAATTTTTACTAGTGGAATATTTGCTATATTTTCAGATGAAAGGATATTTAGGGTCTGCTTTAAATAAAAGTCGCTGGAGAGGGTGGCAGTTTAGATGAAAGGAGACTAGCAATTAACTGATGAGTCCTGAAGCTGACATATTCATGATTCCCTCTTTGATTCTACCTTCAGAAAACGACACTGAATTGATTATCCTGTTAACTAAGAAATCCCATTCTGCAATGAGAGAATGAAGAGAATCTGAAAATACGAGAGCTTGTAGGGCCTGCAGAAACTTCCAGGCCACTCTCTATACACAAAGGCCCTCAAAGCTCTGGGACAGAGTGTGCTGCTGGTGGCACGAGGGGAACCTCCTCTCCCTCCAGGTGTCAAGGCCTCACTGGGTAGAGGAAGAGGCTGCAGAGGAATCTCAGAGCCTTGCACACACTTGGAAGCTTGCTGTTTACAGTCAACTGCTAAGACACTAAGGCCTTTCTGTCAGCTGCTGAACATATTTCCAAAAAAAAATGTCTTTTTAACAGGTTGAAAGTGAAATTAGTTCATTCAACAGCCTTAAGAATTTACTCAAAGGTTGAATATACAACAGATATTAAAACATCTAGTTAACAGGACATAGGAACAACCTAGATGTCCATCGACAGAGGAATGGATAACGAAGTTGTGGTACATATATACAATGGAATAGTTCTCAGCCATAAAAAGAATAAATCTGAGTTAGTTCTAGTGAGGTGAATGAACCTAGAGCCCATTCTGCAGAGTGAAGTAAGTCAAAAAGAGAAAAACAAATATCATATATTAATACATGTATGTGGAATTTAGAAAGAAGGTACAGATGAACCCATCTGCAGAGCAGCAATAGAGACAAAGACATGTAGACACAGTAAGGCAAGGAGTGTGTGCGTGTTAGTCGCTCAGTTGTGTCCGACTCTTTGCGACCCCATGGGACTGTAGCCTGCCAGGCTCTTCTGTCTATGGATTCTGTCTATGAATTCTCCAGGCAAGAATACTGGAGTGGGTTACCATTCCCTTCTCCAAGGGATCTTCCCAACCCAGGGATCAAAGCCCCGTCTCCTGCGTTGCAGACAGATCCTTTACGACTGAGCCACCAAGGAAACCCAGGGGAAGGCGAGGGTGGGACGAATTGAGGGAGTCGCACGAAACGTATACACTACCGTATGTAAATTACATAGCCAGTGGTAATTGGCTATGTGACACAGGGAATTCAACCTGGTGTTCTGTGACAACCCAGAGGGGTGGGATGGGATAGAAGTGGGAGGGGGGCTCCAGAAGGAGGGAACATACATGCACCTATGGCTGATTCATGTTGATGTATGGCAGAAACCAACACAACACTGTAAAGCAATTACCCTCCAATTAAAAAAAAATTTTTTAAGCATTTAGTGTCCTATGAAAACAGTGACTAACAGCAGCTGTGTCACGTTCACACCGATCAGACTCTGCATGCTCCTCCCAGTCACAGGCTGCAGGAAGGATACCAGGCACTGATTTCTCTGAATCATAAAATTATAAGATGAAAACCTACATGAAGCCCTTCCTTACAGAGGTCACTGTGATCAGCTCAGACATTAAGTGAACCAATCACACATGCTCCTTACTCTGGAGACGTTCACCTTATAAAACAAAGCGATATAAACATACGCTCAACAACACACACGACTGTACAAGTAAAGTGTAAGGACATCCCAGGGACTCAAGATCCCACTACTGGAAACGCTCGCTGGTAAGGACATGAGAAGGATAAAGTGCATTCTTTAAGCCCACACTTCACACACCCTCAACCCCTGCCAGTCCCTCAGGACAGGCATCCTGAAGTCCACATAGCTTGCTACTAGTCCAGGGTGCGAAGGCAGACGAGGTTACAGGGAGGAGAGGAAAAATGGCCAATTCCTTACAGTGTGGCTGTAACTGACATTACTTCCCCAGGCTCCTCCAGATGAAGTCAATGTTCTCTTACAAATTGTGCATGTGTGTGTGTGCTCAGTCACTCAGTCGTGTCTGACTCTTTGTGATCCCATGGACTATAGCCCACCAGGCTCCTCTGTTCATGGGATTTCCCAGGCAAGAATACTGGAGTAGGTTGCCATTTCTTCCGCCGGGGATCTTCCTGACCCAGGGATGGAATCAGTGTCTCTTGCATGTCCCGTATTGACAGGTGAATTCTTTACCACTGAGCCATCACTCTTACAAATTACTAGATTTAAATCCTAAAGGAAAGGATGAAAACTCTTCTGCTCTAAGCCTTTCTTTTAACCGAGGAGAAAAGGTAGGTGCAGGACAGGTGAGCCCCAGGCCACAGGCTTTCAGGGTGGCTCACACGGTATCAAGCACCTTCCAGTTATGGTCACTTTGGTCCAGTATATTTCCAGAGCCCCAGGGTGTCCTGAGCTAGAGGGGCAGCACCAAGGCAGAGTCCTTCACCTCCTGCCAAGCTCCAGTGACAAGAGAACCATCCTCAGGTTCATATCTGTATTGATGCAAAAGCAGGACTGTTGGGTTCTAGCTGATTCTTTGTGAATCCCTGTGGATACATGGGCACGGGCTAGCTGGCTAGACCCCTCCTGGGGCACGACTCAAGAGGCCAAAGCTGAAGGGCCAATCCTCCAACCATGCCCTGACTACATACCAGCTGGCAGCACAAGCCACCTGGACTTACAGAAAGGGGCCAAGCAACTGAAGACAAACTCCACCTGGCTCTACCTCCATCAGCTGCACCCAGAACAGAGGCCAAAGGTGCCTCCAGCCCACGTGGTGCTGAGCTGTCCCCTAAGAGTGAAGACAGGCTGGAGGGCAGCAAGACCCCCATCAATGGTGAGACACTCCATGCAGCCTTGCCCTGAAACAGGGGCCCCAGAGGGCTCCTCTGGGTGGTGGCCTGGGTTGGCGGGAGCAATAAGGGGTCAGCGGAAGTGGTGGGGCTCCCAGGCCCCCTGCCCAGGGATCCACTTTCCAGCAGGCCAGCCCCCGGCCTCACCCGCCTAAGAGCCCAGCCCCCTGCAGACAGGGCACTGAGAAGCAGAGCCTGGCATCAGTTCCCATTTTGAGTCAGCAGTGCCACTAAAAATAGGAGGTAAGCGATTATACAAGCTGCAGGAAGTGAGGAGACAAGAGCCTGTCACTGTCATAGGATCAACCAGTTTTCATGACAGAGCAGTTTCCTAATGGCTACTTTTATCAATCCATGCAGGCCCTCCTGTGGGCTCCAAGGAAGGAGAACTGGGTGCCATGTATTTAGCTCACAAATCAACTCTTAACTCCTCCCACCGCACCAACAGGAGATAACCCTTCACGCAGCAAAAGCAATAAATGCCAAGGTGTCTGAAGGCCAGCCAGTTCTGTTTCTGTGCATTTAAGGGACGCCAGAGGATGTTATGATTTAGACTCCGAGCAGACACTCCCCCCATCAGAGCAGGGAGAAGTCAGAGCCGACAGCCACCTGTGCAAAGTTGGCTCTTCCTCCTCATCTAGGGGCTCCACCCATGCCCTGACCAGTAGCAGCAGCAGCAGCAGCATCACCTGGAAGCTTCTTAGAAATGCAAATAACTGAGGCCACTCTGGACTCCTGAGACAGAAACCAAGTGGGGTGGGGGTTGAAGAGTGGCTTTCTGTCTTAAAAAGCTCTCTGGTTAAATTGGGACAAATTTAAGAACCTCAGAGCCTGATCCTCCTAAGAGACTGATGGGCAATAATGCTTTACTCATTGTCTCTCAGACCCTTCTACTGGCCATATTAATAGGATGGTATTAACAAATTCTGGCAGGAGAATCATCTTCATCAGCCTGACCCTGGGAAACTTCTTCAGTGGAAAAGAACTCTCTTATCTGAATCGAAAGAAATATTAATAGGTCAATTTTTTTTTAATGAAAGAAGTTACTGAACACTTGGGATCAAGTGCACCCTTGGCTTGGTCATCACCCCATACAGGGTTGGGGGGCTGGGGGGGCCCGGTCAATCAGCTGATGAAGGGGGACAATTTCAATTCTTGGACCAGCCCAAGCACAGGAGCCTGAAGGCCTGGAGGAGGGGCAGATGGTCAGAGAACATGCATTAAATAGTTCACATTCATCATATACTAAGTAGGAATTTGTCTCTATCCACTGAAAATTCTGAAATGATGAAATGCAACTTGAACACACTTTAAAGAACGCAAACCAGTAACCAAGAGATCCACGGGCTCCCCCGCTCCTCCTCCTCCATCAAACACACACAGAATTAGTACAGATGGTTTTTGTCTCAAAGCACAGAGCACTGAATGGCAATGGTTTATGACTGATGTAAGCTACTTTAGAACAAAGAGGAGGAAATGGGAAACTAGTGGGGGGAAAGTATGCATTTTATGGGAAAAGAATATCGAAAGACAGACTTCCCTGGTGGTCCAGTGGTTAAGACTTTGCCTTCCTTTGCGGGGTTTGGGTTCGATCCCTGGTTGGGAAGCTAAGTTCCCACATGCCTCGGGGCCCAAAAAAAAACCCCAAAATAAAACAGAATTAATATCGTAACAAATTCAGTAAAGACTGAAAAAATGACCCACATCAAAAAATATCTTTAAAAAAAGAACATTGAAAGACAACAAAAAGAAGAAAGTCCTAGAAGAACACACTTGGGGGAGGTTGGTAGGCTCTGCATTGGTCAACAGAAGAGTCTGACACAAGCTACACAAACTGGGATACATGCTGCAGCTATTTAAATACATAGAAATGTGAAACAGTATGCTCCTGCTCTTACTCGACAAGAGATGAGGACTAGCAACAGTAGTTGCATCCTTTTAAGGGTAGTTTTATTCCTGTTAAGGAGAAAAGTTAATCCAGGGAGACAGCATGCACAGGGCAGCAGGCAGGTGCAGGTGCTTTGCAAGGTTTAATGAACTTTCACTAAACTTACCTGAGCAGGAGGAACCCCCGGGAACCTCATGTCCAGAGAGGAGCAGGAGTGGCCCGCAGTCAGAGAAGCCCCGGTGGCTTCCACATCACCAGTGCTGTGGCCAGTCTGACCTCTCCCCTGGGCTGGGCAGGAAAAGCCACTTGGGTCTGTGCAGAGCATGAGCAAAACTAAAGCCCAGCTCTCCCCCAGCTGCCTTTTGACTTGAGTCCCTTCCATCTTTTGGGATAGTAGAAATTACACGCCCTATGTCTCTCCCCATGACCACACCATGACTGCTTTCTCCCAGAACATCTCAGGAGAAAAAAACTTCTCATCAGGGAAGCCCACCATCTGGGAAACAGAAGCTGGAAGGGGCCAGGAGGGATCGACGGCCCGACAGGTCACAGAGGGAGTGCTAGCACAGTTTCCCTTGTCTTCAGACACCTACTGTGTGGTACTTTGTTTCCAAGGTCCCAGGAAAATCATACACTTAGTGCCTGGGAACTCAGGGATACCTCCAAGACCAGACTGCGGCCATCCTTCTGAAAGGCTCCAGCTTTGGGACTTCCCTGGTAGTCCAGTGGTTAAGACTCCGCCTTCCAATGTAGGGCATATGGGCTTGATCCCTGGTTGGGGAGCTAAATCCCACATGCCTCGTGGACAAAAAACATAAAACAGAAACAATACTGTAACAAATTCAAAAAGACTTTAAAAATGGTCCACATTTAAAAAAAAAAAAAAAAACCCCTTCAGTTCAGTTCAGTCACTTAGTCATGTCCAACTCTTCGCAACCCCATGGACTGCAGCATGCCAGGCTTCCCTGTCCATCACCAACTCCTGGAGCTTACTCAAACTCATGTCCATTGAGTCAGTGATGCCATCCAACTATCTCATCCTCTGTCGCCCCCTTCTCCTGCCTTCAATCTTTCCCAACATCAGGGTCTTTTCTAATAAGTCAGTACTTCATATCAGGTGGCCAAAGTATTGGAGCTTCAGCTTCAGTCCTTCCAATGAATATTCAGGACTGATTTCCTTTAGGATGGACTGGTTGGATCTCCTTGCAGTCCAAGGGATTCTCAAGAGTCTTCTCCAACACCACAGTTCAAAAGCATCAATTCTTTGGCACTCAGCTTTCTTTATGGTCCAACTCTCACATCTATACATGACTACTGGAAAAATCATAGTTTTGACTAGACGGACCTTTGTCAGCAAAGTAATGTCTCTGCTTTTCAATATGCTGTCTAGGTTGGTCACAGCTTTTCTTCCAAGGAGCAAGTGTCTTTTAATTTCATGGCTGCAGTCACCATCTGCAGTGATATTGGAGCCCAAGAAAATAAAGTTTCTCACTGTTTCCATTATTCCCCCATCCATTTGCCATGAAGTGATGTGACCGGATTGCCATGATCTTAGTTTTCTGAATGCAAGTTTTAAGCCAGCTTTTTCACTCTCCTCTTTCGCTTTCAGCAAGAGGCTCTTTAGTTCTTCTCTTTCTGCTATTAGGGTGGTGTCATCTGCATATCTGAGGTGATTGATATTTCTCCTGGCAATCTTGATTCCAGTTTGTGCTTCTTCTAGCCCAGCATTTCTCATGATGTACTCTGCATTAAAGTTAAATAAGCAGGGTGACAATATATAGCCTTGACGTACTCCTTTCCCAATTTGGAACCCGTCTGTTTGTCCATGTTCAGTTCTAACTGTTACTTTTTGACCTGTACACAGATTTCTCAGGAGACAGGTCAGGTGGTCTGGTATTCCCATCTCTTTCAGAATTTTCCAGTTTGTTGTGATCCATACAGTCAAAGGCTTTAGCACAGTCAATGAGGCAGATGTTTTTTTGCAACTCTCTTGCTTTTTCTATGATCCAGTGGATGTTGGCAACTTGATCTCTGGTTCCTCCAGCTTTTCTAAGTCCAGCTTGAACATCTGGAAGTTCATGGTTCACATACTGTTGAAGCCTGGCTTGGAGAATATTTGAGCATTACTTTGCTAGCGTGTGAGATGAGTACAGTTGTGTGGTAGTTTGAACATTCTTTGGCATTGCCTTTCTTTGGGATTGGAATGAAAACTGACCTTTTCCAGTCCTGTGGCCACTGTTGAATTTTCCAAATTTCCTGGCCTACTGAGTATAGCACTTTCACGGCATCATCTTTTAGGATTTGAAATAGCTCAGCTGGAGTTTTTTATGGACTTCCCTGGTGGCTCAGATTTATATATTTACTTTAAATAAAACAAATTTTAATAAATTTTATTTTAAATAAATAAATCATGGAATTCCAGGCTCGATGGCTGACACCCCACAGTCCAGTGACAACTAAGTGGCACCGAGGAGCCAAATTCCATAAAGAACCAAATGATTTTCTCTTCAAGTTTAATAATTTGAGGGCTCTGAATGGCTGTAAGGGACTTTCCTGGCGGTCCAGTGGTTTAAGAGTCTGCCTTACAATGCAGGTGACATGGGTTTGATCCCTGGTTGGGAAACTAAGATCCCACATGCCTTGGAGCAATTAAGTCTGTGCTGCAAGGAAATATCCCAAGTGACAGAACTAAGACTGGAAGCAGCCAAATAAATAAATAGTGTAAAAAAAAAAGCTGTAAAGCCATACATAAAACACGAAGCATTCTCTTTTAGAGATGGATCAAAGAAATTAAAAACACCTGGGACCAGACAACGATCTCAAATTTATCCAAGGAAAGAAAGAAACTGCAATAACCACTCAACTCAGTGACCACAAAAAAAAGCTCTTTGGAATTTATAATGCTCTGAGGCAACACCAGAAGAAGTGTTTGATCATTCACTCCCACAAAATAAAAGCTTTAATAGGAATGAGTCCAGAAAAGCACCTCCAGGGGGTACGCATGAAAAACCAGATATCAACACTGACCAAACAGTAATGTTGCCAGGACCAGCAGTTACTAACCTGCATCATCATCTTTTTTTTTTTTTCTCGGAGCCGGCTGCAAGCCGCTCCGGGGCTGGAGGCGGGGTGCGCGCGCGCTCATGCACGTGCGCGCCTCGGGCCAGTTCCTCGCGCGCCCGCGCCACCTCTGCCTGCAGCTAACCTGCATCTTCTTATACACCCAGCAGACAGAAAACAAAGCACTTCACGGATTATCAAGCACCCTTCAGAAGTGATCAGGGTTCAGGCAAACCCCATGCCCCAGCGGTCCTGAACTACCATCAGCCAACAGCATCACAGGGGACGCTGTGTTCTTCCCCTTCCTGTCTGAGCCATCTCCACCCACCTGTGGGAGAAGAGATGCCCGTGGGGAGGCAGACATCCCAGGATGATGCGGATCTTATTTTACCATCTCCTACTGCCTCCATCCTTGGCAGACAGAAACGTATCCGCACGTGCCTCCTCCTTAAACAGTAACAAGATGTTCTCATAAAACACAAACTCAGGCTCTCAGTTTAGAGAGGATCTGAATCCCCGCACAGTTGATCCCTGCAGTGACCACTGGCATTTTTGAGCACAGCCTCCCTGGAGCAGGGGCTGACCAGGAGCTGGTGATGCTGTATGCCATGCCATCCATGCCCCTGGACTTGGGACACCCTTGTTCGTTCACAACAAACCCACTTGCAAGAAGGGACTTAGGGAAGCCTTCTCCAGTGAATGACAAAGCACAGGCTCCCCGGGGAGGGGGCGGGGAGAGCAGGAACTGGGGGCCAGCCAGGCTCAGGCAGCTGACAGAGAACCCTGGAGGCTTCTAAACAGCACTCGACACATTCTCGCCACCCTGCTTGTTCTTTCTCAAAGAACACAGTTGAAAGAGAGCCCAGGACATCCCTGGTGGTGCAGTGGATTAAAATCCACATGCCAGTGCAGGAGACACGGGTTAATCTCTGGTCTGGGAACATCCCACATGCCGTGGAGCGACTAAGCCCACGCACAACTGCTGAGCCTGTGCTCCCCCAACAAGAAAAGCCACCACAATGAGAAGCCTGCACATCACAGCTAGAGAACAGTCCCTACTCATCGTGACTAGAGAAAGCCAGTGCCCAGCAACGAAAAGCCAGTGCAACCAAAATAAATAAATAAAAATTATAAAAAATTTGAAGAACTAAGAGAGCCCAATGTGAAGACTTGTTGTTGTCTTTTGGGTCCAAGTTCAGCAGCCACCGAGATCCAGGCTTATCCTTCCTAGGGTGCGTCAGGGAAGATCCCAGAAGGGTGACAACCACCTCAGGGTTCTGCCTTCCACTGACCCTCACTGGCCAACAAGACTCAGGAAGGCAGCTTCCCTTCCATGGATCAGAGGCACCCACCACAGGGCCTGCCCTGGAGCAGCTCGCTGCCTGTGCTCATGGATCAGTTGCAAGTGGGGCTTGTTATGTCTTGAAATAAAGGGGCAGCTTATACCCTACCCATGAATGCAGCACAGCAGTCAGCATTACTGCCCCATCTCCCATGGAAAACAGCCTTCTAATCAGGAATGTCAGGGATGCTGGGTTAGCCCAGATGACCTGAGGTCAGCTCTGGGGACGCCTGCTCTGTGGCCACTAGTGCTGAAAAGAGGCATGACTTGTACACCCCACCCCCACCCCCACCAACCCCGAGCCCTGGCTTCTCCACAGACAGGACAGCTGCAGCCAGACAATTTCAATGGGCAGGATCCTGCAACACTAAGAAGTTACCAGGTTTTAACATTAGACATCATATGAGTTGAGCTAAATTGGCCATGAAAATGAAACTATTCTAAGGAAGTAAAAAGAAAGAGAAGTATGGGAAGCAGACACTACCTACTAATAAAGTCAGGAGTGGGCAGTCAGGAACATGGGATGTTACATGCAGCAGGCACTGCCTAGGAAGATTGTGAGTAGGAGTTGCATTAAGTTCAATAGTTAGGAAAAGACTGCTTTTTTCTTCCTGAGTCCTCAAGAAGCCTTCTTTCCAACCATCATCTGAGCGGGAGACGTGGCACCAGGAACCCGGGTGGCAGAGAAACTGGCCCCTCCTGGCTGTGGCTGGGGAGCCGAGCAGGAGGGCCCAGCAGAAGCCCCCAGGTGCGTGCAGCCTGCCTGCCCACGACCAGTGCGGGAAGGCAACCTTCCCACTCAAACTATCCCAAACCAGTGATGCATCACCGGATCCCTGTGCTGTACACCTGAAACCACCCAACACTGTAAACCAACTATATTCCAATTTTTTAAATTAAATTTGTAAGAAATGTTGATGAGGGAGGCAGAGGAAGAGACCATCAAGTGGGACCCCCACAGCAGCCCATCCCCAGCTCACAGCTCACTCTCTATATCGGATGAGGCTCTTCCTTACAAGCCAGTCGTGCCACTGGCTGGCATGTGGTCATCCTTCCCTGCCCCTCCCACTCCTGCCCCCAGCTTCCAGGACATAGGACACAAGGAGAAGGGGACAGACGTCCAACCTGGGAAAGCAGCTCTCTGTCTCGTCAGAAACCCTCCCTCCACTCAAGGGATCAGGTGGCCTCAAGTCTTCAGGTCACTCAGATATGCTCACATCCATAGCTGCACATGTGGAATTGCAACTCAAGCTATTTGCAGTAAGAAACAAGCCGGGAATAATATACATGTACGTATATATATATGGGGCTTCCCAGGTGGCACAGTGGTAAAGAACCCGCCTGGCAATGAAGGAGATAAGGGTTTGAATCCTGAGCCGAAAAGATCCCCTGGAGGAGGAAATGGCAACCCGTTCCAGTATTCTTGCCTGGGAAATCCCATGGACAGAGGAGCCTGGTGCGCTACAGTCCATGGGGTCTCAAAACAGACACGACTGAGTGATGAAACTATATATAAAACATGCACACTCACAAAGTGACTCGGCAAAGCCTTCGAGCCTGATGATGCTCCCAGAGCCCCTACACTCACACAGACAGCAGCTGGAGGAACACATATGTAGGACGAGCGCTGCAGAAAGGGCACGGCCACCGCTGGCCACGGACAGCACCGACTGCAGGGTTACTGCCTGCCGAGCAGCAGGCTCTCTGAGGCCCTGCTCTGTACAAACCTCACAACTATCCCAGGAACTAACTACTACTATCGTCCCCCTTTCTCAGGTGAGAAAACTGAGGCACTAAGAGCCTTACCAGCCCAAAGTCAGTGCCAAGAGGAGGGCCAGGATCCAGGTCAGGGGACCAGGCTCTCAGCACACTGGTGCCCACTTCCCAGGAGACGGAGTGGGGGAATTAGGAGACGACGTGTATTAACCGGAGAAGGAAAGCCCGGGGGTCATGCAGAGCCTTCGAAGGGGAGATGCCATTCTAGGCCCACAAGGCGGCAGTGGAGGTGGGCAAGGCGTCGGGAACTGCACCTGCAGAGGTCGGGGTGGGCAGATGCTTCCTGGCTGGGAATGACCACTGTGGAACCCCACCATACAGGGGCTACCCAGTGGATGATGAGGCAGAATCAGATGTGTAAGGAGCCCCTTGACTTGGGGACCAGTGAAGTAAGTCTATGTATCAGAAGGTCGACCCCAGTGAAGAGGCGGATGAGAGGGAGAAAGGTCTGGAGCAGGAAGACACGAACACACAGCTGGCAAGAGACAGAGGCCCTGCGTGGACGACGGGAAGGGAGCGCCCGGCTGCTCAAGACTCTGGTGACCTCAGCCACCTCTGCTCTGCAGCTGCAGGCTCAGCACCTTCCACTCTCAAAGGGGTCCCCATGTAGACAGAAACATGGTCATCTTATCCATCCCATCTGGATAGGTTGAGGGGCACGGGAGAAGCAGGATATGTGGATGGACATAGGAATTTAAAGCCAGAGACCAAATGAAAATAAGGGTATGTGTGCATGCATGTGTGTGTGCGCGCACCATCCTTTACACAAATTCACACATATGAAGCCAAAGTACAAAACCACGGTGATGGATATCTACATGTTTATGACATCAGGCCCCAACTTATCCTAGAGGTTGAGAAGCAATGGTTTAAATACTGAAAATTTCACTTCTGAAACTTATCAAATAGTCTACTACAGTAAAACTCATTCTTCTTGATTAATCATGCAATCAGAACATTTTTCCTATTAAAAAACATATACCTCAAAAAAAAAGTACGCCTCGTTTCTCGTGCATTCAAAACATGCTTGGTTAAAATAACGTCATGTCATATAGGAAAGGCAAAAGTAAATAAACAGAAGGAGGAGTCACTTATGAAAGTCAGAGTAGAACTGAATTAAATCATTTCAGGATAGCAAACACACAAAGCCCAGAGACTTCTCAAGCACCAAGTGTGTGGGTACACGTGTGATATGAGGCGGCAAGGGAGGTCTGATCACACACGGTCCCCTGGACGGTAGTTCTCATGTGCTGTTTTTCTCACATCAGTTCCTCATTTTCTACAGCAAAGAAAATTAACCCCATCATACAGACATACGAGCTCCCCAAAATCAACATTCTGCCCAGGATGTGTGTGTGTGTGAGTGTGTGTTTTACTTCATGGACTCATCAATAGATTTGGAGCCAAAGTTGGTTCATGCTCATGCTCACTCAAGTCGTGTCTGACTCTGTGACCCCATGTACTACATACAGCCCTCCAGGCTCCTCTGTCCATGGGATTTCCCAGGCGAGAATACTAGAATGGTGGCCATTTCCTTCTCCAGGGGACATTTTCAATCCAAGGATTGAACCCAAGTCTGCTGCATTGGCAGGTGGGTTCTCTACTGCTGAGCCAGCAGGGAAGCCCATCAAACCTGGTTAGTAAGATAAATCAGAGTCCTCCGCCTTCTTCCTCCTGCATCCCTCCTCCCCTGGGGTGGGGATTAGATTCCCCTCCTGCCCTCTCCCGCCCCCACCCCACCCCCGCCTCCTCCATTGCGAGCTGGGTGAGAGCTCACAGCATGTCCTCCACAGTTGTCTGGACTCTGAGACGGAACTCTGTCCAGGATGCCCAGTTGGGCTGTGACGCTGCATCCTCCCCTGGCAGGGGGTAGAGGAGATGCTGCCACACTCTGACAAAGGACGATACAGTGATTAGAAGAGAACTATCCTAAAGCAGGCTCCTCTGGTGGCTCAGCAGTAAAGAATCCAGCTGCCAATGCAGGAAAGGAGGGTTCAGTCCCTGGGTTGAGAAAATCCCATGGGGAAGGAAATGGCAACCTACTCTCTTATTCTTGCCTGGAGAATCCCTTGGACAGAGGAGCCTGGCAGGCTATGGTCCATGGGGCCACAAAAAGTTGGACATGACTCAAGCAACTTAACACTAGCAAAGATGAAAAAGTCCTGAATGCTGGCATTTTTGTCTCTTCAGGAGGTATTCTTATAAACACTAACTGTTCCTAATAAAATTATTCCCAAAAGTTGCTCAATTCAAATATTCTAAAACCAGACTTCCACATTTAGAAGACTATATTCTTAGAGCATATTCGTAAAGCTCTTTTAAAAATAATCTTTATCCCAGTTTATGTGCACAACCAGTTACAAGGGCATCCTTCCTTCCCTCCCATCCAGCAGTAGGGTACAAGGACTCTAGCCAAGCTTGGAGACACCACCAGGAGGCTGCCCGAGCCCACGCTGCCCCCTGCCCTGTGCTGCTCTTCCCCCGTCCCCTGCACATGGTTATGACCTGGGCAACCATCCGGTCAGACTGCACTCTCCACCCTGAGGGGGATGGTCTACTGACTGCCCTGCCTGAGAGGCAGGCTTCAGAGCAGGGTCAATGCCAGACACACACCCACCGTGGCCAGCGGAGGCCACTTCCCACCATGCATACTGGAAGGGGGACTGAGGCAGGGGCTTACTTCGCCCTTATAAGCCCTGCCCTGCACCGGGTCCCCTGCCAACATCCCTTCACAAGACACCTGCCCCCTGACAACTTCCTGTCTTGCTCAGGGAGCTGGAGAAGGCGGCTGTCATCTCCCTGAGCTTGCTGGGGAAGACAGAGGTACAGGTGCCCACAAGCTGTGAGCCTCACAGTCTGGCCTGAAACGAGCCAGCTCCTCAGGTCACATGGGACCCAGAGGTAGATGGAAGAGCAAAGCCCCCTGCCCTGGTTTGACCCTCATGACCCCTCACCCCAACCCCTTCCCCTGGGGACTCAGCATCCTCTGGGCACCTGAAGCTGTTTCCTGTCTGTCGCTGGTGAACTGTCTGCACCAGAGCTTCAAAGACAAGCTTGTCCCTCTACCCATCATGTGACATGCCAGGGAAACCACAGGGCCCCGAGTCCTCACACTTGGCACCCGAATGAGAAACATGCACACTGGCGCCCACGACCTGCTCCCCAAGCCCAGCCACACTGGAGCAGCGTGCAGTCACCTGTCAGCCCAGGCCGACTGTGACAGCCCTGCTTTGGCTCACGACTCCACACCAGCTGGTGAGCAGGGTCTGCAGATGAGTGGACCCTCCACCATCTCTGCTGACCCCATAGGGGAGACACACGGCAGCTACCACCCTCGCCCACCGCAGGCAGGTGGCTCACTAGCTCCGCTAGCACCTCAAGTGTCCCCCCAGCCACGCGTGGCCTGCTGGTGTCAGGATGCAGGCATTGGCCACACTCTGTGCTGCCAGAAAAGAAAACCAGAAAGCTGTGTTCCCCAGGTCCCTGCCAGACGAATTCTGGTTAGTTCTGCAGGACAGCAGTCCTGGTGCAACACAGCCAGAGGAAGGGCACGTTTGCTGTCCCCACCCCCGCCGCCACTTAGGGAGGCTCCAGCTGCTTCCAGGGCTGGGGGCATGGGGGCCGAGTGGCCCACAGCTCTGCTTCCTGCTTGGTGACCCAGGGCAGGGGTCCTGGACTTGCTCCCAGACCAGGGACAGCAGCAGCTTCTGGTTTCCATCTCTGGGTGACTCTTCCTACCCCATGGCTGCTGCGATCCTTTACACATTTCATACACATTCCCTGTCCAAAATACCCAAGAGATTCTCGTTTCCTAAGAGAACCCCCAAGGAAGAACCCCATGGCCTGGGTAGAGCAGAGATCACCTGGGAAAGGGAGACAGCAGTGGTGACTCCCAGTGGACTTGAAACAGAAAGAGGCCAGGAAGGTGTGTCACTCTGCACCTGTCACCTGTGATTTGATGGCTAAGATCTCTGGAAACTGGGAAAAGCTGATGTCACCCTGCAGGACAGGGGTACCATAACCAGCTTGTGAAGCAGAGGGGCCGTGAAAGGTAGGCAGGCAAACTGCATCAGTCACTCAGTGGCCAAACATGGAGAAAATTCGCAAGTTCCCTTCCCTAGTCAAGTTCCAAGTATCAAAGTTTCCTCTTTGGGCCAGAGGACGGCAAGGACACTCACATGCTCTGTGGGTGGGGAGGGGAGGGGAGGCACAGGAAGCAGCCGGCGACCACAGCTGGCTGGCCCTGCCCCGGCCATAGGAATGGCCCACCAGCCAAATGCCCAGTGAAGTGACAAACGATCCTGACCCGCCCCCAAAATTTCTTTGGCTGCTTCCAGAGGACGTTGAAATTGCAAGATATTTGGAATGCTTACAGAAAGAAGGGGAAACAGTAGGAAGGGAGTTTGTTACAGAAAATCCAGGAGGTGTGGCCGTTATAGCTGGAACAGAAGCAGGGCGTCTCCCACTCCCACCCAGGACAGGAAGGGGAAGTGAGAGCTACGGGTCACACTAGACACCAGTGCAGACCCTGGGCTCCCAGGGGAGGTGGGCCACATGTGGCCTCCTCCCCCACACCCACCTTGCCCGGGGTCAGGGACACCCACAGTGCTGTGCCAAATAGGCCAAAGCAAAATACCACGGGCCCTCAAACTCCACTCTCCTCAAACCACGTCCTGGGTGGGTGTCATCAACTCCCTAAGCAACGTGGGATGGTGGGGGGGAATCATGCCTCATACTGGTTTTTGTTGTTGTAACCACAAAACCAAATGCGAATTCTGACAACCAGCGAGCCCACCTCATTCACAGATGAGGAGATTATGAGCATGACAAGCGTACAAAGAAAAAACATTCACATTAAAGAGTCCCAGGGAATCAGTGCAGCCCATGAAGCTCATACATGGGGAGGGGGCGGTGCTCTGGTTAGGCCAACGAGGCATGGGGGTCACAGAGGGAAAAGAACTAATTTTCAACAGGGTATAATTAACTGATTATTCTTCAGATGAAAGGTAGACTGAGATACAAAAGAAGCTATTTAAATTAAGCCGTAAACCCATAAATAATGTTTAAAACCCAAAGGAGACAATGAAGAACATAATATCAAGGGACCATCCTGACATGTGAGAAGAATAAACAAGTGGGAGGAAACAGAATTAATTTCAAACAAACCAATTTGAAATTAAAAATTACAGTCTGGTTAAAAATGTATCAAGAAATGATATGTGCCTGGAGTCCACTTTACAAGTAACAGGAACATGATGGTCGGGAGGGGCACAAGGCAGCAAAGATGGGACAAGATTGGTCCCCAGAAGATGACCACTGGGGCTGAGTGATTGCTGGGATTTACCACGCTCTGTAGTTCAAAACTATCTCTTAGGAATCTAAAAACCAACCAAATTCTTGTCAACTGTGTGCCCCTGCTCCCCGCACCTGAACATCACTGATTAGTATTTTCACGAAAAATAGTTAAGTCAAAAGCAGACCACAGGATATTGGGACAATGGGACGTTACTTAATTTCTTAACAGTTCCATCTGGTAGCAATTTTATAAAGTACTTTTTTCAATTACACATCATATAAAACTTTGTAACCGTGTTACATTAGATAATCACACAATTCCAAAGAAAAGTTGCTTTACTGATGATATACTGTGTATCAATCATGGGGTTTCCAGGCTGGCTCAGCCATAAAGAATCCACCTGCAATGCCGGAGACTTGGGATCGATCCCTGGGTTGGAAAGATCTCCCGGAGCAGGAAATGGCCACCCACTCCAGTACTCCTGCTTGGAGAATTCCATGGACAGAGGAGCCTGGCAGGCTGTTGTCCATGGGGGTCACAAAGAGTTTGACTCAACTGAGCAACTAAACACACACACATAGGATCAAATAAGTAAAGTGCTTGGCTTGTACCCAGCATTAAGCAAGCACTCAATACATTCTCGGAGAAGGCAATGGCACCCCACTCCAGTACTCTTGCCTGGAAAATCCCATGGACAGAGGAGCCTGGTAGGCTGGAGTCCATGGGGTCGCTAGGAGTCGGACACGACTGAGCGACTTCACTTTCACTTTCATGCATTGGAGAAGGAAATGGCAACCCACTCCAGTGTTCTTGCCTGGAGAATCCCAGGGACAGGGGAGCCTGGTGGGCTGCCGTCTATGGGGTCCCACAGAGTCGGACACGTCTGAAGCGACTTAGCAGCAATACATTCTAGGGATTCCCTGGTGGCTCACAGGGTAAAGTGTCTGCCTACAACACAGGAGACCGGAGTTCAATCCCTGGGTTGCGAAGATCCCCTGGAGAAGGAAATAGCAACTCACTCCAGTAATCTTGCCTGGAAAATCCCAAGGACAGAGGAGCATGGTAAGCCCCACTCCATGGGGTTGCAAAGAGTGGGACATGACTGAGCGACTTCACTTTCACTTTCAATACATCCTACCCAGACAGGCCACCAGATTCTGATTCATCGTCAGCCTTATTTTTGCTCAAACAGAAAAGACTGAGTGTCGGTCAGAACATCTCCACACAGGGCAGACGGAGGGCTGCTGTGGGGAGGACCCCACACCTGAAGCCTCCTTCACGCAGACACCTGTCAGTTAGGGTTCCTGGACGTGGAGTTCATTTCGGGTCTCTGGTACTTTTCTTATGATACAAATCAGGGTTCTTTTTCCTAAACAAATTGAACTAGTTAAACAAATGACCATTGAACTACCCAGAGAAGTCCACACCACCACTCACTCTCAGAGGAGCTGGGCGCAGGCCTGGGGAGCAAAGTATCTCCTCCCCTTACAGGACACCAGAGCCTAGAACAGTGCTCAGCAGAGAGCAGATGCTCGCATACGTGTCCAACAGGACACTGAAGCACGAAATCTTTCAAGGGAGAGATAACCACACGCTCAGAAGCCACAGTATATGATTCATGAACCCTGACGTGCCCCCCAAATTCCTGTGCGGAACTCCTTACCCTCAAGGTGATGGGACTTGGTGGGGGATGGGGGGTTCTGGGAGGCAGTCAGATGGTGAGTGTGGAGCCTCATGAAGGGGTTTAGTGCCTTAAAAGAAGGCCCCAAGGGCTGCTGGCGCCTGCCACCAAGTGGACACAGGGCGAGACCCTTGTGGACCAGCTGGCCCCGGGATCTCAGATGTGCAGCCCCCAAGACTGTGAGAAGTAAACGCCCGTGTTTATAAGCACCCAATGTGTGGCATCTCATGATACCTGTATGAGCTGAGCCAGACGCTGTGGTTGGGGTGCTATTATAGGACCAGGAAGCGGGGGAGCTGTAGGTGTGACAGGGCACAGATCTTTCCATTGAACCTGGCTGCACACACCTGCTCTGCAGGCTGCACACACATCACAGGGGGTCATGAGCAGAGCACCAGAGACGAGGGGCAGCGGTCCAAGGAGGGGTGGAGTGAGTGAAGCAGGATGGGTCCTGGCCGTTCCCCAGACATGGGGGACGCAAGGACTGAGTGAATCCCTGGAGAAGGACATGCAGAATGAAAGCTGTTTCAGGGGGTCAGGGGGCCCAGAAATGGAGGTCCAGAGAAGGGAGGCTACACCCCCAAGATGACCTCTCTGTGACCACGGGAGAGGCCAGGAAGCTGACTCCAGAAAGGAGGACTCAGACTACAGAACTCAGAGGCCCCACAGCTGTGCCGCCTCCTGCTGTGTCCTCTGCAGGGAGGGCCCCAAGTGGAGCCCCCAGCAACACGTCCAGGCTCAGGGTGGCTGGGCATCGAGGCTGGCCCTGAGCTGGGGTGGGTGGTCCACGCCTGGAGATCAGGCCCTCCTGGAAAGTCTGGGATGGATGGCTGAGTGCATGACGGATACAACTGAGAACCACGACGCTGCCCACACTCACAGGAGAGAGCAGGACACCTTCCTGTTTCTAGGCTTCACGCTCATCGACCACGGACAGATGGGTGGGACACAGTTGTGTTCGTGTCAACAGACCAAAGGTTCTCTCTGGGGATTAAGCAGAGTGTTTGCTGGGCCTTCAGAACATTAAAATCAACAGTCTCACTCAAGGTTCTCCAACCTGGGGCCAGAAAAGACAAGCATCCCCAACAGGCTGAGGAGAAACTGCTCTATAAGCCCCATTAGCATTCCCAGCAGGACACCTCCCCACCAGACACCTGCTGCAGGTGAGTAGGGCTTCCAGGTGAGGCTTCAAACAGGGGATGGTGCACCTGCTTGATCTCCCCAAGGCTTCAAGCTGAAGTCCTGGATGCTTCCGCAGCAGCGGGTATCTGGACGGTGGCAGGGAGGGGATGGAAAATTAGGCCCTCCAGCTGCCCCAGGAGGGAGCGAGTCTGCCAGAAACCCTGGCAACAGCTGCAGGAGAGGCACAGAGTTGAGAGGGTGGGTGGGCCTCACAGGAGAAGGGAGTCTCTGACAGCAGAAGGGCTTTCACTTGAGATGGAAGAAAGTAACGTTAGGAGCAGTGGCAAACTGTGTTAAACCAAGTGTGTAAAGTGTTAATCACTCAGTTGTATCTGACTCTTTGTGACCTCATGGACTGTAGCCCCGCCAGGCTCCTCTGTCCATGGAATTTGCCAGACAAGAATACTGGAGTGGGTGGCCATTTCCTTCTCCAGGGGATCTTCCTGACCCAGGGATCGAAGCTGAGTCTCTCACATTGCAGGCAGATTCTTTACCATCTGAGCCATGTCTGGCTTTTGTTAAAGAAGGCCCATGCTTTTTGTAGAAAGCGTTATGAAGTCACAACAAGTCTCAGTAGCTCCTGTTAAGACTGAATGTTTGTGTCTCCCCAAAATGCAAACACTGAAGACCTAAGCACCAGGGTGATGGCGTGTGGAGGTGATTCCAGGTCTAGCTGAGGTCATGAGGGGGAGGCCCCTGACGGGATAAATGTTCTCAGAGGAAGGGGATGAGGCCAAAGCCCTCCCTCCACCTTAGGAGGACACAGCAAAAAGGAAGCGACTACCTTGGTGGCTCAGACAGTAAAGTATTTGCTTGCAATGCAGGAGATGCGGGTTTGATCCCAGCTGGTGGAGATGATGGAATTCCAGTTGAGCTATTTCAAATCCTAAAAGATGATGCTGTGAAAGTGCTGCACTCAATATGCCAGTATATTTGGAAAACTCAGCAGTGGCCATAGGACTGGAAAAGGTCAGTTTTCATTCCAATCCCAAAGAAAAACAATGTCAAAGAATGCTCAAACTACCACACAATTGCACTCATCTCACACGCTAGTAAAGTAATGCTCAAAATTCTCCAAGCCAGGCTTCAAGAGTGAACCAAGGACTTCCAGATGTTCAAGCTGGATTTAGAAAATGCAGAGGAACCAGAGCTCAAATTGCCAACATCCACTGGATCACAGGAAAAGCAAGAAAATTCCAGAAAAATATCTACTTCTGCTTTATTGACTACGCCAAAGCCTTGACTGTGTGGGTGACAACAAACTGTGGAAAATTCTGAGAGAGATGGGAATACCAGACCACCTTGCTGCCTCCCGATAGGTCTGTATGCAGGTCAGGAAGCAGCACTTAGAACCGGATGTGGAACAATAGACTGGTTCCAAATTGGGAAAGGAGTACGTCAAGGCTATATATTGTCACTCTGCTTATTTAACTTATATGCAGAGTACATGATGTGAAATGCCAGGCTGGATGAAGCACAAGCTGGAATCAAGGTTGCCGGGAGAAATATTAATAACCTCAGATATGCAGATGACACCACCCTAATAGCAAAAAGCAAAGAAGAACTAAAGAGTCTCTTGATGAAAGTGAAAGAGGACAGTGAAAAAGCTGGCTTAAAACTCAACATTCAAAAACCTAAGATCATGGCATCCAGCCCCATCGCTTCATGGCAAATAGATGGGGAAACAATGGAAACAGTGACAGACTATTTTTTGGGCTCCAAAATCACTTCAGATGGTGATTGCAACCATGAAATTAAAAGACACTTGCTCCTTGGAAGATAAGCTATGACCAACCTAGAGAGCATATTAAAAAGCAGAAATATTACTTTGCCAGTGAAGGTCCATACAGTCAAAGCTATGGTTTTTCCAGTAGTTATGTATGGATGTGAGAGTTGGGCCATAAAGAAAGCTGAGTGCCAAAGAATTGATGCTTTTGAACTGTGGTGTTGGAGAAGACTCTTGAGAGTTCCTTGGACTGCAAGGAGATCCAACCAGTCAATCCTAAAGGAAATCAGTCCTGAATATTCATTGGAAGGACTGATGCTGAAGCTGAAGCTCCAATACTTTGGCCATCTGATATAAAGTACTGACTCATTTGAAAAAACCCTTATGTTGGGAAAAATTGAAGGCAGGAGGAGAAGGGGGCGACAGAGGTAAGATGGTTGGATGACATCACCGACTTGATGGACGTGAGTTTGAGCACGCTTGGGGAGTGGGTGATGGACAGGGAAGCCTGGCGTGCTGCAGTCCATGGGGTTGCAAAGAGTCAGACACGACTGAGCGACTGACTGAACTGTGTCAGGAAGATCCCCTAGAGGAGGAAATGGCAACACACTCCAGTGTTCTTGCCGGGAGAATCCCCATGGACAGAGGAGCCTGGCGGGCTACAGTCCATTGGGTTGCAAACAGTCGAACAGAACTTAGCAACAAACACTTTCACTTTTCACAGACCAGGAAGTGGGTCCCACCAGGAGTTAAATCTGCTGTTCCCTTGACTGTGGTTTCCAGTCTCCTTCCAGAAGAGTGAGAAACAAAGGTCCGCTGCTTAAGCATCCCCCTCCCCGAATCTGTGGTATTTTGTAATAGCTGTTCCAGCTAAGACAGCCGCTATTTAAGAAACACTAGCTTTTAAGAAATTTATCCTTGCCTCACAAGAAAATAACATTTAAAATAAATCACCAAAGCCATGTGATGAGAAAGAATGGGAAACAGCTCTTAAAATATCCGCCCGAAATATAACTCAGTTTTGTGTTTCTTCCTATAGAGTCAGAACGAAAACTGTGGAGGAGGATAGAGACAGTGAGATTAACAGCAGGACTGTCAACACAGAAAACCCAAATTATCAGCCATCTAAAAACCTACTTAAGACACTATGGTTTCGCTATTGCTGTTCAGTCCCGAAGTCATGTCTGATTCTTTGCGACCCCATGGATTGCAGCACGCCAGGCTTCCCTGTCCTTCACTACCTCCCAGAGTTTGCTGAAATTCAAGTCCATTGAGTCAGTGTTGCCATCCAAGCATCGGGTGCTTCAGACAGTAAAGAATCTGCCTGCAATGCAGGAGGCACAGGTTCAACCCTGGGTTGGGAAGATCCCCTGGAGAAGCAAATGGCAACGCACTCCAGTATTCTTGCCTGGAGAAGCCCATGGACAGAGGAGCCTGCTGGGCCGTGGGGTAGCAAAGGGTCAGACACGATTGAGTGACGAGCACTATAGCTTACTTCCCCAAAATGACTTTCTTGAATATCTGAACAAATAAAAAGGCTAAAAATATGTTCTTCAAACATATTTTTCTTGACCTGTTAAAAGTAAGATGTCTGAATGTAAAATAATGAACTCAGACTCCTAAATATCAATATCCATATCCTAGGCAGGCAGCCCTCTGTGACGTGACAGATGATTCAAACAGTAAAGCAGGTCTTCCTCATTTTACCAATCAATAGCCCTTGTTTCTGGAGCACACTCTTTGGAAATAGACATTCTGTAGCCTTCTATCAACAAGGAAATTATTTTAGCTGTGATTTTGATCACACACATACAGTCAGTTTCAGTACTTCTTAGCTATGGAAAAACACTGTATTTGATCACTGATGTAGCTGTAATTCTCAGAAAAATAAAAGCCAGATACAAATACCACTCTTTAAAGATCTTCAACATTAGAGCTTAGAACTAGGTCCACTTCTAACTCAAGCTCCAATAACAGAAATTTTAATCATGCCCTTTAGGCTTAAGGAATTTCACCCAAGTCACATGTAAAATATTACATTTTTTTTAGTGCTGATTCTTAGAAATTTCTTTAGCAATTGTGTTCAACTCACACAGCTCCTGGACTTCTGCTTTTACTCATTTTGCCTCATTTTCATCTCCACAACAACCCATATTCCAGTGCAGGCAACAGAGGCTTCGAGAGGCAAGACCACAGGCCTGAGACACGGTCCTCCCGGGAGACCAAGACATGAACTGTTTCCCGAACCCTGGATTTAAAAGCCTTAAGGAAGAGCTAAGAAGTAAACGTTAAGAATGCAGACACGTCACACAAGGAAGGCAGACCGAAGCCTACGTGAGAAATAAAAATCCCAGCTTTCCTCTGCTTTTCCTCCTAAACCAGTTTTCCTGGCAGTGCCTCTGTGCACATGGTCCTCCCACCCAGGGAGGAGCCTGACTGCCCAGCTCCTGGGACAGGAGCTGCCCGGACTGAGATCTAATTGACCCCGGGGTTCCACACACAGCGGAAGGCGTGGCAGCTTTTCCATACCTCCCATGTCTCAGAAAAGCTGCAGCCACAGCCCCTCCACAGTTTAATGATTCTTCAAGTTATTAGAAGCAGGGTCACAATTTCTGTGCTGCACTTATCTCTGAGCTTCCCTAGAAATGTTACTATATTTTTTCTTGCGTCTGCTTCCTGAGAACCAAGAACAGGGGGGGTGAGAGGCACGGTTAGTTCAAGGGGTGGAGAGGAATGTGACATAAGCCATGTCAGCTGTTCCACAGAGGAGGGGTGTTCTCCAAGGGGACACGGCCCCGGGGAGGAGGGACGGGAAGCAGCGCGGGGCATCCTCACATCGCTCAAACGCATGCGTGGCCTGGTCCCAGCACGGACCCCCTGAAGGTGGGCATGTCCTCAGTCATGGGGGTGTCTCTGGTTACTGATAACCAGCTCCTACGCCACACCCAAGCTGATGCTGATGAAGTGGCCCAAGGCTGCCCTCTCCCACCACCCATAGTTGAGCATGGGGCCTGGCCAGGAAAAACCAACCTTGAGATTGGAAGGTGGGACACCAGGGTGAGGAGGGGGCTGGAGACTGGGCTATGAATACTCCAGAACCAGATCTAGGTGCCCATGGGTTGGCCAACACCCTGCTGTGCTGGGAGGGCTGTGTGCCCAGAGAGGGTGCCTATACTCTGCCTCACCATCACTGACCCCCAGCCAGCACCACAACACTGTGCCCCTCTTCCCTCTGGCTGCTGCTGAGATGTATTTTTGCAATAAACCATTGACAATAAAGTGCCTCCCTGACCCTGTGTCATTATAATAAATTCTCAAACCTGAAGAGGAGGGTCATGGGAACCCCGAAATTATAGCTAGTGGGTCAGAAGCATAGCAGGGTCCAGACTCAACCCCTGCCATCTACTAAGCCCTTCATCTATAGGGTCGACCTATAAATTGAAGAAAGTAGGGAAAACATTAGATCATTCAGATATGACCTAAATCAAATCCCTTACAATTATACAGTGGAAATGACAAATAGATTCAAGGGATTAGATCTGATAGACAGAGTGCCTGAAGAACTATGGACAGAGGTTTGTACAAGAGGCCAAGATCAAAACCATCCCCAAGACAAAGAAATGCAAAATGATTGTCTGAGGAGGCCTTACAAATAGCTGAGAAAAGAAGATAAGCTAAAGGCAAAGGAGAAAAGGAAAGATATACCCATATGAATGCAGAGTTCCAAAGAATAACAAGACGAGATAAGAAAGCCTTCCTCAGTGATCAGTGCAAAGAAATAGAGGAAAACAATAGAATGGGAATGGCTAGAGATCTATTTAAAAAAATTAGAGACACCAAGGGAACATTTCACGCAAAGATGGGCTCAATAAAGGACAGAAATGGTATGGACCTAACAGAAGCAGAAGAGATTAAGAAGAGGTGGCAAAAACACACAGAACTATACAAAAAAGATTACTGACCCAGACAACCATGATGGTACAATCACTCACCAAAGGCATACATCCTGGAGTGTGAGGTCAAGTAGGCCTTAGGAAGCATCACTACAAACAAAGCTAGTGGAGGTGATGGAATTCCAGTTGAATGATTTCAAATCCTAAAAGATGATACTGTAAGTGCTGCACTCAATATGCCAGCAAATTTGGAAAACTCAAAAGAGGCCACAGGACTGGAAAAGGTCAATTTTCATTCCAATCCCAAAGAAAAGCAATGCCAAGGCATGTTCAAACTACCACACAACTGCACTCATCTCACATGCTAGCAAGGTAATGCTCACAATTCTCCAAGCTAGCTTTCAACAGAACATGAACCAACAACTTCCAGATGTTCAAGCTAGATTTAGAAAAGGCAGAATAACCAGAGATCAAATTGCCAACATCCACTGGATCATAGAAAAAGCAAGAAAATTCCAGAAAAACATCTATTTCTCCTTCATTGACTACTTTAAGGCCTTTGACTATGGATCACCACAAACTGTGGAAAATTCTTCAAGAGATGGGAATACCAGACCACCTTACCTGCCTCCTGAGAAATCTGTATGCAGGTCAAGAAGCAAGAGTTAGAACTGAACATGGAAAAACAGACAGGGAACAACAGACTGGTTTCAAATTGGCAAAGGAGTACATCAAGGCTGTATACTGTCATCCTGTTTACTTAACTTATATGCAGAGTACATGATGTGAAATGCCGGGCTGGATGAAGCACAAGCTGGAATCAAGGCTGCCGGGAGAAACGTCAATAACTCAGATATGCAGATGACACCACCCTTATGGCACAGAGCAAAGAAGAACTGAAGAGCCTCTTGCTGAAAGCGAAAGAGGAAAGTGAAAAAGCTGGCTTAAAATTCAACATTCAAAAACTAAGATCATGGCATCCATCTCCATCACTTCATGGCAAATAGATGGGGAAACAATGGAAACAGCGATACACTTTATTTTCTTGGGCTCCAAAATCACTGCAAATGGTGAGTGCGGCCATGAAATTAAAAGACACTTACTCCTTGGAAGAAAAGCTATGACCAACCTAGACAGCATATTAAAGAGCAGAAACATTACTTTTCCAGCAAAGGTCCATACAGTCAAAGCTATAGTTTTTCCAGTAATCATGTATGGATGTGAGAGTTGGACCATAAAGAAAGCTGAGTGCCGAAGAATTGATGCTTTTAAACTGTTGGAGAAGACTCTTGAGAGTCCCTTGGACTGCAAGGAGATCCAACCAGTCCATCCTAATGGAAATCAGTCCTGACTATTCATTGGAAGGACTGATGTTGAAGCTGAAGCTTCAACTTTGGCCACCTGATGC
The DNA here is from genome assembly GCF_003369695.1 of Bos indicus x Bos taurus. Lineage (NCBI taxonomy): Eukaryota > Metazoa > Chordata > Mammalia > Artiodactyla > Bovidae > Bos > Bos indicus x Bos taurus. Next base: position 45,689,242 of record NC_040086.1, read on the forward strand.
GAAGAACTGACTCACTGGAAAAGACCCTGATGCTGGGAAAAATTGAAGGCAGGAGGAGAGGGGGCAACAGAGGATGAGATGGTTGGATGGCATCACCGACATGACAGACATGAGTTTGAGCAAGCTCCAGGAATTGGTGATGGACAGAGAAGCCTGGCATGCTTTATGGGATCGTAGAGTCAGACATGACTGAGTGAGTGAACTGAACTGATAGCACCAACCTCTATTGGCTGGTATCAGAATTCAACTAAATTACAGAACACACAGCTGGTATCAGAAAACATGAGACCCATCCATTCTCTAGCCTCTGGTCATATGGCCACTTAACGCTAAGATGCAGTCAGTCTGCCGTGTCCTGCTCTAGGGTCTCACCAGGTCCCAGAGACGAGACTGAAAAAGAAAAACACACACACACACACACAATAATGTAAAAATCACCAATCCCACTAGCCATTTTTATAAGCTAAAATGATACTGTGCTAGCTAAATTAATACATTACAAAAATTAATATCTTTCTGCTTTCTTAATGGGATTACTAAAAATTTAAAGTTCCCAGGTGGCACAGTCATAAAGATCCCACTTTCCAATGCAGGAGATTCAAGAGACCTGAGTTCCATTCCTGAATTGGGAAGATACCCTAGAGAAGGCAGTGGCACCCCACTCCAGTACTCTTGCCTGGAAAATCCCATGGACAGAGGAGCCTGGTGGGCTACAGTCCATGGGATTGTAAAGAGTCGGACATGACTGAGCACAGGTACTTAGCTCATGTTTGCAGCTTATATTACAGTTCTAGTGAATGAGTGACTGAGTGAGTGAGTGAGTGTGTGTGTGTGTGTGTGTGTGTGTGTGTGTGTGGCGCTATTTTTAAATGCCTTCATTTCTGAAAATTCAGAGCCTGGAATCCTGTAGGCATCTCCAATCTTAACATGTAGAAAGAAAGTGGCTACCAGGATGGGAGGCTCTGGGTAACATACGGAGAGGTGCTGATATGGATTCAGTGTTTGTAGGTGATGTGCTGGAACCCCCCAGGCTTGTGGGGCAGTTTCACCCCAACCCCACTCCCCCAACCCCTCCACATCCCTACCCTACCACCCCCCGCAGTGACAAGCATCCCTGTCTCTTATCACAGGAAAAAGCGCTGGGCTCCTACCAGCAAAGTGACAGAGGAAGACCTCCAATCTCACCTCACCTCCCTGTCTCCTGGTACACAGGGTGGGTGGACTTTTTCTGGAAAAGGACCAGATAAATATCTCAGGCTTTGGGAGTTAGTTTCTAAGGCAATGACTCAGCCCTGCCTGGAATCAGGAAGACAACCACAGACCACGTGTAAATGGCCGAGCCGGGGCAGGTCCTAATATGACCACTCACAAGACCAGGTGGGGAGTGGGTTTGGCGCCAGGGTCAGAGTTTGCCAACCCCTGCTCTATGCTATTAAAAACAAGAGCATGGTCCTGAAGTGGAATCACCTAGTGTAAGCCCCACATCACCAAGTGGAGACTTAATACAGTTTCCACTCTCCCACAAACAGAATCTGAACTCAGTCCATCAGGGATCATGTGACCAGCACTAGTGAGGTCACCTGACTGGCAGACCCCTGCTGTCCGTTCCACACAGGAAATAACCAACCTGTGACCTTAATAACCTTAATAATTAATAATGACCTTAATAATGACCTTAATAACCAACCCACTCTGTCCAAATTGACCTCCTGGTCTCTGCTCCCTTTTGCCCATAAAGTCCTTCATTCTGTCCAGCTCCCCAGGACTCCTCTGTCTACTGATGGAAAGCTGCCTGACACATGAATCAGGGAATAAAGCCAATAGGATCATTAACACTTGTTGCTGCTGTTGTTCATCATGTCCAATTCCTTGCGACTCCACGGACTGACACACGCCAGACTCCCCTGTCCTTCACTATCTCTCAAAGTTTGTTCAAACTCATGTCCATTGTGTAGATGATGCCATCATCCAACCATCTCATCCTCTGTCACCTTCTTCTACTACCCTCAGTCTTTCCCAGCAACAGGGTCTTTTCCAATGAGTCGGCTCTTCACATCAGGTAGCCAAAGAAATGGGGCTTCAGCTTCTGTCCTTCCAATGAACATTCAGGGTTGATTTCCTTTAGGGTTGACTGGTTTGATCTTCTTACAGTCCAAGGGACTCTCAAGAGTCTTCTCCAGCACCACAGTTTGAAAGCATCAATTCTTTGGCACTTAGCTATTATGGTCCAACTTTTACATTTGTATATTCGTTCACGACTAAACGGACCTTTGTCAGCAAAGTGATGTGTCTGATTTTTAATATACCATCTAGGTTTGCCATAACTTTCCTTCCAAGGAGCAAATGTTTTTTAATTTCATAGCTGCAGGCACCATCTGGAGTGATTTTGGAGCCCAAGAAATGCAGGGCCTGGGTTCAATTCCTGGTCAGGGAACTAGATCCCATATACTGCAATTAAAGAGCTCGTGTCCCACAACTAAGACCCAGCACAGCCAAATAAAAAAATGAAAACAATTTTTTTAAGAAGAGTTAGCATGTTGCCTTGATTAATAAAAGAAATCCCACAAAAAAGAGGAGTACCAGAAAAGATAAGTCTCCGAATACCAGGTCTTACTCAGCATGTGTGTGTTCAGCCTGCACTTTCAGACTGTTACCTGTCAGTGTCACAAATCCCCCTGGGGAGACCAGAGCAACTGACCATGATCATCCAGCTCCCAGGGAGGGGGGCAGCCAGGAGCTGGAGGCACAGCAGGATGGCGCCCTCAGGGATGTGGTCCTGGCAGCCCACAGCCCACCAAGCCCTGGGGGTGCATCAGAGATGCAGACGTTTGCCCCCAACTCACCTGTCCAGCAAAGACACCCAGCCAGCCACTGCCAAGGGCCACCACACACAAGTTCACGTATAACACACCCACACAGAAAAATGCTCCAGAGAGTCTGCCAGGACTGCACTTGGATAAACTCCCTGTTTACACAGGGATGAGGCAGCCCGCAGGGGCGCAGAGAAGATCAGATCAGACGCAGCAGATGGAATGTTAGGTAAATATCAGTGGTTGTCACTGCCTTGTTCAGGCTTGAGGAAGGTTCCTCCACACCACCCAGCAGCTGGCATTTACAGCTCCATGTTCCAACTCTTTTCCCCAACTATTTCTAATTTTGTAACATGAAAGTTAAAGTGTTCATTGCACAGTCGTGTCCCACTCTTTGCAAATCTATGGGCTGTAGCCTACAGAATCCTCTGTCCATGGAATTCTTCAGGCAAGAATACTGACGTAGCCATTCCCTTCTTCAGAGGATCTTCCCGACCCAGGATTGAACCCAGGTCTCCTGCATTGCAGGCAGATTCTTTGCTGTCTGAGCCACCAGGGAAGCCCAAACCTTTCCCAAAATACTTCTAATTTTATAAAATATTTCTTCTAAATACAAGGTCAAAAACTCCAAGGACCATTTTGCTGTAACCCCTGAGAACCAGAAAGTCCAACTCTTTCATGCAAGAAATTTTTAAAAGTCAGTGACATTTTCCTGATACCAGAAGTTACTACAAATCTCTAAGTCCCAAATCCACAATGCAAACCAAACACTAGAATAGTAAATCAACATAAACCTCACAACACTAGTTACTTTAGCTTTTTTAGATAATAAACTGATATATACCTTCCCACTATAACAATTTAAATAAATTTACAAAAGCAACGATTAGGCTTTTTATTGAATTTAAAATTATTTTTGGATTTTTCTTATAGGCAAGGGATTTTATGACATGCACTGAGGGGGAGATAGAACCCGCATCTCCTGCATTGCAGGCAGATTCTAGATATGCACTCCATGACTAGAGGGAGTTCCATGAGGCAGTAAAATTAAATTACATTCTACAATGCCTGTGTGGACCATCTCTGGCCCAAAGCCTAGGTCCCAGCAGTTCCAACATCAGACAAGACAGCACCCAAGACCCATCAGCCTGGCCCCTCCCCCTGCCACACACCCCATCCCACATCAGGAGAAGAGGCTCAGGCCCTCCTTCTCAGGATGCTTTGAAATGGTTTTCATTTTATGCAACTGTATTAAAAGACAGTTACTGAAGTATTATTTAAAAAGAAGAACTAGAGACATAGAAACACATGCGTGCGGGCTTAGTCGCGTCTGACTCTTTGCAACCCCACGGACCGTAGCCCACCAGGGTCCTCTGTTCATGGGATTCTCCAGGCAAGAATACTAGAGTGGGTTGTCATCCCCTTGACCAGGATATCTTCCCAACCCAGGATTGAACCTCCATCTCCTGCATTGCAGGCAGATTCTTTACCACTGAGTCATTAGGGAAGCCCTTATAGTAACATGTGCTCCTTTATTAATACACTGACCCAGAGGGTCTGGCAGGTGTAATAAAGGACGATGAGAGCAGCCTGAATCCCAACCTGTCTGCACCCACCACAAGGTGATAGAAAAGCCCCAGTTCTTTCTCTGAAGGCCGTGAATTGAGGTTGTGCTGTGTACAATCCCAATGGAAAGAAACACAATTTCAGCTAATAGCCAATGAAGATAGAAATGTGAGTTTTTCACCCCAAGGTCATAGGCTTCCTAAAGTCCATCCTCTCTGGGCAGGGCCCCTGGGTTAAGAACGACTTTGGAGAACCACTCAGAATGTCACAGGATGTCGTGAACTGGGGCCGTCAGATTCAACAAATTCCTAGATTTCAGACTCAGGTGGGGCTGCAGAGGGACCCATCAGAGCAGAGGCCCCTGTGCTGCTGTAACAGGAGGTGCGGAGGCAGCTGGACCAGCCCCCTGGGGCCGACGCTCTGCCACCCACCTGCTGCCTGCTTCCGGAATCTGGCAAGGCTTCTTCCACCAAGCGGAAGAGATCACCTTGTGCACCCCTGCTCTTACACAGGAAGGATGCTTCCAGCAGACTTGCCAGGAAGAAAACCAAGACCAGCCAGTTCCTTAAATGCTTCCAACAAAGTGGGAGCCCTCATGGTCATGATTCTTCTGCGCACAAACGCCGACACTCACAGAAACAATGTCGGTCAAAGCAAAAACTCAGAAAAAGGGTTTAAAAAATTTTCAGAAACCCACAGGTCAAAATGGAAATTGTAAATTATACTTTAACACAGAGGCATGGACTTAAAGAAAATAACACCCAAAAAGGTCACTGTAGATGCTTATTTGCAGTCAATTTTAATGAACAAAATGCACCAATATAGGTTATATTTATGTGAATAAATGTAAGTGATTCTCTCTAATCAGAGTAGCTCTAGGGAGGGCAGAAGGGTAAGTCGAGTCCCCACAAGGGGCCTTCCACCACCCCTACCCAGAATCATACCATCACTAGGGGGCAGGGGAGGGACAAACAGGAAAGTGAAATAGGCTGCTGCCTTTAACCCTGACCTGTTCTGTACCCAAGAGAAAGGTCATTCCCCTGATCAGCCCTCCCCAAGCCAGCTCCCAGGCCCACACCTACTGGCACGCACACCTGGAGCTGTACCAGGGCAACTGGGCAGGTGGTAGGGGCCACCCGAGAGGCTGAATCCTCAGAGGGAGCACACCTGCTCTGGGCTGAGATCTCAGCGGGAGCACCATCACCACAGAGCACTTCCTCCCTCAGAAGAATGATTTCAGGCCCCCATCCTACCAGGGGTCCGCCTGAGCACAGGATGGCTCCAAAGGACCCAAGAGTCCGTCTCAGAGCACCAAGGATCGGGCGTGTGCCGAAACCAGGAAGATCTGCTGGTTTTTATTTGCCCAAACTGGACAAAGTCCACAGACATTCTGTCACACACTCTCACTTGCTCTTACACATGTGCAGGGAGCTCAGCCTGGTGCTCTGTGGCAACCTAGAGGAGTGGGATGGGGGAACGGAGGGTGCTCAAGAGGGAATATGTGTTTAATTATGGCTGGTTCATATTGTCATATGCCAGAAACCACAACATTGTAAAGCAATTTTCCTCTAATAATAAAAAACAAAATATCTATTACAATAACATGGAAAAAGAAAACATTTCAGATGAACCTGGCCCAAAGGACTTCCCTCTTCTGGTCCTGACTGACATGTCCAGGGCAGGGTTCATGAATGTGACCCCATTTCCCTCCACCGGACCTCCGAGGGCATCAGGCTTCCTTCCCAAGACTTCAATATAGACAGGGAAGTACCCGGTCACCCCTCAGAGGACCCACAGTAGACAGCCTGGCAGACACAACCTCAGCCGGGGGTTCAGGGTCAGTGGGGATAAGCCTCGATGATACCATGCACCCTGACAAGATGCAACAGCCCATAGCCCAGTTCAATCATGAGAAAAACACTGGACAGACCCCAACTGAGGAGCATTCCACAAAACACCTGACTGGTGGTCCTCCTCAACACTGAAAAGGCCATCAGAACAAGCAAAATCTAGAAACTGTCACAGCCAAGGGAGCCTCAGGACACACCACGAGTAAAAGCAGTGTGGTTTCCACGATGGGATTCTGGGGCACAAGAGAAGAACATTAAGGAAAAATTAAGAAAATCCAAAAAAGTATGGACTTTGGTTAACAACCAATGTACCAGAATAATGGAAGATGCTATTTACAGTGGGGACGGGATGGTGGTTGTGGAAACTCTATACTCTCTTTGGAATTTTTCTATAAATCTAAGTCTTTTCTAAAATTAAAGGTTTATTTTTAAATATATATGTACTGTACACATTATTGGAGAAGGAAATGGCAATCCACTCCAGTATTTTTGCCTGGAAAATCCCCTGGACAGAGGAGCCTGGCGGGCTACAGTCCATGGGGTTGTAAAGAGTCAGACACAACTGAGCAACTAAACAACTATACATACTATATATAAATCCATACATGCAAAGCATAATGTGAATACCTTTGAACAATTACAAAGTGTACTTTGGAAAAGTTAAAAAAAACTGTACTCAACAGAAGGAGATACACACACTTGTTGCTGCTGCTATTGCTGCTAAGTCGCTTCAGACGTGTCCGATTCTGTGCGACCCCATAGACGGCAGCCGACCAGGCTCCCCTGACCCTGAGATTCTCCAGGCAAGAACACTGGAGTGGGTTGCCACTTCCTTCTCCAATGAATGAAAATGAAAAGTGAAAGTAAAGTCACTCATTCGTGTCCAACTCTTAGAGACCCCATGGACTGCAGTCAACCAGGCTCCTCTGTCCATGGGATTTTCCAGGCAAGAGTACTGGAGTGGGGTGCCACTGCCTTCTCCGTAAACACACTTACTGATTAGTTTAACACAATAGAATAATTATATGGTTGAATTTTTGTACAACTCTTGTTCTTCAGAGAATATCTGTGTGTGCTTCTATAAATAAAACAATAAATGTACTACAAAGTGTAAAATAATAAATACACGAACTGATAAACAAAAGATCTTGCTCCCTTGAACAAGACCCAAGAAAAATTATTTGGCATGCATTAAATTCTCTCCTGTTAAGGTCTCTGAGAGCCAGGAATCAATATATTCCAATCAATTTTTAAAATTGCAACATAAAATCTGTATTGCAAATTAAATTCTCTTTATTCTCAAATTACGTTTATTTAAACACTAAGCATTAATTACAGTGTATCACAAATTAATTACAGTATATCACAAAAACTATTTTACACTAATCCACCTCATCAGAAGCGAAAGGAACTGTAAACGGGTTCAGTGTGAAACAAAAAGACAAATCACTAATTGTGACTTGAATTGTTTTGAATGCTAAGGATTCAAGTATTTCCAGATGCTAAACATACACACAGAAACTGGTCCACCACCTTACCGTCAACAGGGCACAACAATCTGGTACTAGATGTAGCAGAGGTCGACAAATAGAAACACTGCATTTGAAAAAGATTTAAAAAAAAATCTATAAGGAAGTAAAATACAGTTTACATTTCAAAAGAAACAAACTAAAGAAACACTTTGAACAGACTATCAGGATAAAAAACAAGCCTGCAAAATGCCTGATCCGGGCTGACTTACAGTATTCATTACGAATCCAGGCAAAGGAGTTATTTGACTAAATAAATCTTTCCTAGGTTAAAATGTAATGGCATACTGCATTTACAACATTATCAACTTAAAAAAGGGAACTGGAAGTATCAGTGGGCTTCCTGACCCCAGCATTCCACTAAAAGCAGCAATAAGTAGTTTTGCTATTTTTTTAGATAAAAGTCTTCAGCAAATAAATCACACGTAAACAGAGTTTATATAATCTGCAAATTATGGACTAGTTGACTCCAAAACCATCTGTTTATCCTAAGTAAACCGACAGCATGGCCTCAAGCAGACTCTGGATGACAGCACTATCCTAGTAAGGGTGGATGGAGAGGGGTGGTTGGTGGAGGACAGGGTGCTGACCAGCTACAGCAACCACAGAGCTTTACCACGGGCAAGTGAAACAATCCCTGCTCAGCAGACACCCTATGGTCTCAGGGTTGTCTCACTCCCCCTGAAATATTTGATGTTTTATTTAAAAAAAAAATTTTTTTTTTTAAATTTTTCTGCTGGGCTTTGAGACATGTGAGGTCTTAGTTCCCCTACCGTTGATTGAACCCACAATCCTTGCAGTGGAAGCATGGAGCCTTAACCACTGGACCACCAGGGAAGTCCCTCCCTGGGGTATCTGAAATGAATATTAACTGGCCTGGGGACTTCGCATGGGTATTCCTCGCACCTCCCACAGAACCCCACACAGAGGCATGACACTCATCTTGGAAACGTGTTAACTGAGATGAGAGTCAATCATGAACGGGTAAAGTTACCCAGGCTGGGCTGACAAGCTCCCTGAGAGCAGGTCTGTATGGTCCCCCTGTGTGTTTTGGCAGCTCCTGCCACAGCTCCTCTCCAGCCACCACTCAACAACTTAGTGACAACAAACTGGGGGGTAATCTGATCTGTGAGTCAGAGCAGGATGCAGAAGCCAGCTTTGTCCTCAACACACGCGGTCCTCCAGCCAGATTCACAAAAAAGGAACAGCATCTTCAGTTTACCATGCAGGCTGGCTGCTCTGAAGACCCTTCTTGAAAAAGGAACTGCACAGTTGCAATTCCTAAACAGGGTATACAGAGGCGCGCGCGCGCACACACACACACACACACACACACAAATCAGAATTAAGCTTCTGCTTCCCAGAACACAAAACAGAGGTGGAGAGGAGTTAGAAATGAGCTGTGCACCTTGGACAAGCCAGCAGTGTGTGTAGGGGGGGGGCGAGCAGCTTCCCTGATGGTCCAGTAGTTAAGTATTCGAGGGGACAGGGGTTCAATCCCTGATGGAGGAACTAAGATCCGACATGCCGAGGGGTACCAAAGACCATGCAGCACCACAGCTAGGGTCTGTGCACCACAGTGAAAGATCCTGAGTCCCACAACTGAGACCCGATACAGCCAAATTAATTAAAAAAAAAAAACTACTAGCAGGTGGAAAAGAGCATGCGTACCTCTACTGCTCACAGGAAGCCAGACCTTTCAAGTTCACATTTAGACCAGTTATTTATGAAGTTCAGGATGAGGCTGTTTTAATCCAGCCCCTGTTATAATTGGGCTTCCCAGGTGGTGCTAGTGGTAAAGAACCTGCCTGCCAAAGCAGGAGACCTAGGAGACACAGGTTTGATCCTGGGTCAGGAAAATCCCCTGGAGGAGGGCATGGCAACCCACTCCAGTATTCTTGTTTGGAGAATCCCAAGGACAGAGAAGCCTGGTGGGCTACAGTCCATAGAGTCAGATACCACTAAAGCGACTTGGCACACACTTATAATCAAAAGTCAAGACGTTACTGCATTCAGGCCAATGGTTTATTTTGAGGAAGGAGGGGATTTCAATACTGTAAATGCAAAGCCCTACAAAAGTCCTGCATCTGTAGTTCCAGAGCTGGGGCATCACCTGGCAGCAGGGCTCCTGCAGCCAACCCCTGTCCCCTGTGCCCCTCAGCTGCCCCTCTCCACGGTGGCCAAGTAACACTTGCTCCCTCCACCAGTGTCAGAAGTGAATGATACAATGACACACAACAATTAGAAACACACAGTGTTACCCAGCCCGCCAGCACACCACTGCCAAATTTCCAAGCTTGTCCAAAGACTTATTACTATGACTGTCTAAGAGGTCTTTCCAAAGAGTTACTACGACGCTCTCAGAGGTCTTTCTCAGTGCCCTCGAGGATGGGAGGCTAAGGAAAGAAAAGACTCATTGTACCTTAACCACCTCCACCAAGAAAAGTTCAAAAACGCCCTGAGTGCTGATTCTGTGTTTATCCTGGTAACAGAACAGGAAGAGAGCAGATAAGAGGCGACCAAGCAAAAAGGAAGAGCAAGGCAACAGGAAATGATTTACAGAAAACAGATCAAGATTAAGCCAAGAAAACTTCTAACTGGCCGCCCTCTGGATATCTAGGCTTCTCTGACTTTCTCAAGTCAGGACCTGCTCATAAGAGAAAAAAGAAAACGTACACAGAATATCATAGTCCAGACCAGGCAGCTAACAAGCAGCTCTGCCCTGAGCCAGACCCTGAGACTCAGAAACTAACAGCCAAATTATCATTTTTCCCTTCCTTTTCCCTGGATAACGTCTAATTTGTGATATTTTCATTCTCTCTCCCCTGAAGGGTTTATTTTAGACCTTACAAAAAAGGAAATAAAGCATTCAAAAGCTAACAGATGTGACTCGCTCAAAGAAGAGTAGGCTAAACCTAGAACCTAATAAACTTTAGTAATAACAAAGGAATTTTTTCTCTGTAGACCATCACCAATTGTAAGGATGCTGAGCCTAAGTAAATAGATGTATTTCACCAAACCAAACTCTGAAAATCAATTACTTACTACAAGCAATTGATAAGGGACCCCATCACTTTCCTTTTAGTGGATATTCTAAGGAGAATGTGTTGTCACCACAGTTCAGCTAGATTTCCTAATGCGTCCTACAAAATCAGCATTTCATATTTCTATGGTCCAAACGGAAGTAGAAAATTTAAAGAACAATGCATGCCCTACTTTTCCACCAACAGATAAACCATGATATGTCAGTTAAAGTTTCTCCTTTTTATATTTAACTGCAGAGATACATACTTTTCAGCTTTCTGTTGTTGTTCAATTGGGAAGTTGTGTCTGACTCTTTGCGACCCCATAAACTGCAGCACGCCAGGCTTCCCTGTCCTTCATTATCTCCCAGCATTTGCTGAAATTCATGTCTGTTGAGTCAATGATGCTATCTGTCCATCTCTTCTTCTGCCGCCCCCTTCCCCTTTTGCCTTCAGCTTTCTAAATAGGCATTATTTTTCATGTTTATAAAAATTCTGGGGATGACGGGATAGGGATGATCTCCAAGAGGGCAACTGTATGAAAGAATACGTGAGCCATTAACTGAAAGGTTTAAGCCAAGTACAGCAGTACACACTTAAAATAAGGCTGCTGAAATACTGACATCGTTGGGCAGTTAACCCTTTGAAGTCGGGAATGTAATGTGCATTGCCAAGATGGGCCAGTATCCCTGGCCTTGACCCACTGGACACCAGGACCACTCTCAAGTCTGGACAACTGGAAAATGTCCCCAGACACTGCCAATTGTCCAGAAGGGTAGAACCACCCCCAGCTGAGAACCACTAATTTATATACAAGAGTAGTGGGTCAAGTCTCAAGTTTCTTTTTTTAATATCAACATTTGAAAAGGTATTTTTACTTTGTATTTGCAAAAGTGAATCACTTATTTCTCAATTCAAACCTAACAGCGAGGAAAATCCACAGGTGGGAATTTGCACTATGTTGCACTGTGGGAAGATGCACTATGCTGAAACATTTTCTGCTCTTGATGATAACAACCCTCTGTGATCTGAGACGTGAAGAAAAAGAGGATCTCCTTCCTCCAGAAAGCGGGGCACCCTTCCCTCCCCTCCCCCCACTCAGCCCTGAGCTTGGGGGTGCAAGGCACAGACAAGTTCAAGCAGCAACAATTAAACACCAGAGTCCTCACCTGGGATCCTCAACAGAGCCTCAGTTCCACGCAGGCCCCCCTCAGCCTGACAATGACAACAGCAGAGGGTCTGCTGTCCTTCCCCTACTTTTTTTTTTGAAAGAGGATAATTTCTTTATAGTCACTTCCGAGTCTTATCTCCTGAACCACATGAAACAGACCTATGAAGGAGACTCCAAGAAGGGAAATGAAGCAGCAGAGATGGCTGAATAAAGGAAGGAGAGCTTGTACACACAAGCCAGGCTGGTCCATGGACAGGGGTAACTGTACTCCTAAAGAAAAACCACCTGAGTGCAGATAGGAAGGCAGGTGACTGAAGTCGCACCATCAGGGTGGGGAAGTCATACACAAACATGAAATACACAGAAAAGAATCAAAAGAAAGGAAAAGTCTTTTTTTATATCTGTCTTTAGATTCTGTTCCTAAATATGTTCCTTAAAAAAAAGCAGTTTGATGAAAACTCACTATTCACCTAGATCCAATGTCCAGAAACTGTTTCTAAAGTAACTCCCTGAATCCCTTGATATTTCTTGGTCTCTTAAAAATACTCAAGCAGCTTGTGGTTTTTAATACCCATGTCCCCAAACTGATTCCCGTCACTCAGAGTAACAAGAGAGCTCATCATCACCAATCCAGCGTGTCCCCACCCCCAACACACACACATTTGAAAACAGGGACATGAGCTTTTAAAGGGACTGTCCTTAAAATGAACACAGCTAGTGTTCTAATGAAGCATAATATATATTTTATTAGAAACATTTTTCTAATAAAATGAGTACTTTTCATGTATCATATTTTATAATGTTACATAACTGGTAGGGTATTGATTTGTATAACTTCGGTCTGTATCCAGTGACCTTATTAAACTCTTGTATTAATTCTTAAAAAAAAAAGTCCAACAACAACAAAAACAAACCCAGCTGGAAAGAGGGATGGAGAACTGTTCTTTTCTTCTTTAGCCAGGCTCACAAGTAACATCATTAAAATACCTGTTGACTTGCAGACATCCTTAAATGCTCAGCCAAAACTCACAGGCTTACAAAACTAAGGCACATCCTTTAAGGAAGATGGATGCAGATGCTGAAGGGCTTGTCCAAGGAGTCAGCCACTGGCGCCTTACTAAGCATCTCAGGCCCATCTCTCCCTCTTGGAAGGTTCCTCCCCAGCTGGCCGCCCCCACCGCAGCTGGGAGAATTATTAAGCTTGTTTAAGTAAATAAATCTTTGCTGCTACTCCTCCTGGAACATGCCACAGGATCAGCAGCTGGACTGCAAATCTAAGCCTGTGAATTAAGAGCACCTGCCTGCCCTACAGCCCATTGGAGACCGTGGCCTTTCTGACCTGCTAATATGCAAAGAACCAGACTCTCAGTTATACCTCAGTTCCATCTGCCCTTAAGGGAGGCTGCCCAGCACAGAGGGCCACAAGGGTCCTCTGACAACAGAAGGGGAAGTTTAGGATGGTCTGGTACTACAAGCCTCGCCTAAGATGACAGTCAATGTCAAGGTTCCTACCAAGACCTTGGAGCAGCAGTCTTCCAAAACTCCAGAGCACCTGAGAACTCATGAGAAAAGCAAATTCTCAGGCACCCCTGAAGACGCTCTGTGGGGTGGGTCCAGCCATCTGAGTTGGAAGCTTTCTGAGCTGGGGTGGGTGGCGGAACAGCTGAGACCCAGCTCTGAGCTGGGTCCGTCTGGGGCTCCCTGGCCTGTGGTTCTCAGGAGGCAGGCTGGGGGAGGAGCAGCAAGGCCGGGGATGCTCTCCGCTGCACCACCTCCAGAGCACACCCACCAGGACCACTGGAGCAGCCGAGGTTGCTCATACGTCCTTCCAGAGTCCAGGGCTGATAAGAGGTCCAGAATGAGTGACGCCCAAGCTCCACCCACTGTTGTGATTCTCCATCATGTTTCTCCAGTCCTACACCATCATAAAAGTTTACAGCTCTGTTTATGTCTTTTCTTTTAATGAAGAGATGGTGGTCTGGCTTAGGGGATAAAAGCAGAACCTCAGCAATCAGACAGGTTTGAATTCCAGATCTGCTGACCAGCTCTGGAACCTTATGCAGCCTAACCTGCTAGGTCTCTCTACTCTCATCTCTGAAGAGAAACACAGCAACTAACCACACTCAACTTCTGTGAGCACTGAATGAGCTAATATTGTGTGTAATATGGTTAGTACCATCACTACAATGTGTGTGATGTGTGTGTGTTAGGGAAGAACCTAATGATCCCTAAAGTACTATGATTTTAGGACGTCCCTGGTGGCTCGGTGGTGAAGGGTCCACCTGCCAATGCAGGAGACGTGGGTTCGATCTCTGGTCTGGGAAGATCCCACATGTCTCAGAACAACTAAGCCCATGAGCCACAACTACTGAGCCTGTGCTCTAGAGCCCAGGAGCTGCAATTACTGAGCCCACGTGCTGCAACTACTAAGTCCCAGAGCCCTAGAGCCCGTGCTTTGCAACAAGAGAAGATGCTGCAATGAGAAACCCTTGCACCAAAGACAGAGAAAGCTGGAGAAGCAACACGGACCCAGGACAGCCAAAAATAAATACATAAAAAAATATTAAAAAAAAAAAAAAAAAAAACTATGACTTTAGATTCTGTACTTAGAAATTAAGTATTTGACATATATCAGAAGTACACTGAAAACTAACACCCCAAAACAGTTATTTCACATTGGTAATTTAACCTCTAGAATTCAAAATACATTTTAAAACGTTTGTAAAATATACAAGCATTCTGATTATAGGTAAGCAAATCAGGTTCTATATTCTAAACTTGCATGAGTACATGGAATATTACAGTCTTCCTTAGCATGACAGAGATTATACCTTTCCGCTAAAGAATAATAATTACCATGATTATGATTCCAGGTTGCTCTCACTATGTCTTCTTAGCTATCTCAACTTAGGAAAACCCAGACTAAATGAAGCTTGAATTATGAAAGTGTACAGACCTGTGCTCTCCCACACAGTCACCGGTCTCAGGGGGCCAGTGAACACCCCAATGTGGGGAGGGAAGAGGCATGCCACAGATGAAGAATGCACACAGGCTTTCACAGGCTGCACATGAACAGAAGAATATGCATCATCTCATTAACAGGGTTTTATGTTGAACACTGGGAATAAAAGTACTGTGGCTCTACTGGGTAACAGAATACATTGTGAAAATTAATTTTGCTTGTTTCTTCCTACATCTTTAATGTGGTTACTGTTGTTGTTTATTCACTCATTCATGTCCCACTCTTTGCGATCCCATGGACTGTCCCAGGGTCCTCTGTCCATGGGATTCTCTAGGCAAGAAGACTGGAGTGGGTTGCCATTTCCTTCTCTAGGGAATCTTCCAAACCCAGGGATCCAACCCCTGTCTCCTGTACTGGCAGGCAGATTCTTTCCCACTGAGCCACCTGGGGAGTCCAGTGTGGCTACCAGACATTTAAAATCCCATCTGTGACTCACATGTGTATATTTGAAGGGGACAGCACTGCTCTTAACAATTGATTTCTTCAAGGGGTGTTTGCAGGAAATACCCCATGTTAAAAAAGACATAGCATTTCTGGCCCCAGCTTCTCCTCCTTCCTGAAGGGTCCAGCAGAGTTTTGGGGTACAAAGCTTCTGTGTGTCACGAGGCTGTTATTACAAGGGTAGCAATGAATCAGCCCCGAAGTACACAAGTCTTTAAAAATAAGCTGACAATAAACGCTGGTATTCTGTTATCACAACTAGCAGGCTTTCACTCACCTTGTACAGGGGTGGGAGGTATACGTAGAGGCTGGGGGAGCAGGGAGGAGCCCATGGTGCAGGCCCATGCTGAGCACTGGTGACACTGACCCGAGGGCAATGGAGAGCCAATGCTGGGACCTCAGCCAGGTTTGGGTACCAGGGTGCAGTGATCAGGCGAGTGTGGTAAACAGAGGGGTCTGCCAGCGCCAGTGAGAGAGGAGTAAGTACCTCAGGCTCAGATGGAAGAGATCTTCAGAGGTAAAACTGATAAGATGTGGGATCTGGGAAGTGAGGGAGAATCCAGGATGACACAGTGAGGCAATGCTAGGGACATTAACCCAGGCAGGCAGGTCAGGAGATAGTACTCCCAGCCAAGATGTTCAGAGTTTCCGGTGGAAATGAGTGGGGAGAAGTCGCATGATTCGCCTGAATGACCGAGTGAGTCATGAATGGACAGGTTTGCAATTGTGGTCACACAGGTGACCACCTGGAACAGCTCACGCTCGCCCTGGCCAGAAACACACATGTGATCGGAGTGAACATTACCAAACCCGCCTGTACCTGCCTGGCTCCCGGCGAACCCACAGTCACAGGGCAGTCCCAGTGATACTCCGGGCCGTGGGTTCCATTCACAGGAAACGCCTTCGTCTCCACACAAAATTCAATACTTGCATATAGCTCCTATTTGATGCTGATCCTGGTCCCAAAACCATGCTGCAGCTGAGCCAACATGGGCTAAGGGGAAATGTCCACAAAGGGCATTGGTCAGGGCTGTCCTCTCTCAAGACCTGAAGCATCTGGGCCCGGCACCCACCTGCCACAGCAGTATGAGGCTTTGTGAGGGAAACTGATCTGTCACCCCCCTCTCCCGCCCCAGTGGTGTCTTCAAGCACTTGGGAGACAGAAGCCATGAAATGCCTTAAATCATCAGCCTGGTTTTGAAGAGTGACTGTCGTGGACAGAACTGTCCCCATACTCAAGTGTTGAAGCTCCCACCACCCAAGTGACTCATCTGGAGACAGAACCTCTGCAGCAACTGAAGTTCAACAAGGTCAGAAGGGTGGGGCCCTAACCCAAGAGAAGCAGTGACCTCCTAGGAAGAGGGACAAACATACAAGGCACCTGAGGACACAAAGTGAAGGCGGCCAACGGAGCCTCACTGAGAACCTAGTCTGCCCGAACTTTGATGATCACTTTGCAGCCTCCAGAATGGCAAGAAATCAGCTTCCTTTTGATGCTGTCTGTGGATCTGTGAGGACAGTCTGAGTGGACGTGCATACGCTAAACCGGGACAAGCGCCCTTCAACCCACAGAGACCATCCAGGCCGACAAGGCTCAGACACTGAAACCAGGACATGAGGTCACCTACTGACCCTGGTCCCACCAGCAGCCAGGCAGGGGCCACACACTTGGCCTCGTTGGGACCTGCCGGCAGATCCACAGCCTCCCCAGGACCACCTCACCCAGCACTTTTTGGGGTCACCTCCTCCTCCTGAGCAGGGCAGGGGGCTCTGTCACACTGCCACTGTCCCTGGGCTCCAGGTCCTCACACTGACGTCAGGGCCAGAGCCCAGGTCCCCAAGTTCTCTTAATACTAAATATGGTGGTGAATGGGAAAGTAATTGGTAAACTGTAATCTATCATCGGAACATGAGCATCTATTATTTTTATCCGACTTCGGCATTTCAGGTTTACGTTAACCACCGACCAGCAAAAACATCCCACTTTCCAAAACTGTCTCAAAAAGAGAAACTGCAATATTTCCCTTCTGAGTGCACTTGAAGCTTCTTTTCTTAAAAACATTTAAAAACACAAACGGTATAAAAAGAAAAGGACACTAAATGACCAGCTTCCCACGGTCAGGATAACAAATGCTCTGCCCAGAGTTTCCAGTTCAGGTTAACATGCACAGACACTCTATTGAAAAAGTTAAATATTCAGTCATCCCACCAGGGGGTTATGCAGTTGGGTTTGTTTTTCATCTTGCCTTTTCTCTTTTTTTTTTAGTTTTAGGTTCAGGACTATAAATGATTCATTGGACAGAGAACTTCTCAGAGAGGCCACCAGACCAAATCCCCCCATTGTCTGGACCTGGATGCACTGTGGACAAAACCTTATGAACCTAGAGCCTTAATGACTGACAGACTCAGAATTCAAAATCACGAGCTCAATCAGTATTTTCTGGAAAGAACACAAAGAACCCACAGGGCCGACTATGACAAATGCCTGTGTGTGTGTTGTTAGGGCAGGGAGAGGGAAGCAGTTATAATTGACGAACGTCAATTACACCTTCAGAAACTGACATACTTTGGGATCCATTCAAAGTGAAATGCAGGAGAAGAAAACAGTCTAATTTTCAAAACAATGCCACTAAAATGGCCTAAAGAAATAAACTGTTTTTACTTTGGCTGCATACTTTTAAAACTGTTAAAAGGCTGTCCTGTCCTTCTAAGCTGCCTTAAGCATTTAACAATATCATCACAGTATCACTTTGAGCCTCTGAAAACATGGGGTTTCCATCACTCATTTGAGGAAAGAGAAACCATTTGGAAGTGCCATTTGCCACTCATCTGGATGGGAAAATTAATTTCGCAAGCTGTGGGGAGTTTCCTGTCCATTTTTGAAAAGTCAGCTTACTAGATTTCCAAGCATGGTCCACTGCCCTGCCATGCAGTTCTAGGGAGCAGCCTTCAGTTCCATTCTTCGTGTGGGACAAACATGTGTGGCCCTCGCCCTCGGCTCACACTGTTGGCCATGCTGGGTAGTTACAAGCATGCATGTTTCCTGGAGAATGGTGTAACACAGCCTCATCCAGTTGGGGCAACTGACGTGACCAAGGAAGAGAATCTGGTCATTCCAGACAATCAAGAAGACTTTAGGGTATTTTATCCAGGGCTTCCCTGGTGGTTTAGAGGTAAAGAGTCTGCCTGCCAATGTAGGAGACACGGGTTTGATCCCTGGTCCAGGAAGATCCTACATGCCGTGGAGCAACTAAGCTCACGTGCCACAACTACTGAGCCTGTGCTCTACACCCCAGGAGCAGCAACTGAATGAGGAGCCCACATACAGTAACTACTGAAGCCTGTGTGCCTAGAGCCCATGCTCTGCAACAAGAGGAAGCAGTGGGTGACAAGAGAGACCCAGAGCAATGAAAAATTAAAAAAAAAAAAAAAGTTATTCAGTTTGTATACACACAAGAAAGATTTTGGGTATGTTTAACATGGATAATAGTGCACTTCTCAAATACTGTGTACATATGATGCGTTTGCTGGAAAATCTCAGTCATTGCCTGATGCAAACAACAGAGGCTGGGAAACATCACAGCTTCCAAGAGATGAGAGATGGAGAGACCTGAAGTGCAAGGCATGTGATAAAGAAAACCTCAGAGCCTGACAAGTGAGCACAGCTACTTGAAATCACCTTAATCAGGCCCCACCTTAAGTGGGGAGAGAAGGTGCTGGGTCAGTCTGTTCTCTGGATGCAATTCACCACCCAACTTCATCCCATTTTCCAGGACCAATCCCGCAATGTGTCTAGGGAACAGCTGAGAAGCTTGGAGCCCAGATGAGGCCTCTTTGTTACCACCAGCTTACCACTGCTTTAAGTTTCCAATTTCAGCCTCAGCTAGCTGCAGCCAGAGGACCACTAAGATCTGGCCACTTTCTTCAATCAATACTGCTGCTAAGTCCCTTCAATTGTGTCTGACTCTGTGCAACCCCATAGACAGCAGCCCACCAGGTTCCTCTGTCCCTGGGATTCTCCAGGCAAGAGTATTGGAGTGGGTTGCCATTGCCTTCTCCGTCAATCAATACTACATCTAATCAACCTGGAGAGGAGAAACATCAATGTAGGATTTTCCCTCCTGGTCACTGCTTCAGAATCATGGTTAACACCCACATCTGGGGAAATCCCTGTTCAGACCATCTAAAAACCTACATGGACAGCTCAGTCTTGCAGTTGAACTCACTTCATCTCCTGTTCACCACTGCCCTCCTATTTACTAAACCCTTGGCCCAGGCTCGATTCCTGTTATTAATTTACCCGTTTATTAATCTCTGGGGACACCGGGTAAATGAATTAAGGGCAGTGTTTGGAAACAAAGTTTAGGTCTGCTGTGATAATTCAAAGCACCCAGATTGATTTCATTTTCAGTCGCTTTTAGCCTTGAAAAGCCCTGTTGCCAACGATACCTGATGTAGAGGGACAAAACACGCCCCAAATTACTCTCATTCCTGCCAAATCCCTTCGGCGAAGCCGAGGAGGAAGCCGGGCCGGGACCAGGCGGGACTCCCCTACCTTTGGGTTCCCCATCCCCAGGCCACACCCCGTAGCCTCTCGGGGGTTCACTTTCTGTGGGGTCAAGGGCAGGAGTGGGCCTGCGCGGGCCCAACGCTGAGGCCTGCTCATCCCCTGCGCATACCCAAACTTGCCAGGCTCAGCCCCAAACCTGTTGGCAAAATAAACAAAGGCAAACACAGGGGACCCGACCTAGCCTGAGTGCCAGAGGTCGCCCCGCGCCGGCTCCCCCTTTGTCCCCACGCGGACGAGCTGCCAGTGAGCCCCAGAGCCCCGGCACACGCGCAACCCTTTCAGGGCGACCGCCTCGGTCCACACACGAAAGCGCTTTGCAATCACGCCCCCCACTCGCTCCACGCCGAATGCTCTCACGAGGGAGTTACCGTCTACGCCTACAATCACACACCGAATTCTTCCAGAACCGCTGGGTGGTTCGATCGCCCAGAATAATCTACCAGGGCAGCGCGATCGTGAGAAACTTTGTTTCCGGGGCCGGCGATCCCCGGTCGGACGCGGAGCCGGGCACGAAGCGCCCCGGGCCGCGGGAAGCCTCCCGGACGCCAAGTGACAGCAGCTCCGCGCGGGGTCGCCAACAGTCCCGATCCCAGAAGTTGTGCGGGCCGCGCTCGCCTCCCGGTCCTGCCTGCGCGGGGCCGGCGATCCACGCGGTTCTTACTGGAGGCGCGCCCGGCCTCCCCGGTCCCCGCTCCGGGACCACCGCACAGGCCTGCCCCACCCGCCCGACCCGGGGAGGGGGCGAGCCGGAGGTGCCGGCGGCCGCGAGGCCAGGCCGCGCAAGGGACCCGGCCCCCAGCCCCGGCTCCGGCACCGGCGCGCCCCGCCCCGGCTGCCCCGCAACTCCGCGAGCCGCCCAAGTTGGCGGCCTCCGCCCGGGCCACAGCCCCCGAGCCCCGACCCCCGGGCCCCGGCCCCTGGCCCCTGCTTACCTCGCGCGCCGCCCGCCGAGGCCGGGGCAACAGCGCGGGTCCCGGGCGGCTGCCGCCCTGCGCCCGCCCAGGCGCCGCTCTTTGTCTGCGCCGCTCGCTCCTCCCGCCGCTCGGCCGACGCTCCGGCCCGGGCGGACCCCGCGGGCCCGGCCGACCCCAGCCGCCGAGCCCCGCGCCCGCCGGCCCGCTCGGCTCCGGCCTCGCTCCCGCCGCGGCGCCCCCGCCCCTCCCGGCTGCGCCCGCCGCGCGCCCTTCCTCCTCCTCCTCGTCCTCCTCCGCTCCGCCCAGTGACGCCGCCGGGGCCGCCCAGGCCCGCGCGCCCGCCGCCCGGGACCCACCTGGGCGCGCACGGCGGCCCGGCTCGGGCGGCGCCGGGACTGGTTCGAGGCTCAAACGCGGGCGCCGCCCGGCCCAGAGGACCCTGCGCTGGGCCGGGCCGGGCCGTGCCGGGCGCCGAGGGGAGGGGAGGCCCGGCTCCGACCCTGCGCGCCCGGGAGCGAATAGGAAGACGGGAGAGGCGAGAACAGCAGCAACCCGGCCTCGAAGGACCGACGGGTGGTCGGTCCATCCCCTTTTTGTTTGATTTTCTTATCAGGACGCCCTGGGGCTTGGCCACCGCCCCCTCTCCCGGAAGCCTTCCCACGACACCCTCGGCGGAGCAGGCCTGCGGTCCATCAGAAAAGTGACTTACAGAAAAATGTCACTTCCTCTGTGTAGTTGCTTCTGGGCATTTTTATTTATTTTCCTCGTATCTATTTACTTTCCCAACCAGACACTTTTTGACTCCCTCATTATCTTCGGAAGCAGTTCTTAAAAGCAGAAGAGGAAACCACAATGTGCCTGCCTCTGTGTCCAGCTCGAACCCGCCCACGGGGCGAAATCCTGGGTGGAACTGCAGGAATGTAGGTCCCAAGAGTTGTCATTGGTGGTGGGACCGTCCGGCCACCTGGCCACATGCTTACCTGTAAACACACTTGGAAGACTGAAACCCAAGAGGAGGGGCAAGACACAGGGTTCCTTAAACAGGCACATGTATCCAGATGTCTGTCATCAATCTCCCCCCATGTGGCTTCCCCAAAGGAAATACTACTATTCAAATGATTCTGATATCCTGGTGTAATAGCCCGGATCCATGTTAATGAGGGTCTTCCTTAGGCTCCTGGCCTCTCATTATATTAAAGCAATCGTAATTTACCCCAGGTGACAAGGTGATGTCACTGAATGAATGCCTCTTCCCCAACACAAGTACCCAAGGAGGGTCCTGGAACCAGTATAGCTTTGAAGTCCCAGTTGAGTGTTTGACTGTCTGCTTCTTTAACTGTGGAACAAGGGTTTCTTACCCTATCGAAAATCTATCCAACATGGAGATAATATTTGCCCAGCTCCTCTGGAAGTCCCTGGCATACTTGCAGGCAGTAGGAAGCACTCAGTGGTCAGTGGCTGAGGGGGATCAGGGCACTGAGCCACCATCAGTCCAAGGTCAGGGTATCAGAGACAGCCACCTGTTCTACATCTTTGAGAAAGAAGCTCCCTCAGTCTGTTGTTTTGTGAAAACTTTGTCTTCCTAAGAAGGAAAGCAGAGTTTATAGTAAATGGTCTGGCCCAGTTCTAAATTAGTTTACTCAAAATAGGTATAACAACATTGACCCAGTTTTTTTGCTACTCCTCTGCTTTGTAACCTTCACTGAATTGAGAGTTGAACTCCTCTTCCTTCTCTGGGTCTTTGTAAACTCACCAAGGACATTCTCTGTCTGAAACCCAACATCTCTTTCTCAGTCTTTATCTGGCACAGTTTTCTGTGCACATGGCATTTCTGCTGTTTCCTGAAATGCAGTCATCTATCTGTTCATTTATCTAACATCACTATCTTTCTGACTTGCCCACATCTGTTCTTTGGCATGTTCTCCTAACCTCCAACAGTCATATACCTGAAACAATATTGGCCCGTTTGTTTTCATTAATGTCTACCTTTCTTTTTAGAGAGGCTCAATCATTTTTTGTATATTTCCGGTCTGATGTTCGGGGATTAACTCTCAAACCTGCAGCCTCAGGGAGCTCCCAGCTCATCTGCCATTCCTCTAGGAAACTCAATTTCTTGAGTTTAATCAGGTTCAAAATGAAACTTCCCAATGGAGCTCCTCCTCCAATGATCACAGGCAACAAAAGGCCATCAGGCATCTCAGCTCCAGAGAGAAACCTTATTGCAATTCGACTTCTTCCTTCCCTCTCCCCAAGCTTGTCCTTGGCAAGACCTAGCGTGGGCTCTGTCTTCAGGGTTCTAAGCTCCAGAGCAGCAGGAATTAAGTGTGGGCATCATTGTGGTGGCGGGATAACTCATTTGGTGTCTTTGCCAAAAAATGCTGAGCTGTCAGAAGTTTACAACACTTAAAAAAATTTTTTTTAATAAAAATAGAAGTTTGGAAGTTAGAAAGGTAATAACTCAAACTGGGATGGTGTGACTGGATGGGAACAGGTCTAGAAAAGTTGAGAGGAGAAGCTCAAAAGGAATGGACAGTACTGGATGTGGGGGCAGAAAAGAACAGGCTTCCAGTGTCGCCGAGGGATTTGGATGTGAGTATCGGCAAAGAAAAAGTGCCCATATCAGAAACAGAAAAGTTGGGTAAATTGGTTTGTGTGGGATAAACAATTCTATTTTTGGTCATTCGGTTACATTTAATTAATATTTATTGCCGACTTACTAAATGGGAGAGTACTCCACAGGAAGCCAGAAATGAGCAAGTCATAGTATTTGCCCTCAAGTGACTTTTGGCTATAAAACTAGCATTAGTGCTGTGGGTCTTCCACCTGTATAAAGAGCTTTATTGCCCTTGAATTGTGTTATCCCTCTCGACTCAGATGTAAACAGCCTGAGGGCAGGACCATGTCAGATTCTCTTCTGTGGCTCCAGCACCTTTTCCTACAGACCCAGGACAAGGCAGACACTTAATACATCTTTAATGATGGATGGAAACTCCAAACCTTCATGAGTTTGCCAAGAACAGAGGGCTGTGAGCATTAGCAAAGAGGACTGAAAAGAGGCCTTTATATCAATAACCTCAGATATGCAGATGACACCACCCTTATGGCAGAAAGTGAAAAAGAACTAAAGAGCCTCTTGATGAAAGTGAAAGAGGAGAGTGAAAAAGTTGGCTTAAAGCTCAACATTTAGAAAACAAAGATCATGGCATCCGGTCCCATCACTTCATGGCAAATAGATGGGGAAACAGTGGGAACAGTGTCAGACTTTATTTTGGGGGGCTCCAAAATCACTGCAAATGGTGATTGCAGCCATGAAATTAAAAGACACTTACTCCTTGGAAGGAAAGTTATGACAAACCTAGACAGCATATTAAAAAGCAGAGACATTACTTTGTCAACAAAGGTCCATCTAGTCAAGGCTATGGTTTTTGCAGTAGTCATGTTTGGATGTGAGAGTTGGATAAAGAAAGAAAGCTGAGTGCCAAAGAATTGATGCTTTTGAACTGTGGTGTTGGAAAAGACTCTTGAGTCCCTTGGACTGCAAAGAGATCCAACCAGTCCATCCTAAAGGAGATCAGTCCTGGGTGTTCATTGGAAGGACTGATGTTGAAGTTGAAACTCCAATACTTTGGCCACCTAATGTGAAGATCTGACTCATTTGAAAAGACCCTGATGCTGGGAAAGATTGAGGGCAGGAGGAGAAGGGGACGACAGAGGATGAGATGGTTGGATGGCATCACCGACTCAATGGACATGGGTTTGAGTAGACTCCGGGAGGTGGTGATGAACTGGGAGGCCTGGCGTGCCGCAGTTCACGGGGTCGCAAAGAGTCAGACACAACTGAGTGACTGAACTGGAACTAGATGAACTCACTATCAGAATTTCAGGAACTTCCCTGGTCATCTGGTGGTTAAGACTTACCTTCCAGTGCAAGGGGTATGAGTTCAATCTCTGGTCATCCCTGGTTGGAGAGCTAGGGTCCCACATGCTTCCTGGCCAATAAACCAAAGCAGAAGCAATGTTGTAACAAATTCAATAAAGAGTTTTTTTTTTAATGGTCCAGGTAAAAAAAAATCTTAAAAAAAAAAGGAGTTTCAAAATAAATGCTGATGGAATTTCAGATTTCAGTGCTTCATTTTATCCACATTTTGTCTATTTCTCACCAAAACTCCCAAGTACATCTCCATTACCTCTTCAGATTCGAGAAAGAATTGGCTGGAAACCCATGAAATCCATCTCTTAGGGACAGACAGGATTAAGCTTTAAAAACACACACACACAAATACAGAGTCAATTTCATACAAACCAAATAAAGTAAGCTGTATTCCCCATCTGATCAATATAATTCTCCTGCTTCTAGCTTTGAATTATGGTCAGGACTTCAGGAAACAGATACGCATTATCCAATTGTTTAAAGAAAAACAGAGAAAACAACACCATAAAGTCGACTGCAATTTAGGGTTAAAATAAATTAGAGGAAAGTTAGTGTGCTGTGCAATCTTTTTTTTTTTTTTTGGACTATAATTTATGTACAATGTTGTGTTAGTTTCAGGTGTACAGTGAAGTGAATCAGTTGTACATATATATATATATATATATATATATATCCATATATATATCTCCACTCTTTTTTTAGATTCTTTCCCCATATAGGTCATTACAAAACATTGTGCAGAGTTACTTGTGCTATACAGTAGGTTTCTGTTAGTTATCTGTTTTATGTATAGTGTGTCGAACCCAATCTCCCAGTTTATCCCTCCCCTTTTCCCTGCCTGGTAACCATAAGGTTATTTTCTACATCCATTATCCTATGTCTGTTTTATACACAAGTTCCTTTGTACGATTTTTTCAGATTCTGCATATAAGTGATATCATATGATATTTGTCCTTCTCTGACTTCTCTCTGTATGACGATCTCTGGGTCCATCCATGTTGCTGTAAATGGCATTTTTTATGACCGAGTAGTATTCCTTTGTATATATGTACCACATTTTCTTTATGCATTCCTCCATCAATGGATGTGTTTTGCCAAGGAATACTTCCTGTGGTTATAAACACACAGATCAGAACTTTAAAACTTGAAGCATGCTTCCTTTGAGATAGAAAAGTGATCACACTTCAAAAAAAACTTTTTTTTGTTATTAGCAGCAGAGTGGAATTAATTTTAGATAGGAAAAATTTTAACAGGAGCTCCATAACTTCAGAAAAACTAAGAGGATTTTACTGACATTTCCATTTTGAAATCTGCCTTTAGGTGAACGAACATCACACATGAAACATTTCTGTATTTCATAATAAAACCTTGGTTAATCAGGGTGCCTCAGGAATAGGGCTGTTCTGCTAAATTAAATTTCATTTTGGGTAAGGATTAACCAGAAAGCCCCTTTAGCTGGAACATAAGTTGAAATTTTAAAAAATACATATTGCAAGTTGATATCTCCTCTTTAAAATGCACTATAGTAAATGAAAGGGCTTCCTGGTGGCTCAGATGGTAAAGAAGCCACCTGCAAAGCAGGAGACGGAGTTAGCGACTCAGCAACTGAACAACAACAAATTTGGAAATAGTGTTTTTTTAAATGTAATATATGTTTAGCTATTTATATTGCTTAAGTTATTGATGCTGTAGTTGCTCATTCATTGTATTCTTACCACTTGCCAAGTCCTTTGTCTGATCCTCACAACCCGCTGAGGGAAGCCCAGAGGATGCATGTCTAAGGCAGCACCGTGGTAGGCCTTTCAGGGCCTTCCTCCCATGGCCCCCTTTGAGACCGAGGCTTGCCTTCACCCAGGAGCCACTGTGGTGGGTCCCTGACCCGCATGCTCTCCCCACCTACCATCTGAGAAAACTCCCCTCTTGCACAGTCATTATTACCTGCTATTTTTCAAGTACATGCAGATGCCATCATGAGGAATAAAGCACAAATTTTGTGATATTACTGAATTCACTGTAGCTTTTAGTCCCATGGTTGGCTAATCATATTTAAACTACTGTCACTAACACATGAAGATATTTGAAAAGAAATATGTTTATGTTTAAAGGTATCCTCCCACTCAAAATTTTGGAGTCACTGTTCTAATCTGTAACAGAAAGACAGTTTTGACTCGGCCGAAGCTCTGTGGACAGGGACTCAGGAGAGAGTCTGCCATTTGCTTCCTGTTCACAGCCCTTCATCCTCTGCAGAGTCCCTTCAACTAGATTCACACCCAGGGTTCTTTGCTCTGTTCTTCTTGACCTCTGCTTCTCTATCTTGCTCTCATCTTCTGCCTATGTTTTATTTTTAAATTAATTTTTATTGGAGTATAATTGCTTTACAATGTTGTGTTAGTTTCTACTGTTCAGCAAAGTGAATCGGTTATACGTATGCATCTATCACTTTTTTTTTTCATTTCCTTCCCGTTTAGGTCACCACAGAGCATTGAGTAGAGTTCCCTGTGCTATACAGTAGGTTCTCATTGGTTCAGTTGCTAAGTCACATCCGACTTTTACCACCGCATGGACTATAGCCCGCCTGGCTCCTCTGTCCATGGGATTTCCCATGCAAGAATACTGGAATAGGTTGCCATTTTCTTCTCCAGGGGATCTTCCTGACTCAGGGGTCAAATCTGGGTCTCCTGCATTGCAGGTGGTCTGCTCCTTTGAAGGTGGATTCTTTACTGACCGAACCACCAGGAAAACCACCAGGGTTTCATTAGTTATCTATTTTATACACAGTATCAATACTGTATATATGTCAATCCCAATCTCCCAATTCATCCCACTCCTCCTACCTATATTTTTAATTATTTTCAGGTAGGCAAGAATACACAGACGAACAGTACAAAAAAGATCTTCACAACCCAGATAATCACAGTGGTATGATCACTCACCAAGAGCCAGACATCCTGGAATGTGAAGTCAAGTGGGCCTTAGAAAGCATCACTACAAACAGAGCTAGTGGAGGTGATAGAATTCCAGTTGAGCTGTTTCAAATCCTGAAAGATGATGCTGTGAAAGTGCTGCACTCAATGTGCCAGCAAATTTGGAAAACTCAGCAGTGGCCACAGGACTGGAAAAGGTTGCTTTTCATTCCAATCCTAAAGAAAGGCAACGCCAAAGAATGCTCAAACTACCACACAATTGCACTCATCTCACACGCTAGTAAAGTAATGCTCGAAATTCTCCAAGCCAGGCCTGGAGAACTTCCAGATGTTCAAGCTGGTTTTAGAAAAGGCAGAGGAACCAGAGATCAAATTGCCAACATCCGCTGGATCATCGAAAAAGGAAGAGAGTTCCAGAAAAACATCTATTTCTGCTTCATTGACTATGCCAAAGCCTTTGACTGTGTGGATCACAATAAACTGTGGAAAATTCTGAAAGAGATGGGAATACCAGACCACCTGACCTGCCGCTTGAGAAACCTGTATGCAGGTCAAGAAGCAATAGTTAGAACTGGACATGGAACAACAGACTGTTTCCAAATAGGAAAAGGAGTACGTCAAGGATGTGTATTGTCACCCTGCTTATTTAACTTATATGCAGAGTACATCATGAGAAATGCTGGGCTGGAAAAAGCACAAGCGGAATCAAGATTGCCAAGAGAAATATCAATAACCTCAGATATGCAGATGACACCACCCTTATGGCAGAAAATGAAGAGGAACTAAAAAGCCTCTTGATGAAAGTAAAAGTGGAGAGTGAAAAAGTTGGCTTAAAGCTCAACATCCAAAAAATGAAGATCGTTGCATCTGGTCCCATCAATTCATGGAGATAGATGGGGAAACAGTGGAAACAGTGTCAGACTTTATTTTGGGGGGCTCCAAAATCACTGCAGATGGTGACTGCAGCCATGAAATTAAAAGACGCTCACTCCTTGGAAGAAAAGTTGTGACCAACCTAGATAGCATATTCAAAAGCAGAGACATTACTTTGCCAACTAAGGTCCATCTAGTCAAGGCTATGGTTTTTCCAGTGGTCATGTATGGATGTGAGAGTTGGACTATAAAGAAAGCTGAGCACTAAAGAATTGATGCTTTTGAACTGTGGTGTTGGAGAAGACTCTTGAGAGTCCCTTGGACTGCAAGGAGATCCAACCAGTCCATTCTGAAGGAGATCAGCCCTGGGGTTTCTTTGGAAGGAATGATGCTAAAGCTGAAACTCCAGTACTTTGGCTACCTCAAGCGAAAAGTTGACTCATTGGAAAAGACTCTGATGCTGGGAGGGATTGGGGGCAGGAGGAAAGAGGGATGACAGAGGATGAGATGGCTGGATGGCATCACTGACTCTATGGACATGAGTCTGAGTAAACTCTGGGAGTTGTTGATGGACAGGGAGGCCTGGCTTGCTGTGATTCATGGGGTCGCAAAGAGTCGGACACAACTGAGCAACTGAACTGAACTGAACTGAGGCATTCCCTCCTCACCTTGATCAGCACTTTCTGTATTCTTTAATCCTTTCCTGTTATCATCATCTACCACTCTCCCTATCAGATTTGAGGAACTTACCCCAATGCAGAGATGGAGAGTTAGACTAGAGCAGATGCACACAGGTGCATACTATCCATGAAGGCTGGCTGTGCTGAGGGTAGCAGACACAGCTGGCATCCACTCACATCCAGGAAAGCACCCTGTCCCTGCCTGTGGACCCCGCTTCTGCAGCCAGCAGCATGGTGCTCCAGGCTCTCCCTGGCTCAGAGTCTGTTCTCTCCAAGTGAAGGTTAGAGGTACTAGGATAGGACACCTCCCAGAGTCCTCCAGCCACTGACTGATGGAAACTGTCTGCCAAACAGACCAGCTCCATCTTCCCTTGGGTGGGATAGCCAGAGCGCGTGTTCCACTGGCTCGCAGGGTTCCCAGTGCGATGACCCTCCAGGTGTCCGCAGTAGTAACTTGTTTCATAAAAAAACCTTCTGTCATCCCTTCCTTCTGCTGCTCCCCTGATAATGTTTCCTGGGCTCCACTCCCAAATAACCTTGTGCTGTAATCCCAATCTCAGACATTGCTTATGGGGAACTCCAAGTTAAGTCCTTTGGCCCTAATAAAGGGAAGTCCTTTGCCCTAATACCTTTTAAACAATCTGTTTCTAAATTAAAGAAAAGGGTATTTGGCTGCTTAAAGAAAAGGGTACTGCTTAGATTTATATTAATTATTCCATTACCTGGATTGACACTTACATAGTTGTGACCAAACAAGCCACTTAACTTCATGCCTCAGCTCCCTTATTGTATTGTATTGGTTTGGCCAAAAAGTTAATTCAGGTTTTTCCGTAAGATGTTATGGAATAAGGGTCCGAACTGGTAAGATGTTATGGAATAAGGGTCTGAACTGGAGAAGCAATTCTCAAAGTACAGAATTCCCCTGACGTACTTTAAAAATTCTCCAGATACCCAGACAAAACTGAAATGTGAATACAAAAAGGTGCCCTCAGAGTCATTCAAGTTAAATGACAGAAATATCAGGAGAAGAACTGACAGAGCAAGAACTCACTGGCTGGTGGGCACTGGGAGGTGGTTATGGGTCTCTTGTGTTTCTGCTCATCCTGCAACCAGAGGCTCTGACCACCTTTATTCCAGACTGTCCTTTCAAAGCTGTTGTATGGCAAAGAGCCTTGGGAAACACAGGTAGTATCTTCTAACAGGCCAGTGGGCAGGTCTGTTTACTGTCTAATGTAACAAGGACTATGAACAGGGCAGTGGGTGACAGATTTGATGGCTTGCTGCCCGTAGTAAGAAGCTCAAGTTCCCTGAGCTCTAGGGTTTTCAGTCCAGATAAAAGCCCACACCTCTTGCTCTCTGGGAGCACTAAACCCTTTGTCTCTGACCCAAGAATCTTGTATCTTCTGGTGGCATTCTTGAGTCTATGCAAGGTAACTTATTACCTCACAGGTCAGGTAAAGTCTCAGACCCTTTGCAGTACTTAACTTTTGAAAGAAAAAAAAAAATGCTGCTGAATCCTGTACTATTGGTGTTAGTAATGAGATTCAGGCTGGTAGAAGAGTTTGTACCATAAGTTGACTATCACTGTCCAAGGACAGGGTCTAAAGTGGAACCTGAGAACACACACAGGTCCAAGGTTCTGAAGCCATCGGCTTGAAGAGTGAGACAAGTAAAATCTTTATATTGCGAATAGGCAAGTATATGGATGTTGGTGGTTTCTCCATTTTTATGGGTTTGTATGTATTCTTGCAGCAAACAAGAAGCTATTTATCATTTTATTAAACACTCACCACTGACATTTTAGGAGAAGGGAGCTGTAACTGCTTAGAACACCAATAACACACCACAGATAACCTTATAAAAAGGTGGCAGTGTCTGTGTAATGTGTGATAGCAGTGGAGGAAAACTGCTCCCATAAAAATTATTGCCAATATATGTGCTAGTGTTTGTATAACAGGCCTTGGTTGTTACCAAGAAAGTAACTTTTTTTTTTGGTGTTGGGTAGCATCATACAAATTGACGGCTTTTATTAAAGGATTGTCTTCCCACTGCGAGCTTCTCAGATATTTATGGTGATAAATGTGGTGAATTGCAGAATTTTCTCTTCATACTGAAGTCACGGGTTACACTGAGAGGCACCATTACTATTATGTAACAGGAGTATCTTTAGCTAAAATCCTCAAACCTAGCAGGCCTGTGCTGTTTGCACATCTTGCTGATATTTTTAAAGAACTAAATTTGGCAACTGAGGGCCCCCTATGCTAGCATGCCTTAAATTATAATTACAATGTCAGGATTGAAACTGAGAGCTTAAGTTTGGACTCAGCATGCAAAACAAAGCAGATCATGGTATTTAGAAACTTCAAATGACCATCTGACAAAGGACTCTGCATTTCTGTGTCTGATTTTTTCAAATTAATATAATTTTATATTGTTCAAGGTTACATTTGAAAAGTATTTCCTTCCCAGTGATCATTAACATGAGCTAAGTGTTTGATCAACCACCATCAAATTAAACAACTATCAGTTAAGAACTAACAGCACTTCTCTGATATTGTTAGATAAAAAATGCCTTACTATTTCTCCATCAAGTTTCTGAATTGGCTTAATGGATATGTATCCTCACTTGCTAAAAAGTTGTGTTTAAAATGTTTACCATTTGAAACTACTTGTCTTTGTGAATTATCATCATTTGAATTCTGTTCAGCTATACTGAAAGGGCATACTGCCTCTGAGACCCATAAGTCCTAATCCTAAACTCTGTATTCATTCTATAGATCTCAGTGATTGATTTTATGAGTCAGTGTTATGGATTTGAATGTGTAAGTGTCTGACTCTGCAACCCCATGGACTGACTGTAGCATGCCAGGCTTCCCTGTCCTTCACCATTTCCTGGAGTTTGCTCAAATTCATGTGTCTTGAGTTGGTGATGCCATCCAACCATCTTATCCTCTGTCATCCCCTTCTTCTTTTGTCTTCAATCTTTCCCAGCATCAGAGTCTTTTCCAATGTGTAAATAAATTTATGTTAACAAAATACCATATTTTTTGTTTAACATATTAGAGTTTACTTAAGATTTTATCTTTGTAAGATACTTCTGGGGGAAAATATTTTGAAATCCTTAGACTAACTGGGTTTTTAAAATTTTTTTATTTTTAATTGAAGCATAATTGCTTTACAATATTGTGTTGGTTTCTGTGGCTTCCCAGGTGTCTCAGTGGTAAAGAATTCACCTGCCAAGCAGGAGATACAAAAGACTCAGTTTCAATCCTTGGGTTGGGAAGATCCCCTGGAGGAGAAAATGGCAACCCACTCTAGTATTCTTGCCTAGGAAATCCGATGGACAGAGGAGCTTGGCAGGCTACAGTTCAAACGGTTGCAAAGAGTTGGAAATGACTGAGCATGAACACAATTGATTTTTAATTGATTTTTCCTCAATTCTAAAGACTCTGTTCCTCTAATTTGAACTTGAACCTCTCAATTTTCCAAAATTATTAAACAAGAAGACAGAAATGTTACCCAAATGGACATATATACCAAACACACACACAAACTCTTGTCTTACTGTCCCAGCTTTGCTTTACCTAGCGGGATCTAGTTGCATTATTCAGTCACTGTCTGAATCAGACCTGCCAACTTTTCTGATTATTCACTTTGTATGAATAAGTCCCCATGTCTCTTTCCTCAAGCTGCTTTTGCTCTGGTTCTCTGATGATTGTCTACTTCTACCAAAGGGTGGGTAGAATATGAACAACAACAACAACAAAAAGGAAAGCAGGTCATCTGGGGATGGTTTGTTAATTAATAAAAAGCTTTTAGTGGAGTAAATTATTAGAATTATTAAGTGGGACAATAGTTGAGTCTTCCGTGCTGCCCTGTGAAATATCTGTAGGATGAATTCTGGGCAAACCTTGTATCACACAATTGAAATTTTTCTATCTCCGATCAGGGTGCTGTGCCCCAGGCTATGTATCAGTTATCTCTTGTTGTGTGACAAATTACCCCCAAACGTAACACTTAGAGTGACATGCACAGGTGAAATCACACTTTCTGTGGATGAACACCTGGAACGGTTTCCTGGGTGCATCTGAGCCAGGTCTCTCCTGAGGGCATGGTCATGCAGCCATCCAGGGCTGTGGTCTCATCTGATGGGGTACAAGGTTCAGTCTCCCAGTTTCCATATTGACCAGCATGGTTGGTGGGATTCAGCCACACAGGCTGTTGAGTTGAGAGTTCAAACTCCTCACTGGCTATTGGCTGGAGGCTTCCCTCAGTTCCTTCCCACATGGACTACTTCTTGGTCAGCTTACATCATGGCCCATGACTCCCCTCAGCATGGACAGAAGGACCATGCAGAAGAGCGTACCCAAGACAAAGACCACAGCCTTTCTGTAACCTAATCTTGAACATGACATCACTTTTCCCATATTCTCTCTCTCTCTTTGTTTTTTTTTGGATGTGGACCATTTTTTACAAGTCCTTATTGAATTTGTTACATATTGCTTCTGTTTTATGTTTTGGTGTTTTGGCCTAGCTCCCCAACCAGGGATTGAACCTGCATGCCCTGCAACGGAAGGTAAAATCTGAACCACTGGACTACCAGGAAAGTCCCACCCCATATTCTCTTTATTAGGAGCAAGGGACTAGGTCCATTGTGCCCTCAAAAGGAGGCTATTACAAGGGCTTTAACATCAGGAGGTAAATGTCGTTGAGCACAGAGACTGCCTCCTGCAGGGTAAGATGCAGAATCCTTGGTCTTCTCTGATGGTCCCCACTATCCAAGCAAATCCAGCTCCTACCTGCAGACAGCAACCTGGGCGAGGAAGCCACATTGCACAGTACGTTGTCTGTGTGGCTGACACTACTCTGTTCAGAAGAGAAAAGGAAACAATGGCTTCCTGTCTTCATCTTGCCAGAACTTTGTAACTGCCTGAGTCAGAACATGGGTATGGAGGAGGACAACCTCTCTCAGCATCACAGACGCCAAGATCCTTTCAAGACGCTCCCCTCCCCCCATCCAGCTGGAGACAGCAAGCCCAACGGCTCCCTGTGGAAACGGCAGGGCACGCGGTACTAGAGGGCCAATCCTGCTCTGTAATCAGATCTTGTCCCCACCTGTCAGAATGTTACCATGCCTCACTGCATACAAAGTGACTTTTTAAGGTTAAAAGAATTCCTGTGCCAAATCAAGGTTGACGTGCAGCAGGTCTGCTGCACCTGAGCCTGTGCTGTCCCACCCGGCTGCATGGCAGTTTCCAGAGCTTGCTAATCGGTGTATGCCCATGTTTCGGGACCAGGCTTGCTCCAGCGCCACAGAAGTGGCATCTGACAGTGCTGAGATCTCTGTGCACCGGTTTCCTGCCTCATCCCTTAGCAGAAACTGCACTGAGAGCCACCTGGGCGAAGCTCGGTTACCTGTCAGCTGCCACTGCTAAAATAGCATCTGTGTGATGCAGTTAAATGGCTTCCCTGGTGGCTTGGCAGAAAAGAATCTGCCTATGAGGAGACACAGGTTTGATCCCTGGGTCAGGAAGATCCCCTGGAGGAGGGCATAGCAGCCCACTCCAGTATTCCTGCCTGGGGAATCTAATGGACAGAGGAGACTGGCAGGCTACAGTCCATGATGTCACAAAAAGTCAGACACGACTGAAGCAACTGAGCACGCACCCACATGCAGTTAAATAAAACCCTGGATACATGTGTGGAAACCGTGTATCAACACAGAAGAACCTGTGTGATGAGTTCACTCACATCCTGAAATGCAGAGTAGATGAGAGGAGATAAGAGTCTCAATTTGGGGACCATGTGGGGTGTCACTCCTCTGAACACTCCTGGAGCATGACATCGAAATGAGCGAGGAACACCCTGGCTTTCATCAATTTGCATTAAAACTCAAAGCCTATATGGTTCCAGATGACCCAGGAGCAGATCTATTTTTGCTCAAAATTCCATTGGAATTGCAGTCTTTACCGGCTGGTCTGGACCCGACTGCTGGGCCATTGGGATCCTGCAGGACTGGCTGGTGATCACAGTGGCCAGAGCAATTGGATCCCCTGAGGTTTCAGCTGCTCTACCTCTCAATGCAGAGTGAAGGGACAGGGCAGGGAGGAGGGAGGGAGGAGGGGGAAGGTGTCAGGCCAGCAGCTATTTTAAGGCTTGTACATGAACTAAAGAGGGGCATGTATTTTTAGCCCAAATTTATAAATGTTTATTACCTTCAACCCAAGACAGATGATGGGAGGAAGTTGGTGTTTCCTTCTCTTACATCTTAAGCCTTCTTTTTAAGTCTTTAGAAGTCACTCCTGACCTAGAATGCAGGGGGTTCTGAATTATGGTAATCAGCTGTTTATCATGCAAACGGTTGGCAACATATCCTCCATCAGACCCTCAAGATGAAGCATCAGAGATTTAGAATTCTTCTCCAGGCAGTTCTTCAAACAGGCGTGATTTTTGGCTTGTAAACTTCGCCAGTGCTTTAGAGACACTCAGCTCTTCTGTTCCTGAGTTGTAAACTCAGGGGGTGTATCTTCCACTTGGAATGAAGGCTGGCCAACACAAGCCCAAGGAAGAAGCCTAGAGGTAAACCAAGGAGAGAATTCAAAAGCAGACCGGTGACAAAGGGAGCCAGGTGGTCTGAGAGGCAGACAGAGTGTGGACAGGCTTCTCGCATCTGGGTGCCCAAAATCATTCCTAAGTGTCTCCATTTGCCATGTTCAGATTGCAAAGTGTTATAATAAATAAACAATAAAAGCACAGAAGTTTTGCATTTAATACAATTGCACTCCTCTTAAATGTGATGTGTTAAACTTCAAATTTTCAGGATTGACAAAATAAGGAATTGTTTAAAACTGACACCTCTGATTTGAATCATTTTCAGGGTGTCAGCTATTACATGCTTGCATATGTTGTTTTCTTCCCCACCAAATGTCTTCCACTTTATTTCTAAAGACTTGGAAACATATCTCTGGCTTTTTGACAGAAATAAATGAATAAATCGTTGTTGTTATTTAGACACTAAGTTGCGTCCAACTCTGTAGTTGAGTTAGACTGTTCTGTGGTTGAGTTATACTGTTTGAGCAACAAAAAATTTTCAAAGTCTATTATTTTTCTTTTTTTCAAAATTAATTGTGAAAAGTTAACTGTAAAAGTAACATATGGGTGTTGGCTTTTCAGTTTGTTTTGTGAGTATGTTTTTGTTTGTTTTGGCTGAACCACTTGGTGGCTGGTGGAATTTTAGTTCCCCCAACAAGAGATTGAACCTGGGCCCTCAGCAGTGAGAGGGCAGAGTCCTAACCACTGGACCACCAGGGAATTCCCTGGCTTTCCAGTTGACGTGCAACTGCTGGTGACGCTTTGTCATAAAAAGTCCAGCTGTGATGCCTTCCTGTCTTGACTTACATGCTTGTGATTTAATTTTTTATTGCATTTGAAATGAGCCAGTTCGTGAGCTAATCCAAAATGACAGCAGGGCATTTTCTGCCAAGCAAGAACTCCAATTAAGACAGGGAGCTTGGTTCCCAGCCAAGCTAGGGAGGGCATGACCACATTGGGCTCTGGGCACAAAGCGAGAAGTGCGGGCTGGACCTTGAGTGTGAGACACTACCAAAGGAAATGGACAGAACTTCAAGGCAGAGAGAACAGGCATCCTGGCTCAAATTCTTGCCTCTGTGAACCCAGACACATATTTTTACACCTCTGTTTATTTACAACCAGGAATAATGAAAACATTGTCCTAAGGCTTAGTGTGTGTGTAAGGTCTGTGGAAGCTTGGGACACACGTGTGCCTGCGGTGCTGTGCGCTCAGTCAGTGTTAATTTCCCTTCTCCTTTTTGCTGGGCTGTGATAACATTCGAGGTGTCATGGATTTAATGAATCCACACGCTGAGAGGGTTCATAAAGAGTTTGTGGATATCTGAGATGCCTGAACATTTACTGTGCTTCTCAAATAATCAGACTGCATATTTATATAACAAGAGACTGGCCAACAGTTTCAGAGCATCAGCCAGGCCTGCAGGCACTGGAGGGGTTGTTTATACAACAGTCTTTCAGAGAGAAACAAACCTCAAGATTGGGGGAGGCCCCACCCCCCAGGTCTGGTCAGTAACCGGAGAGGCGGGTTTTGACCAGTGACCTGGTTCTAAGCATTGCACCTCCCCGGCTCTGCAGGTTTATCTGGTCTAAGTAGAGTGTGAACGTCCCTGTCCCGTCAAGGCTTCTGCATCCTAAATGCACAGGCAGCTCCTGCTAAGTCAGTTGTATTGCCCAGTTTCAAAGACCCTAATTCACTATGACTCCATCTCAGCTCTTCTCAGCCTTCCTGCATGATGACAGTGCTACAGTGACTTTGGCGAGCATGTGATGCGAAATGAAACAAAACGTTCCTGGAAGCTGGATCTAGCTTCCTCTCATCTCCCCTCCAGGAAGCCCCCAGTCCCCAGGAGGGAGTCCAGAAAACACCCTCCTTCCAGACTCACCCCTGACACTCTCTGCCGACCATCTCACCAGCTCATGTCCAAGCCCTTCCACTCACTCACTGAATTCTTCCACAGATAGAGGCTGTAGGGTGTCACGGTGGGTCATTTCATGTGCAAGGGTGTTCCTTCTCCATGTGATCGTGTAAGGACCACCATCATATCTTCAGAGCTTTGAAATGTCAAGTCACCATATACATCTATTTTACCTCTGTTGACATCTGACTGACTGAAAATTGCCATTGAATCTCGTTCAGACAGTTGAACCCTGCATCTCATTGCTTCTGGTCCCCAAGAGACGATCAGGAAATGGCACAAATCCGATGGTTGGAGGGTAAATTCCTGGGCATCTGTCTTCTGCTTTGCTAGGAATCTGCCCCAAATTCCATGTGTAGAAAGAACTAAAATTTGTGTCCAAAATTTCCAATGCACATGAGCACAGGAAAAGGTGGTCGGGTGGGGGAGGGGAGAGGTATCAGCTGATGACGAAATGGACATTCCTCAGAGATGGAAGGTGTTGTCTATTCAATAAATGCTGGATGCCTGAGGTCAGTCAATGCAGGAAGCAACAGCTGGGGTGTGGAGGGAGGAGGGTCATTGGCTAAATTAAAATTTAGAGTTAGCACTGCCCTTTAGGTGACCTAAAGCTCTTTGGGATCAAAATACTGCCAGCCTGTGTTGGAATTTCACTACCCATCACCTTTCCCTGGGTTCCCAGCCCATCGCCTCTGTTACCTGGAGGGTGTGGAGGGACTGAGCATCCACCGCTCCCCCAACAGAGCCTCCTGGGTCAGGGCTCCCACACTTGAGAGGACAGGAGGATCCCTTAGTAGGGGCGAGGCAGGGGGCGCTTCATAAAGCACAGAGTGCCTGGACCACCTCCAGAGTGTCAGAGTCAAAACTCGAGGGTGGGCCTGGAGAGAAGCAGCTCTAACATTTCCAGGTGGTGCTGACACTGCTGGTCCGTGGACCACACTTTTGAGAATCACTGGTGTATATGATATGAATTGTGAATTGTTCCTAATTTCTATAAATCCGGTGGAGCTCAATTAAAGGTGGGAGTGGAGCTGGTTTGGGATTCAGCTGAGTCCCAGCTCCACCAATCACCAGCTGCGTGAACCCAGAGAAATCCCAAGACCAGCATCCTTCCCTGCAAGACGATGCTACAGTGACATTGGCAAGCATGTGATGCGAAATGAAATGAAACGTTCCTGGAAGCTGGATCTAGCTTCCTCTCATCTCCCCTCCAGGAAGCCCCTATCCCTCAGAAGGGAGTCCAGAAAACACCCTGATGAGCAGACCTTGAATGAAGGTTCCCCAAGACAATTCCCTCCCACAATTATTCCCAAGAAAGAACGCGGACCAAGCTAATGATGAGTCAATTGCAGTGACTAAGACCAGAGGCTTGGGAACGTGGCTGAGCCCCTCCCAGTAGTCCTGTGAGTTCAGTCACTCCGTGTCCCATTTGGTTCAACACTAATCACTCAAGGTTTCTATTTTAAAATATTATTCAAATTCTTACCTATCTTTATTCAAAACTCAAGTGGCATGTTCATAGCAACATTATTTACAAAAATCACGAAAAGAAGCAACCCAAGGGTCCAACAGCAGGTGCATGAACAAACAAAATGTGGCCTTAAAGACACAGGAGTAGGAACTTCCCTGGCAGTTCAATGGTTAAGACTTTACCTTCCAATGCTAGCAATTCAGGTTCAATCCCTGGTCAGGGGCTAAGACTTCACATGCCTTGCAGTCAAAAAACCAAAGCATAAAACAGAAGCAAAATTGTAACACATTCAATAAAGTTTGTAAAATTCAACAAAGATTGTAAAAATGGTCCACATTAAAAAAAAAACAAAAAACAAAAAAAGACAGTGGAGTATTAGCCTTAAAAAGGAAAGACATTGTACCACATGCTACAACATGGAGAACCTGTCCTCAAAGAAGCCACTCGCAAAAGGACAAATGCCGTGTGATTCTCCTTACGTGAGGTGCTTAGAGGACTCAGGTTCATAGAGACAGAAAGTAGATGGTGGGGGCCAGGGGCAGGGAGCAGGGGGAGGAGTGAGTGTTTAATGGGCAGAGTTTCAGTTTGGGACGATGAGAAAGTTCTGGAAGTGGATGGTGGTGAAAGTTGCAGGACAGCATGAATGTTCTTACTGACACTAAACTGTACACTCAAAGATAGTTAGAACTGTACATTTCCTGCTATTTATATTTTGAAAGTATGAAAATATGTTAGTTGCTCAGTCACGTCCAGCTCTTTGCAACCTCATGGATTGTAGCCTGCCAGGCTCCTCTGTCCTTGGGATTTCCCAGGTAAGAATACTGGAGTGGGTAGCCATTCCCTTCTTCAGGGGCTCTTCCTGATCCAGGGATTAAACACCAGTCTCCTGCATTGCAGGCAGATTCTTTACCATCTGAGCCACCAGGGAAACCCCTATGTATATTTTACTGCAATTAAAAAAAAATAACATACAACTCAGTGAGTTCAGCTCACCGTTGGGTGTGTCACTAGGTAATTTCTGAGGACAGGAGAAGTCTGGTTCCATCAGCTTCTAAGTTCCATCTTCAACAGGAGGGTTAATCCATTGAGAGGTCTGGAGGCAGTCTGCACCCCCTTGAAATCCATTTTACCAGCAAATAGCAGGAGGAA
This sequence comes from Bos indicus x Bos taurus, assembly GCF_003369695.1. Lineage (NCBI taxonomy): Eukaryota > Metazoa > Chordata > Mammalia > Artiodactyla > Bovidae > Bos > Bos indicus x Bos taurus. Next base: position 45,729,673 of record NC_040086.1, read on the forward strand.
ATAACTTACACGAGGGAACAATAATAATCTGATGAATCAGATAGGCTTATAACACAGGTGTGTCACGTAAGAGCCCAGAAACAGAAGGAAGCCATTGAAAGGTGGTAGGATTGAAATCTTTTATTTCCCTGTACAGCTCAGCTACACTTTTCTTACATCCATCGGCCAATTCTATTCCCTACAGTTGAATCTCTTGGGGAGTCTTTGGACATTCTAGAAAATGACTTTTACTGATAAATTCATTTTGTAAAAGCAGTGGAGGAAGAGTCTATGGCCAATTCTATAGCTCATTCAAAGATAGCCTTAAGCCCTTAGAGAATTGCACAGATGGGACAAGGCACTGGATCAGGTGGTGGGGGCGGGGGTGGGGGACAGGTATGAGTATGTAGCTGCCTGATGCTATTCATAGACTTTTCTCCTGTGTTCCTCACAACTTTATGTATTGGTGTTATGCTTATATTATAGCTGAATAAGTGAAGACTCAGAGAAGGCAATGGCAACCCACTCCAGTACTCTTGCCTGGAAAATCCCATGGACGGAGGAGCCTGGTAGGCTATAGTCCATGGGATCTCGAAGAGTCGGACACGACTGAGCGACTTCACTTTCTCTTTTCACTTTCATGCATTGGAGAAGGCAATGGCAACCCACTCCAGTGTTCTTGCCTGGAGAATCCCAGGGATGGGGGAGCCTGGTGGGCTGCTGTCTCTGGGGTCGCACAGAGTCAGACACGACTGAAGCGATTTAGCAGCAGCAGCAGCAGAAAAGTTTAAGCAATCTAAATCAGATCCTAAAGCTGGTAAGTAGACAAAGTAGAACTTGAAATTCTATCCTTTGCATTTTCATTACCACAAATGAAAAACAAACCAATGACCGATCTTCGGTTTCCCTTTGTAATCTCTGATATATTTATTCCTTTAAAGTCAGGAAGAATCAAGAATGTTTACTAACACTTTTTCTAGTCCCTGTTGTACTTGAAGTCTCAGTGCAATAAGAAAAATAACAAAAATAAGGATTTAAAATTACCATACTTGAGGTCTTCTAGTGTTTTTCAATGAGAGAATTGTATAAAAGTCAATTACCTCGGTTTATTCAGTTTAATGGCACTTAAGACATAATGATTTTGCTTTTCTTTTTAATTTTTATTTATTTGACTGCACCAGGTCTTAGTTGCAACATGCAAACTCTTAGTTGTGGCATATGGCATCTAGTTCCCAGACCAGGGATCAAACCTGCGTCCCCTGTATTGGGAGCTTGGAGTCTTAACCACTAGACCATCAGGAAATCCCAAGACCAAGTGGTTGTTGCAAGGAAAGATTCTGGCCCACAGGTGGTTTGTGCTTGAACATCACTGCAAAGGAAACCCAATGACTCAGAGAGCTACTTGTAAAATGTGCATGCATGCTAAGTCGCTTTGGCTGTGTCCAGCTCCTTGCAACACTATGGACTATAGCCTGCCAAGCTCCCCTGTCCATGTGATTCACAAAACTAATCAAAACAAAAAGTCTAAAGGATATGGGCTGTCACAGCATTCATGTATCAACCATCTATTTTGTCAAATATGTATCACAAATGAACTCTTTGCATGAGCCCTGGAAGTCAGGCATTTTAATCACATTTTATATGTTAGAAAACTAAGACCTGGCCAAGTTCTACTTGCTAGACCCCAAAGAAAGCTCAGCTCTCATGGTCCCTTGGCATAAGGGTCCTGGGGTGGATGGTGAGCGGGCTCATCATCCACAGGTCCCCAGGGCAGGTGACCAGAAGTGCCGCTCCTATCTGTGTGGCCTGGCCTTTCCACCCCACAGCTGCCCCAGTAGCTTCCTCCTCCCGCTCAAGGTGGCTCCCAGCCCCCACACCTCCCCAGGTGACCTTTATCTGGATCTCCTATTTTTCCATTCAGTTTGTGGAGGCAAACTCGAGACCTTAATCTTCCTAGGCCTTCGCTTTTGAGTCTCAAGAATCTTTTCTTAACCAAAAGCTGACACTTGTAAATCAGAAACTCTGGCTTTCAAAATGATCACTTCTGATGTCAGCTTCCAGAACTTATTTTAGAGATCAAAAAATTATGTCGGCTGTTTCTTGCTCTTTCCATTCCTGCTACAGCCATCTTCAATTCTAATTTACCTCTTAGCAATCTGAACACCACGAAATGAAACTTGGAGAAACACGCATATAAAAAACTTTAAGAAAGAAAAATGCAAAGATTAATATTCCACAGTATTATCTTCCAGCATACGTAGCAAGATTTTTTCCCCCCAGAATGAAATATGTTAAAGTTTATTTTCTCCTGCTCACAGTATTCAAGGTACCAGACTATAACAAGGGGAATGAACCAGACCCACCTTCTCTGTTGGTCCTTCTAGAGCTTGTATTCCAGTTGGAGCCATAGACCAAGAGCTAGTTAATGAAATAATAGCTTAATGACAGTTACGAAGCATGCTTCCGACTCACAGAATGTAGCCAGTGTGAGATATGGGCAGGGGGAGGGGGAAGAGAGGCTTTCCTATGTCTTCTGGACTTTTTTTCTGGATTTTCAGTGAGGAAACTGAGATCTCAGAGAAGAGCAGAGTCAGGATGGAGAAAAGGGCAAAGGGAAAATTTCTTATCAACCAACACTTTGTGTCACTTGATTTTAAATGACTGAATAGTGTTTCTCTCTTTTATTGAGGGCTTCCCCAGTGGCTCAAATGGTAAAGAATCTGCCTGTGATGCAGGAGACCTGGGTTCAATCCCTGAGTCGGGAAGATTCCCTGGAGAAAGGAATGGCTACCCACTCCAGCATTCCCACCTGGAGAATACCAGGAACAGAGGAACCTGGTGGGCTACAGTCCAGGGAGTCACAAAGAGTTGGACATGACTGAACAACTAACACTTTCACACAGAATTTATTGAAGAATTAAAAAAAATTTTTTTTGATGTAGACCATTTTTCGAGTCTTCATTGACTTTGTTATAGTATTGCTTCTGTTTTTCGTTTTGTTTTTTTGGCCCCAAGGCATGTGGGATCTTAACTCCCCAACTAGGGATGGAACCCACGCACCCTGCTTTGGAAGGCGAAGTCTTAATCATTGGATGACCAGGAAAGTCCCTATTGTTGCAAGTTTGAATCATTTCCTTTTCACCCTTCTATTATCAACATCGTTCCAAAGTAGGCAAATATCTGAGTATATATATATTTAATTCCTCAGGATAGATTTCTAGAAGAGAAACTCTTTTGTTAGAGGGGATGCAAAGATTGGGATGTCTGATACATACTGTTAAAATATGCTCAAGAAAGTGTGTACAAGTTACATCCCCATCAATATGGAATCGAAAATTCATTTTCACATATCTGATGATAATTATTACCATGTTTAAAAATCTTGCCAATTTTATAGTGTACACATAGTATATACTTATTTTACTTACATTGTGTGATGAATGTTGACACATATTCATATGTTTTTTTTAAAACTGGAGGATAATTGCTTTACAATGTTGTGTTGGTTTCTGCCGTACAACAATGTGAATCAGTCATAATTATAGTATATATATCCCCTCCCTCTTAAGGCTCCCTCCCTCATCCCATTCTACTCCTCTTGGTCATCACAGAGCACCAGCTGGGCTCCCTGTGTTATATAGCAGGTATTTCAATTTCTTCTTTAATTAACTGAACTTATATTCTTTGCCCATTTTTATAATATGGAGTTTTTTCCTTGATTAAGTTTTAGGGCTCTTCATATATTAAGAATAATCATCCTTTTCAGCACATTGTAATTGGTTTTCTACTTTTCTTTCTGGTGTTTTTTTTTTTTCACATACACAGACATGAATATTTCCATATTAGTAGGTATGTATCAGAGAAGGTGATGGCACCCCACTCCAGTACTCTTGCCTGGCAAATCCCATGGATGGAGGAGCCTGGTAGGCTGCAGTCCATGGGGTCGCTAAGAGTCGGACACGACTGAGTGACTTCACTGTCACTTTTCACTTTCATGCATTGGAGAAGGAAATGGCAACCCACTCCAGTGTTCTTGCCTGGAGAATCCCAGGGACGGGGGAGCCTAGTGGGCTGCCGTCTACGGGGTCACACAGAGTCGGACACGACTGAAGCGACTTAGCAGCAGCAGCAGCAGGTATGTATACACACACATGTGAATGCGTGCTAAGTCCTTTCAGTCATGTCTGACTCTTTGCGACCCCATGGACTGTAGCCTGCCAGGTTCCTCTGTCCATGGGATTTTCCAGGCAAGAATACTGGATTGGGTTGCCATGCCCTCCTCCAGGAGATCTTCCCGACCCAGGGATTGAACCCACATCTCTCCTGACTCCTGCATTGGTAGGCAGGTCCTTCACCACCAGCAACACCTGGGAAGCCTGTACACACGCATATCTGTGCAATCGTGTCAGTATATCTGTAACATAAATTCCTGTAAGAAAACGCAAGTAAAACTACTGGGTTGAAAAGTAGGTGCATTTATTAAGTAAAATGCTGATGGCTGTTCCTGGGGACTTCCCTGGAGGTCCAATGGTTAAGATTCTACACTGTACTTCCAATGCAAGGGGCATGGGTTCAATCCCTGGTTGGGGAACTAAGAGCCCATATGCTGTGAGGTATGGCCAAATAATTCAAAAACATTTTTAAAATAAATCAACAAAATGTTTGTGGCTGTTCCTAATTACCCAGCTTGTTTGATGGTCACAGCAACACTGAGATTGTTACTTTAATACAAGGCTCTGGTGGCAACTTGCTCAAAGGCAATCAGCTAGGAATTGAAGAGCCCAGAACAGAGGCCAGGTTTCTGCTTCTTACCCCTGTGTGTACTGTCTCTGATTTTCTCCAAGGACAAAAAGAAGGACTTGATTTTCAAGTTCTCAAACATTTCCTCTACCAGAAATTAGGATCATAGAGACCAAATGAAACAGTTTATTTTAAACATCAAAAGAGAACATGACCTCAGCTAGGAAAGGGAAATCTAAATTTACTGCCAAGTGATGGTCTCAGCCCTCGAGCCTCCTCCAACATTGAATGTGTTGTTTTGCTGAGAATAGACATCTGGTTCTATTTTCACAGGGGATGGCCCTTCATGTCACAGTAAATACACCCCTACATCCTTAGTAGTATTTATTAAGATCTGAGTCTTCTAGAACTGGTGAGAAATCCCCCCCCAAAAAAAAATTGCAGGCATTGAAAATAATAGATTTTCTATTTTATTCTGCACAGTAAAAAAAAAAAAAAGTTTAGATGAAAGCAATTGAATCTAAAAAATGATTTCAGCTTGTAACATGAGAATATATGTGATACTATTCATTACTCTTTTTCAACTGAGAAACATTGTGGCGTTTCAAAAGGGGATCATGTAATGAAGTTTCTGTCACAGGAAATAACTTCAGTTACTGCCATGGAAGTCACTGAGGAGTTCAGAAAAGGCTCCCAGAAGAGCTGATGGAGTACCACTGAACTTGACTCTTAAAGAGACCACGTCTTCAAGCTCCTGGACTCTGCTACAGCTACACAATAAAAGCGCCTTGTGCCAAATGAAAAACTCCCTTCTTACGGAATGGTAATGACTGGAGACTCCCACGAACAGAGGAGCCTGGCGAGCTATAGCCCATGGGGTCGCAAAGAGTCGGACATGACTGAGCAATTAACACAATGCCTCTTTGGGTGCAAAGTAACCCAATAAATTATACAAGAGGAGGAGCAAGGTGACGTGGCCACTATTAAGGATCCTGGACCTAGGATCCAGAATCCACTCTGGACAACCACGGGAGGTGAAAATGGAGTCAATGTGCAACTCCCAGGGAGGAAGCAAGGATGAACTGGATCTCCCCACCTCAGAGGTCCTAGAACACATATCTTTTGATGTTTTCAGGCGCAGGTGGCTGGTCAATGGCATCTTACATGGACAGCTCGCCCATTTATTTGTCCCAGATCTTTCATCCTTAGTGGTGCAGAGAATGGTGTATCTTCTGTCCCCTGGTACCCTAAGTTCGTGGAGGTAGGAATACTGACATCCAGACCAGCAAGACATGAAGAACTTTACAAAGGAGCAAATGGTCGTTTTCCACATCCCTGGTTATCCGTTTATTGTAATTACAGTATCAGGGACCAATACATAAGACTTTAGAGCACAGCTACAGGGATTAGAGCATTTGGGGAGGAGAGGAAGGTAAGAAAGGATGATGGAGCTGCTCATTCACTGTTCAACTGAAACCACTGCCCGAGCCCAGTGAGAGAAACCAGCAAAAGACCTCATCTCCCAGAAGCAAAGTATGTGTTAGCCTCTCAGTTGTGTCTGACTCTGCAACCCAGTAGGCTGTAGCCTGCCAGGCTCCTCTGTCCATGGGATTCTCCAGGCAAGAGTACTGGAGTGGGTTGCCATGCCCTCCTCCAGGGGATCTTCCTGACACAGGGATCGAACCCAGGTCTCCTGTATTGCAGGTGGATTCCTAACCATCTGAGCCACCAGGGAAGCCCCCAAAGTGTAGCAGCTTATTCTTTAAAAGTGTATTTCATGTAGTAAACTTAGAAACTGAAATCTAAGTCAATCAGGGTTTTTTATCGAAAAAATTGGGTTGTTTTGAAAATATTGGATTGTATTTGTAGCTATGGATTGTGATTTGTAGCAGTTAATTAATACTCAGATGTAATATCTGAACAACATGCTTCTGTTCTACAACGTGATTATAGAATTGATTTTCTACAAAACATTTCATTTTATTTATTTATTTTGGCCATGCAGTGCTGCCTGTGGAATCTTAGTTTCCAGACAGAGCTTGAACCCATGCCTCCTGCAGTGGGAGCGCAGAGCCTTCACCACTGGACTGCGGGGAAGTCCCATTCTGCAAAGCATTTTAAAGTGATGTGAAGTACACAGCTAGGGAGGTGCAAGAAGAGTGGCCTTAGAATTTGAACTGGAATCAATTCCAGCCTTTTTAATTTAGAAAAGGGATAACAGGACACCAAGCTGCGAACTCAGACCCAATACTGCCTGAGCCTTGCTTCCTCACAGAGCCAGAAGTTGGGCAAGATGTCCGTGAGGTCCTTTCTAAGCACACACCATCATCGTGTGGTCAGGCTACCTGGCCAACCACCATCACATGAGGCCCGAGAGGGGAAGTAATAGCGGGAAGTAAACACTATGAGTATTCGAGTGACCAAGGCATCAGGCCTGGTTGGGCTGGAGGAGGGAGAAAGTTTCAAGGAAAAGCCCACATGAGACGGGCTTGGAAGGGGATTCCATGATGATTCCATGATGAGAAGGAGGCAGATGGGCTGTTCCGTGGCGAAGGGAAAGGACCTTCTGAAGCAGAGTGGCAGGAAGAGCGATGCTTAGGACAGTGTCTCTTGGGTCTGCCCATGTGTCAGTATCACCTGGAAGACTTTACACAAGTGATGCCCGGGCCTGGGGCTGCCCCACCTCGTCCACTTGCCCAGTGCTCCGCCACACAGGATTCCCCCCAACCTCAGATCAACAGAGGTAGGATGCTCTGAGGGTGGGGCCCAGGAACTGATATTCCAAGACATTTCTGTTGAGGAATTCTGACATGCAGCTGAACTGAAGGCCTCTGACTTTTGGTGCCCTGTGGTAGAGGAATCTCCTTGAAGCCCAGGGTTCACCTTGGGACAGTCAGAGAGAATGAAGACCAGATTTTTCTCTTCCAGTATTTTCTCCAGAGGGTTTGCATCATGACAGTTCTGGAAGGAAATTGAATCCAATTTAGCCAGATCAAAAGGTCATGGGCAGTGGTGGGGGCCTCAGAGAAAGATGCAAGAGCATCCGGATATGGGGTGCAGACAGAAGCCCATCACCCCGACGTCCTGGAGTGACCCTGAGCAGGGTGGGGACAGAAAAATGAGACCTCTCTCTTCCCATATTTCTGTCTCCTGCTGCTGCTTCTCACTGTCCAGACTCAAACAGAAGTCACAGGGCCGGCCTCTCAGAGGCAGAGCCAGGCCGCTGGGGGTGGGTGGGGTGGATGGAATGTAATCCACAGTGTGAAAGGCAAGAGTCCACCATCTGCCTGAGTCTGGAGACCATGATGAGCATTGGAGGCATTTGATCAGGATTGTTGGGATGAGAATCAAGCCTTTAAAGGCTTAAGCTGCCGTGATATTAAACATTAATGTCAGTGGGGGATAGTGACATGCAGTTTGGTCAAGGCCAGGAGGAAGCAGGCCATTTCCAGTCTGCACACTGCCCCTCAGGGTCATTGGGGCTGGAGACATCGCCAAGAGAAGTGGGTGATGTGAGGCAGGCGCCCTGACCTTGGCCTGCCTGCACGGCTTTCTCTTGCTGCAAGGCTCCATTCTCAAGAACAAAGGCCTGTCTGTTCTTAAACCAAATTTATGGGATGGATTCATCCCATGTCAACACTGAGGAGCTGTGGAAATGCTGGCGACACAGAGGCGTATGGAGACGCTGTGTCCTGCCTGGGACTTGGAACCACACTTCGGTGGGGAGGATGGAAGTGGAGGGGGATGTTCCCAGCTGCAGCCACCCTGGGAAAATCCTGGCTGGAAGCTGGTGTCACATCTGCATGAGGAAAGGGCCTCTCGGGCTGTGCTACCAGCAGTTCTGAACTGGGGCTCTCAGCCGGGCTGATCCAGGTGCCTCCTCTGCTGAGGGTCAGGAAGAAGCTGAGTCCCTTGCTAAGTGCAGCTCACATGTGGCTGAAGAAGCAGATCCCCTCCCCACAGTTGTTCCCAGAGCAAGAGGGCAAAGAACATTCAAGGATGATCACTGTGGTTCTACACGCGCTGAAACTCTAGCCCTCATCACTCTAGTGTGCTGAAAATCTAGCTCTCATCACTCTAGTGATGGTGGTTAGGTCGATCAGTTGTGTCTAACTCTGTGACCCTATGGACTGCATCCCGCCAGGCTCCTCT